>NC_136946.1:13242128-13332128 GCF_949987615.1 Pollachius pollachius | reverse complement strand
AAGTTCATCAGAATGTTCACCGTATCGATAGACACGCAATGGTCCATTCGTCAATGCTGGTCATATAATGTGGAATTACAATGGTATATGAATTGAATTTTTAACAATTGATGCTCTTGTAATTAATTATTCTGATTTTTTAGGTGAGATGTAATGGTATGTTAGATCTTATTTGGCCTAGTCTTATGGATGTTTATTGCAATTAATTATAATTGTGTCAATAATATCAATAGTTTATCATATACATCTCGCATCATACATACTCCCAAGTTGAATCCGCACCAGTAAACCCTTAAAACTATTTTGTTCCGGCCTGTTACAGCACATGATTCCAAATGTTCTCCTTAAGCTTATGTTTCTTATTTGTTGAGGGGGTAATTCTTGTGAATACAGAGTGCCTTGTTTGGGCGACACCATCACATTGATCTATGTTTTCAACTAAACTGACCAATTAAGTGATCAATATGAGGAGCGAAGTGAAAGTAGCCCAAACAACTACAAAACGTGCCTGTAGCAGATTCGACTGTCAGAACGCAGCGACATCCTGGCTACTCTGTATGCAAATGTGCATTAGCGATAGCTAAAAGGGAATCGGGCATTCAGAGTGAATACAAAGCAACTCTATTTTATGTTTATTTATCAAGGCAGAGAATGAGAAATATAATAGGCTCATGCATACTTATTTGAACATGTGCGCTCAGAACGTCCCTGTTATAATAGACAATAACATTTGCTGTAATTGCCTGTTGTGGTTGTTGCTGCTTTTTTCTTCATTGGATTATTATAATTGTATAAATAGAATTGCAATTATTTGTTCTGCTGTATGAACCTTGCCAGGACGGGATGGTGACAGTTGTAGCGCATTTTAGAACTGACGTTTGAACGCGATGGATACAATGGCTTTTCATAGTATGTTGCCATAGTACTCTTTCAGTCTATTCCAGCTGGCCGGAGATGTAGTGGGCCTGTGCTCTTCTGGGGATCCTTGGGTTCATCTGAGGGTAGTGTGATGTCAATCAGAGACAATGGGATATGATGTAAGAGGAAAAATTAGGAATGATTGGGGAAACCAAAATGTTATGGACGCAGAAGCCCTCCGATGATGACACTCGCCACAAGAAGACACATGAGGGGTTTGCAAACTCTTACTTGAGTAATTGGAATGGCAGGGGTGTGTGTGTGTGTGTGTGGTTGTATGTGTGTGTGTGGGTGAGAATTTTAGTGTGCTCGTGTGAGGGACATGGCATGTGTGCGTGTGTGTGTGTGTGTGTGTGTGTGTGTGTGTGTGTGTGTGTGTGTGTGTGTGCGTATGTGTGTGTGTGTGTGTGTGCAAGACAATACTGTGTGTGTGTGTGTGTGTGTGTGTGTGTGTGCGTGACAAATACTGTGTGTGTGTGTATGTGTGTATGTGCGTGTGCCTGTGTGTGTGTGTGTGTGTGTTTGTATGATTTTTGTCAGTTTCCCAGAGTGCACCAGACAGTGGCTGTAGGACAGAATCAGCCTCATGGAGGAGGCAGACAGGGCCACTGTCCAACAGGGACGGATTAGGAGGATTTGAGTCCCGTAAAGGTGAAACTCAAAAACAACAAACCACATACACACACACTCTCAGGAACACACTCACACGATCACCGACACAACCCCAAAACGCACTTACTGCAAAATGTCTTATTTTTTCTTTTGTGCTTTGTTCGCCCCAGTTGCACCTCAAAGACATAGGGCTCTATTTTAACGGTCTGAAACGCAAGTGAGAAGCGCCAAGCGCAAGTAGCTTTGTGGGCGGTTCTATGGCAATGTCGCTAGTTTACCGGCGCAAAGAATGACTCTTGCGCCCGGCGCAAATCTAAAAAGGGTTGGTCTGAAGTAGCCTAATTACCCGTAGGTGTGGTTTGTGCGTAACGTGCAATAAACCAATGAGAGTGCCATCTCCCATCCCCTTTGAGAGCCATGAGCGCATTTGAACCTGACAAGTTGATATTTTGACAGCGCGTCTGCAGTCTCCGATGAGACAGATGCACATGAATTTCAAACTTCAAATGGCTCAGTTTATGCCCAAATAATATGGCCTAATTCACACATGGAAAAGATTTTCTTCAAATAGGAGGCCTCAAATAAATTTCGGCAAAGAAAACTTATATGATATAACATATGATATACGGTAACTGTGGTTCTATTTAATGATATACACAATACATTATAAACATCGTTTCTTATCAGTATTGTATGCATTATCGTTATCGACTTGTGTTCCTAATATGCATGTGTCCCCCGTTAATATACATTGCCATGGACTGTATTATGCGTTACATGTTTAGTTTGCGTGTGTTTAAACAGATGGACGCACACACGCGCGCCCGCTTTCATTCACTCTTTTACACATACACACACGCACGCCCGCATTCATTCATTCATTTTAACACTCACTCGCGGTAAAACAATGTTTTCTCACAATCAAATACTCATCAATCCTAAAAGTTCGGGGCATGGACACGATGTCTGTGTCAAGAAAATATGTGTTTGCTGTACGGTGTTTGCAGATGCATTGATTTAAAAGTACAACTTATTACCGCTTTATCAGCTGTTCTTTCCCAAATAATTCACCAAGAATGTGTGGCTATAGATGAGAGAAGCAAAGTGTATGTGCGAGGTGCACAAGCAACATTATGCATGCGCCCTTAAAATAGCATCTGAACAACGCGCCACTGACTTTAAACCAGGTATTTCCTTGTTTGTGGCGCAAGTGGTTTCTGAAACTGCAAAATAGCACCAGCGAACGTTTGCGCCAGAACACGCCTCCTCCTTTCGCCGAAGCGCCCCTTGGGGCGCAAGATCATTCCCTAATTTACCGACGCGTGGCGCAGGAGGGAAAAGAACGCTCTGCGCCAGTTGCAAACTAGCAACGACACATGCGCCAGTGATTAAGTCAATTGCGCCGGATGCAAGATAGGGCCCTAAACTGAGAGTTCCAGACGGAGGGATAGATATCTTTATCATTAGCTGTCTGAATAAAGAGAGATATCATTTCAAATTGAAAAGTATAGCCTTACGAATAAAAGAAAACACAAATGAAAGAAGCCTTCCAGAGTTTTTGAATTAAGGGATTGTGGCGGTCAGAATGCCCTTTGGGCATGCGTGTGAGCACACAACCATTTATATTATGTTGGCTAAATCATTAATAGTGTTGAAAAGATAGTACATCTATTTCCAATTGTGGGGGGATGTGCGACGTCTGGCCTGCAGGGAGAGTATGGACAGGTTGGGAGCGCAAGGGATTGGCCGGGGGGATTGAACCTGGTGGTGAGCAGGTGTCTGCACTCAGGTCAATCAGGGAGGGTGTACTTATGTGCCTGCTTTCTGTTATAGTGGAGGGAGACCAAACCCGGGAGCGAACGGACCACGGAGGTACGGAGCGAGTGACCATTACCGAGATCCACCGCGAGACGGCTCTAAATGGACCCTTTTTGTTGCATCTTAAATATTTCTGTTCCGTTTTGATAACAATTAAACCGATCTCCTGCGGAGAGAACGACAACCCCGCCTGCTCTCATTGCCCAAACCTGCTACACTGGAGCCCAATGTGGGGCCCGAGAGCAGATAAATGGACTAGTCCCCGTTGGGAAATGTACTCGGGCACCTGGCCCAGATGGCCGAGAGGCAAGGCCAGCTCCACCAGGCACAGAACGAGGTGCTCACGGAGCTGGCCCAGTCCTTGGCCGCCGATCGGGCCATGCTCCATGAGCTCCTCGCCTCCGGCGGGGAGCTCGCGTCCCGAAGATGGGGGAGGCCTACGACGCGGAAGCCTTCCTCGAGACCTTCCAGGGGGTGGCCGAGGGCGCTGGCCTTCAGCGAGGGGGACCGACCCTTCGCCTTCGCCCAGAAGCTGAGGGACCAGGCCAGGAGGTGGCTGGTCCCAGACCGGAACACGGCGAAGGACGTGGTCGAGCAGGTGGCCCTGGAAAGATTCGTGGAGGGGCTGCCGGCTCGGACCTCCGCCTGGGTCCGGTACCACCGGCCCGAGAGCCTCGCTGCCGCGGTCGTCCTGGCGGAGAGCCACCTGCAGCCACCACCGGCGAGCCAGCGGTCCAGAGCGGGCACATGAGTCGCCTTCCACCCCCCTTCCACAGACGGGCACTCAGGCGGCAGGGGAGGGGTGTTGGCGGTGTGGGCGGCCTTGGCCACTTCCGGCGGGAGTGCCCCATGATGGAGGTGGGTCAGGTCGTCCGCGTCACCGGGGCCCCGTCTCCTCCCCACGGTCCCGACGAGGCGTACCGTATCCCGGTGAGGATACAGCGGGGTACGCACCAGGCGCTGTTGGACTCGGGCTGCATGCAGACCATGATCCACCAGCGCCTTGTGCAGTCCGAGGCATTGGTGGAGGCGTCAAGCATTTCGGTGAGGTGTATACACGGGGATGTGCACGAGTATCCTTTGGTCCCCATCAAAATTCGTTGTGGGGGGTAGAAAATATAGGGTCAAGGCGGCGGTTAGTTCGAGCCTCTCGCATCCCCTGATTCTTGGGTTGGATTGGGCGGGGTTCCCACAGGCAGTTAGGGGGACTACGGGGATGCGGACACGACAGGTAAGGACATGTAAGTCATGTGCTGTATTCTGCGCCGAGGCGGGGGCGTCCGACGCTGCTCAGGGATCGTGGGAAGGGGGGGGTCCTCACCCCGAGGTCCCAGCGCCGAGATTCCCACCGGTGGAGGATTTCCCCCTCGAGCAGTCTCGTGACGCCACATTGAGCTCAGCCTACGACCAGGTGCTAAGTATTGATGGGAGTCGGGTCCGGCCAGACGCGGCACTGACTTACCCACACTTTATGGTGGTTAGGTACAGGCTATATCGGGTGAGTCGTGACACCCAGAGTGAGGAGGTGATCACCCAGTTGCTGGTGCCAAGGAGCCGCCGGGAAATGGTCTTCCAGGCGGCGCATTACAACCCAATGGCGGGCCATTTGGGGTACGAGAAAACACTCAACCGGATAATGGCCCGGTTCTAATGGCCGGGGATTCGGGCGGAAGTGCGCAGGTGGTGCGCATCCTGCCCCGAATGCCAGCTGGTGAATCCCCCGGCCGTCCCCAGGGCTCCCTTACGGCCCCTCCCCCTGGTGGAAGCCCCCTTCGACCGCGTTGGCATGGACATTATCGGGCAATTAGAATGTTCCGCACAAGGGTATCGATTTGTGTTAGTCCTGATCGACTACGCAACCCAATACCCGGAAGCAATTCCGTTGCGCAACATCTCCGCGAAGAGTGTTGCGCAGGTGTTGTTTCATGTCGTATCGCGGTTGGGAATCCCGAAAGAGATTCTCACTGACCAGGGCACCAATTTCATGTCACGCACGATTAGAGAACTTTATGGGTTGTTGAAGGTCAAGGCCGTTCGCACAAGCGTCTATCACCCAGCCACGGACGGCTTGTGTGAGAGGTTTAACCGGACGTTAAAGTCCATGATCTGCAAGTTCGTACAGGAAGATGCTCGAAATTGGCATCAATGGCTAGACCCTCTGTTGTTTGCAGTGCGGGAAGTGCCCCAGGCTTCCACAGGGTGTTCCCCATTTGAGTTACTCTATGGGCGCAAGCCCAGGGGCGTCCTGGACCACATTAAAGAAAACTTGGAGGAGGGGTCCAGTGACAGCAAAAACGAAATCCAGTACGTCATGGACCTGCGTGCAAAGCTTCACTCACTAGGGGTATTGTCACGTGACCATTTGCACCGCGCCCAGGAGAGTCAGAGACACCTGTACGACAGAGGGACTAGACTACGCGATCTCACCCCGGGGGACAAGGTCCTGGTACTGCTGCCCACCTCTAACACCAAATTACTCGCGAAGCGGCAAGGGCCCTTTGTGGTCACGCGGCGAGTCGGGGACGTGGATTACGAGGTAGCGCGTTCGGACAGGGGCGAAAACAAACAGGTGTACCACATCAACCTCCTGAAGAGGTGGAACGACATGGTCCCTGTCGCGTTTGCATCGACGCTGCCGGAGGGAGAAGAGCTCGGACCGGAAGTCCCGGGCCCAGGTCCCACCCCTCCGGTAGGTCGGGGCGAGGACCTCTCGCGGAGTCAGGCGCGGGACGTTGCCGGCCTGCAACTCCAGTTCGCTGACGTCTTTTCGCCCCTGCCCGGTCGCACCCCGCTAATTACTCACGACATCGAGACGCAGCCCGGGTTAACGGTGCGGACACGCCCCTATAGGCTGCCCGTCCACAAACAAGATGTGGTACGGCGCCAATTAGCAACCATGTTAGAGTTGGGCATGGTCGAGGAGTCCCACAGCGACTGGTGCAGTCCCGTCGTGCTTGTGGGGAAGCCGGACGGGTCTGTCAGATTCTGTGTGGACTATCATAGGGTGAACGCGGTCTCAAAGTTCGACGCCTACCCAATGCCTCGGATCGACGAGCTCGTGGACCGGCTTGGCATGGCCACCTATTATACGACTCTGGACTGCACGAAGGGCTACTGGCAGATTCCGCTGTCTCCAGCAGCCCGGGAAAAAACGGCGTTCTCCACTCCGCTCGGTTTATACCAGTTCAAGGTGCTTCCGTTCGGGTTGTTCGGGGCCCCGGCCACGTTTCAGCGACTGATGGACCGGGTGTTACGGCCACACGCCGCGTATGCTGCTGCCTACATTGATGACGTGGTCATCTATAGTGGAACGTGGGAGCAGCATGTGTGGCAGGTGGCGGCCGTCCTTCAGTCGCTGAGACGGGCGGGGCTCACGGCCAACCCGAAGAAGTGCGTGATCGGGCGGAGGGAGATCCAGTATCTGGGGTACCACCTGGGGGGGGGAGGTCCGGCCACAGGTCGCTAAGACCACGGCGGTGGCCGCCTCCGCTCGGCCCAGAACCAAAAAGGAGGTGAGGCGGTTCTTGGGGCTGGCAGAGTACTACCGGCAGTTCGTGCCGCACTTCTCGGACCTGGCCAGCCCCTTGACCGACCTCACCCGTAAGAGGGCCCCAGATACAGTCCAGTGGTCGGAGCCATGCCAGGTGTCGTTTGAGGCTATTAAAACAGCCCTCTGTGGAGAGTCGGTCCTATGCGCTCCTAACTTTGATCTCCCTTTCTCCCTGCAGACGGACGCGTTGGATAGGGGGCTGGGCGCGGTCCTGACCCAGCAGGTGGAGGGGGTCGACCGCCCGGTGCTGTACCTGAGCCGGAAACTATCGGACCGGGAGGGTCGGTACAGCACGGTGGAGAAGGAGTGTCTCGCCATCCGGTGGGCGGTCGGCGCCCTTCGCTACTACCTGTTGGGGCGCACATTCACCCTCTACTCCGACCACGCCCCCCTCCAGTGGCTCCACAGCATTAAGGACGTCAACGCAAGGATCAGCCGGTGGTACCTCGCGTTGCAGCCCTTTAACTTTCGGGTCGTGCACAGGCCTGGGGCACAAATGGCCATGGCAGACTTCCTCTCCTGCTCCGGGGGGGGGGGAGTGAGTCAGCGGCCGGATGTGACCCCGGCCTGTGTCGGGCAGTGGGGGCGTGTGGGGGGACGTGCGACGTCTGGCCTGCAGGGGGAGTATGGACAGTTTGGGAGCGCACGGGATTGGCCGGGGGGATTGAACCTGGTGGTGAGCAGGTGTCTGCACTGTGTCTGTCTGGTCAATCAGGGAGGGTGTACTTATGTGCCTGCTTTCTGTTATAGTGGAGGGAGACCAAACCCGGGAGCGAACGGACCACGGAGGTCCGGAGCAAGTGACAATTACCGAGATCCACCGCGAGACGGCTCTAAATGGACCCTTTTTGTTGCATCTTAAATATTTCTGTTCCGTTTCGATAACAAATAAACCGATCTCCTGCGGAGAGAACGACAACCCCGCCTGCTCTCATTGCCCGAACCTGCTACACCAATGCTTAAATATATATATATATATATATATATATATATATATATATATATATATATATATATATATATATATATATATATATATATATATTATCCATGAATTCTCTTCCTCTAGAGCTTGGCTAAAGAAAACACGGCTGTAATTGATTTCCCATCAGCAACATGAATATACTCATGCAGATTACTACCCATGAAAATTCATCAGGGCTCCTTGATGATACATGGTGCTCAGAGATGCTTTTATTCCTAGCTGTGTCAAAGGAGGGTATAAAAGCACAATATTCCTCCTTATCATACGACCATAATGCTCCAAACCTAGAAGACGTCTTTTCGGTTCCTACAGTGCACCTTAAATGAGCATCTCACTTAAAGCAGTAACTTGATCATGTGCTGTATTCGCTGCCATACTGCACCGCCAAACCACCTTGAGTGTAGCATAGCCGTAATGGCCCTCCTTTTTCTTCTGCCTCCTCTTCTTTTCCCTTCAGAAGTGGGATGCATGTTCCGTCTTAATTACTTCCCGATCACCGCGTTATATTCACTCTCAACTTGATTACAGAGAACATAGTCGTATCAATTCAAGAATGTATACAACCGCCCTCCAAAACGGCATGAGTCTGATGTGAGGTGGTTTTAATTATTTCCATTATGGATAGCGATATGTCCTCCTGCTTGATGGTGGTGGCTGACGATGGGTAAGCTCTACCAAGAGAATATGCAATAGCCATTGCATATTCCAGCTGGCTTGTACCATTCTGGCTCCTCTGAAACACATTTGTATATGCATTTCATGGCCCGAAAGGCAGAAAGAATAACGCTAATATTGTTTTTCTCAGTGACTTATTCATTTGGCCGAGGGTGAGTTTGTAGCAGATAGCAACACTGTTGTAATTTAAGCATGTGTATTGACTCCTCTGGCAACCATACTGACTTAACGGTAAACAATGGCCAACGGTATCGGATTACACTCAATGGTATGTTGCGATGTTTATGGAATGTTGTTGCAACAGTTGTTGCTGATTGGTGGTTCACTAACCGGGTAAGAATAGCTTGCTTTTTTATGGTGGGCAAGCACTTCAACATACATACAAATGCAAATGGACAGACATGCATGCACAAGTGCCTGATCATGCACAGACATGGGCACGCCTATATATACACACACACACACACAAACACACAAACACACACACACACACACACACACACACACACACACACACACACACACACACATACACACACACACACACACAATGCCCTCCAATTCCCACAGTCTTAATGATCTCCGCAGTCAAACAGTCATGCATGATTTCTCCACTGATTATCCTTGCCACTGATTGCAGCCCTCCTGCTCTTGGAGATTGGCCACTTAAGCATGTTCACGGGCATACAAACAACGCATTTAGCAGTGTTGGTCCTCCTCAACAACTATTATCGCCTACACTCCTAAAGCAATCTAATGTTATGGTACTTTTTTTTTTTTTCCGTTTCTGTTTGTTGCAATCAAAGCCGACTGTACAAAGCCCTGTTTTTGCTAATGGAGGGGAGCGAGATCCATCAGTGGGCTCACACACCCATTTATTTCTGTCATTTTCTGCTCTTTCATCAGGGTTCAAGCTTGCGTATTTATCGTTACTTTTCCATAGGCCAGCACCAGATGTCTGTTGGCCCATTCATTGGTATTCCCGTTTTTTTGGTTTCCTTTTTGTTTTTAACAACAGTATTTATTTGTTTCTACCTGGTGAAAATCACCCCCGGTTTCTTATTTTTGTCCGACTTCGTAAGCACCACCAAATTGCTGCTGCCTTCGGGCCTGAGAGGGCAACGTTTGATATCGGCATTGGTGTCTTGAAACCGGGGCATCCGAGTTGAGAAAACGTGGGAAATTAAAGTTGCAGCCACTGGCATGGCTCGTTACCCTCTGTCTTCAATATGGAAGGCCCTCATACACACCCTAAGTCCTCTCGCTAAACCCCACTAACCCCCCCAGAAGTTCCTTAGCTAGAGCCTCATTTGCCCGCGATCACTCTTGTATGCAATTACATCCTCATGGCAGTATTTATGTAATGCTCTTTAAAGAAAGATACTTTTAGTCACGTTTCCAATTTGAATTTTCAATCTCTGAAAATGGTATTTAGTAGAAAGTATAATGATTATTCAAGCAATCATGCATGCTTTGAATGACACTGCAATCCGCAAGTGGAAAACGAATAAGTGTGTCATGTAGTTCACACTTCTAGTTCTTTCAGGGCATGTACCAACTGTTGATTGCTTTGCACTGGTTTTCTTGGTCTGGTGTTTTGTTCAGTTTCTCATCTGCTGTAAATAGTGTTTTGTTTAAATGTTTTCATAATCATAGCAGTAGTATTAGTAGTATAGTGATAGTAAGTACGGTGGCCCAGATGTGTCGTGCAAACTGCATATCCAAACAGAAGCATTAACAGAAAACACGTCTCTTGCATTTCTGTTGGGGCTTTTGCTTTTGTATTGTGGCATCTGCAATTTGTGTTGTGGCTACGGATTCATGTAGTGGCATTGGCGGTTGTGTCCGTCCTTTTGCCTTTTTTTTGTGGTGTTTGCAGTTGTGTTGGGCCTTTTGCATTTATTTTTTAGTGTTTGCAGTTGTGTTGGCCTTTTACATTTCTTTTTTTGGTTTTTGCATTCGTTTTTTGGATTTTGCATTTATTTTGTGGTGTTTGTGTGGTACTCTCAAAACTGATTATTTTATTTATATTAGTAAAAGGTAATTTTCTCTGAATTTAAGGGCTTCAAACAATTTTTATAAATGTATGAGACCAGGTCATTCATTTATTCCTCATAATTTTTGTTGAGAGGAACTTAAAATGTAAGTAGCACCCAGGTGGAACTGTTGACACTTAAGTAGTTGCGTTCCGGGTTGTCGTCAGATGGGAGTACTTCCGCCCGCGTCCTCAGACGGAACTTGGATGACGAACTGAGCGGTCGTGTCTTCATTGCTTCGCACCATTTGCTGAATATTACAGGTCAGTAGTTGGTTTAAACTATAAAACGTCAACCCTCTAAAGCCTTGCTTTATATGTATAACTGTTGAAGAAGTTCGGGTCATGTTTAGTTGTGTTTCTAGCGAACTTAAGATACTTTAAAATACCGCCGTTCAGTACAATGGCAGGGGTAAATACCGGAAGGCGGGAAACGGCAGGTCCCGCCGATTATGGGTTCATTTTTTGCCCTGCGTATTGCCTTGCGGGTATGCCGCGCAATTTAAGGGGTTTTGTTAGCACTTTGCACAGTGTTAGTTTTATTTGTGCTCTCCTGTACACTACAGTTTAAATGGGAATATGAGTAAATGTTAAATGTTCATGGTTACAGATTTTGCAAGTTTGAAAGAATATTTCTATTAATGCATACTGTTTAAAGATAAAAATGTTACTGTTACATCCAGAGTCACAACTTGGTTTACTTTGTATTGAAAACGTTTCGCTTTCTCTGAGTAATACTTTTGTTTTATTTAAGTGTGTGAATCTAGAATAATTGCCAACTACATGTTGCATTCAAGTACAGTGGATTAACGCTGTTTATTGCACTATATTATTATTGATGCTTTAACTCACTTAAACAGGTGAATGTAAATGAGTACGTTGCTCAAGTAGTTAGGTGGACTCATTGAGAATATTGAATGTGCACGAGATATAACATGAATGTGAATTAGAATAGGATGTACAATGTAGTTCATATTTAATGCACTTAAACAGTTGAAGACTGAACAAGAGACACTCAGAGAAATGTTTGTATTTTATTTGTGAATTTGAATATAGACGCAACTTGAATGACAAACTGAGCAGTCGTGTCTTCATTGCTTCGCACCATTTCCTGTATATTACAGATTTCTTTATTGTTGCCGTGGCACCCAGTCCTGGACCCGTAACATTTGCAGTTGTGTTGGGGCTTTTGCATTTATTTTGTGATGTTCGCAGTTGCGCGTGGGCTTTTGCATTTATTGTGTGCCGTTTGCAGTTGTGTTGTGGCTTTACATTTCTTTTGTGGTTTTTGCAGTTGTGTTGTATTTTTGCAGTTATTTTGTGGTGTCTGCAGTTGTGTTGGGGCTTTTCCATTTATGTTTTCTGTAAAACGTTTTGGATTTGCAGTTGATTCGAAACGTGTCGGCCACCTTGTTAATTCTATTAACGGTTACATTTTGGTGTTCTGGTCAAGCCAACAGAATCGATGAATGAATGAAGATGAATATGTGAGAATGCTGCTGCTGAACTGGCAATGACGAACAATGTACGAGGTAATAAAGATGAATGGCTCCTCGATAATTGTGTGAAAAATGTTTTGCCCATGAGTAAAACAACAGCACGTCCCCCTTCTATTTGCACCTTGTGTAATAGGTGGAGTGTGATCAATGACAATGACGAAAAAATATGCTGTTATTAATTTTCCCCCTTGCCAGGAATTATATAAATAGAGGAGCAAGCTGGGAGAATTATGATCCAGAAATAAACAAGAGACATTGGTCTCAACACAAAACAACTTGGCCTTGTATAACTTCTCGAAGGGAAATGTTTTCACTGATGTGTGAAATTGAAATTTATATTGAGCAAATAATGTGTCATTTTTGGTATGAAAATAATATCATATGTAATAATATATCTAATAATGTCAACATGGTTATGGTTATGTTAATATAATATGAATGAACAAATTGCAAATTTTGTATACTTTTTCAATTTAATTCATAAAAGCTATGTTGTCGAACCTATTAAGGCTGCAGATCTAGCCCAGCTGCAAGAATACACACCTTTTCGTACCAGCTATAGAACTACATATGTTTTTTGAATGTTCTTTAGGAATTTTAAAGTTTCAAAAGTTTTTTTCAACTCACTCACATAAAAACGATTTCAGAAACGTTTAACCTTCGGTTAAAGATCTTTTGAACTTGATACTGTTAAAGAGCGAGGCTCTCACTGTTCTAACGAGCAGAACGGGTTCGAGAACATTTGGAGTACAACTATACATTGGCAGTCTTTAATTCATGTTTTTATTTTCTATAACTGCATTTCTTCCTCTGTCATTGTCATGCCCAGAAGTTGGAGTGAGCTCAACGTAAACTAAAGCATATAGTTCTGCTGGCTCATTCAACAGCGAACACAACGATATTCAACCCAAGTTGCAGTGATGTTTTCCAGCCTTAAACATCAGCTATGTGACTACTGCTCCAGTGTTACTAAGGAAAAGCTTACATATAATGACCTTCCTAATTAAGGCCTGTCGGTGCAACACAGTTAGTGAGTTACTTCAAAGAGTGCGCTCTCTAGAAAAGCAGACCCTGGGAAGGAACGGAAGCACACTACGCTACACTACCCTCACTCTCTCTCTCACCCCGAGCTATGACGACGCACAATTACAAAGAGTGTAGGTTCATATACATATCATGTACAGTTCCTCAATTCATACAGTGAACTCCTGCTGGTGTTGTGCATCGTCTTCCTTGCTATTTCCACTCTGCCTGTTTCAACTTTCTTCCGCGGCGCCTGTGGCATCAAAGCTGATTCCAAGTTCAACCTCTGGCATGGTGCACAGCGCCGATGTGGGCCGCTCTGGTCCAGCCCACCTCATTATGAGTCATCTCCTTTACAACTGCGAAACGAAAGCAAGAGCTGAGAAAATACAACAAACAAGCCCCCTTTTTTCTCTGTGTCGCATCTGTCCCGCCGCTTGCCTGATTGCTTTGTGGGCAATGTTTAATTGCCAATTAGGCTGAGTCCAGGACAGCAATAACGATAGGTGTGTGTGTGTGTGTGTGTGTGTGTGTGTGTGTGTGTGTGTGTGTGTGTGTGTGTGTGTGTGTGTGTGTGTGTGTGTGTGTGTGTGTGTGTGTGTGGGGGGGGGGGGTACTTGCTTGTGTGAAGTCTTTGCTTCTGTGTTTGTGTGTATATGTGTGTAGATAAGATGTGTGTATGTGTATGTTTATTTGTGGCTGAAAGTCTTCAAGAAGGGTAAAGAATGAAGTGACATGTAGATTTGCTATGGAATTCATAGTGCTGAACCATTGAGTGTTTTTATGCGTCGGTGTGTTTGTGATGTACATTTGGGCCATACAAAAGTAGAAACGGATAACATAGAAAAAATAAAGTGTTTAATGTGTACGAGCTACACAAATAACTAATACAACGGATACTTTTCTTGCACAGATATTGTTCTTCTGAAATAGATTTTTGTAGGTTAACACTCAACCTGTCTCTGCATCCGCAATAGAGAACATAATTTTTATGTAATATGCAATTAGACTTGGCGGGAAATTGCAATCAACTTGTGCACTCCTTCGGCCCTAGTTATCACCAAGGCTAATGATAGCAAAACACAGTGACCAAGTACGCCCATTGTTAATATTTAAGTGCTTTCTTTTGAATGACGGACAAAACACTTCTTCCCCCTTAAATGTCCTTTTAAAACTGGAATCAACTGTGGGGTAAACACTGTTTCATACTTTATTTTATGGTTATTGTGTCACAATATAATTAAGTATGTTGTGCTCTGCAAAAAGCAAAGTCCATCCTCATTGTGTAAACAGATGGCAAAAGCCATCTGTTCCAATGAGTACAATGAAATTAAAGATCAACAACTCATCGGCCGTCTGTAGTGGCTACGCAAAGCCACTTTGCCATTTATTTGTGAATGATAATATATCAACATTGAGCTTATGTTGATAATATCACTAAGGCTAACAGTGCTTGTGCAAGGTGCAACACCCACCCAACATCCACACTGGAACCAGGGATTAAATGTTCTGATTGACTTCCATTGGTGTGAATTACCTTCATGTGTTATCCTTGTACTTACATACTTACATACAGATTTGTATTATTGACTTCTGGATGTCATAGACAATTTACCATTGCCTAAGCAAGGTAAACAGTGATTCATTATTACAAAACATACATCCTAAATATATGTTTGCACAACATAGTCACAATAAAATATGTTCCAAACTGTAATAGGTATACTCACTACTCACACATTGCCTCCCACAAGCAGATTTTGGCAGAAAAGACACATTTATTGAAAGAGATTGTTTTGTGTTGGTGATAACTTGCATGGGGGGATAATTGGTATTTTACCAAACATTTTCCATCTAAATACCCATTCTCATGCAGCATTAGTTGAAAGAAAATCCAACATGAACAACAACAATCCATCCCAAAAAAAAAAGGTTATTTTCCCCAGGGAAAATTCAGCTTTTCACCTTGGGCCAATACCTTTTAAAACATTAAAGGGAAAACATTTATTAGAATTTAAAAGATTATCAATGTCAAATAAGATAATTGCAGTCATGCCCACAAAGCTTCATATTTATTACCATGGAAACTAGAGCAGCTAATTTCTGGCTTTAAAGTATGAATGAAAATTTAAAGATTTGGTTTTGTGTTGGTGATAACTTCAATCTTATTTATTCAATAGTAAAGACATCTATGCATGACCTCTGTCAAATAATAACACATTCAATAACACTATCCTGTATGTATACATTATTTTGCTGAGCATCCACACATTGTGTAGTTCAATACAGGAACATGAAACCATGAGGCTGAATGTAAAATAGGACGAGTCGGATCCGAAACAGAAACAAAGTGACATGTACAAACAAATGAAAACGTGCGGTTCGCTTACTTGAGAGAATTGAATTGTTGACTTCTGTAGATGACAGACTTCATTGGGAATCCGGCCCCTTGATGGATTAGGGGGTGTCGTACCGTGGTGGCCGCTGAAGCCCTTTGAGGCTAACTGTGATTAAGGGCTTTAAAAATGGATTTGACTGATAGGACATTTGAAAATCATATTGACTCCCATTGAGTATGCGTCTCTTGAAATTTATCATGCCTCAAACGGCCATTGATAACGTCCATTGATAATGCAGGTGAATGCAGCTAAGAGGACAAAAGACCGTCCGACCGCTTGCCTCACACGGAACATATCCGCTTTGCTCATTAGGTCTGGAAAGTTTTCTGTCGATAATGTTGGTTTAGGCCAGGGTCTGGCATCAGTCAACCTTTCTTTGCAGCTAAAGGGATTTGATTCATCTACATCACCTCATAGCCTGGAGGCCTTCCCGATCACGTGACCTCACATTCTGGTCCGCTACACGCATCAGTCTACACCTGTTGTCGCCCACATCAATTATGGGCGGGAGTACTTGCCTTGACAGACAAACTCCTGCAGCCAATCAGTGTACCAATCAAGGCGGAAGAACGAGGGGAACCTTTTTGTCGCAGGAAAGCTTCACTAGTGCATACTCTTCTAGTCTAATAGTTGCTATTGAAAGTATTGTGCAATAACTGCACTTATGGCCGTTTTGTCTCTACTAATGTCAAAGTTGGCCCTCGTCGCTGCGGGACTGTCACTGTTCTGCCATTGGCGGCCTGTATTTTACACCTTGATCGGCCCTGATTACATTGTAATTTCAGGGAATCGATGTGGGTGGTGTTTCTTCACGGTTGAACGCAGCAATTGTAAGTCGCGTTGGACAAATGTGATGATGTGCTAAATAAATATAATTTAATGTAAAAAGTTTTCAGCACAAGCGTCTTTCAAAGGCGTACCAACCAAACGGAGAGAGGTAGGTCATGAGGCTTCAACTCTTGGAGCGATGGGGGCCTGCTACACACACACTCACACAAACCTACACACCGATACCATCATCCACACACACACATCACTCCCCTGCTAACATGGTGACATACGTTTTACTCATTGGCTCATGTCCCAACCGACCGACACTCCAGTGTCTTGGAACATGAAACGTCCCAGGGGAAGAGATATCCTTTTGGACGAAGCCAGACGTGGAAATAGGGAAGAGTAAAATGATGCTTCCTTCCTTTGAGGGAGGGATCTGTTTGACCCATTTCATAATGACCCCCCTCCCACACAACCTCCTTCTTAATCAACTTTTCCGAGGCTTTTTGTCACTTTAACTTAGTATTGCCAATGTAAACTATCATTGGCTTGAAACAGGAGCCTTGATCCGTCAGTATCTCCCTGACTATTCCCACCCTGCTAAATAGTATCATCAATTCTCTCGCCACCGCCTTGGCTGTGGCGGAATGGCCTCTGGGTAGCGGGTCGCGTTATCTACCATGACTAGAATGTAACGTGGTCTCGCCTATCTTGGGGAGGGGGCCTACGATGTCTAATGCCAGTCTATCGAATGGAACTTCTATCGGGCATGGGTATCAGGGGGTTCCGTACCGAGGGTCTCAGGGCGGTGCGTTGGCATTCGGGGCAGGCTCAGCAGTAGCCCTCTATGTCCTTCTTTACCCCAGGCCAGCAAAACCTGTCCAATACGTCTTATCCATCCCCAGATGAGCCCCCATGAGGTGTGAGTGGGCCATGTATAGCACGTTGCTCACGTCTGTTCGTGGAACAACCAACTCTTCCGCCTCCTCCCCCCCTCTCTGTACTACCCTATACAGTAACCCCCCCCCCCCCCCCCATGTACTGAACTGTGGGTATTTCCGGCCACTCACCGAGTCCCGTGATAGTCCATCTTGGTTCTTCCTCAGCTGGGCAGTGGGGAACTGGCCACCCCTGTCCGCTCGTCCCTCGACTGCCAGGGGGAAGTCAGAAAACTTGATGAAGGGTGGGCTCTCGCTCTCCTCTGGTGGGGGTGTCTGCTCGGAGGCCGTCATCGTGCCCGGATTCCGTGGACGAGGCGTGGGGCTGGCACACCACCTCTCTCGCGGGTCTCTCCTTCTCTGGAGACTCGTCGCCGTCGGAGTTGGACTACCCCTAACAGTCTTTCAAAAATGGGGCAGTCCCGTCCAATTAGGAGGGGCTTGGGCAGGTGAGGCACCACCCTGGCCTGGACCGTGAAGGTCCCCTTCGGGGTTTGGACGGTGATGTGGTTTGTGGGGTATGTCTCCGTTTGGCCGTGGATGCAGCCCACCTCAGCGTCATATCGGGGAGTTCCCTCGGCCAAGTCGGGCCGGATCAAGGTGACCACACTCCCTGAGTCGAGGAGGGCATGGGTGTCGTGCCGCCCCACCCGTACCGGCAGGCTCGGGAAGGACGATTCTTTCGTGGGACCAGCAGGTGGTACGGAGGCAGGCTCCTCCTCTCTAGTTGGACGGGCTGGCCGTGTGCATAGACACATCTCCTGCTCCGGGACAATGGCGTGCAAGTTGACCATTCTGGCCACAGGTGTAGCATCTCCATTCCTCTCTCGGAGTGGGAGGGGAGGTGCCTCTGCGGGCCACGGTGGCCTATAATGTCTTCCTCCAACTTGTTCACTCCCTGTCTGCCTCGTGCCCAGCCCTTAAGGCTCTTCTCCCATCCCCGTCCCACAGGTGGCCCCAATGCCCGTGATTGCCTGGGACCGCTTGATGAGTGATCTAGCGCAGCTGCGCTGAGCGGTAAGTATCTCCCGTTGACTACCTGCCCGGGAAGAGGGCGCTGTCCAGGGTACTGACGTGGTTTGTCCATGACCGATGGCGTGGGGTTGCCACAGTATACACTGTATTCACCAAGCATCTTCAATGAGACAACGGATGGTTAAAGTCACATTGTAGGCATAATAAACAAAGATACACAACAACACGAGCCAAAGGGTGGTTCTCATGGTGTAAACTATTAAGATGGGACACAAGGTAGCCAAACGATTAAAAAAAAATCAATTCTCATGCTCTACACATCTTGGCCAGATTGGTTATTGCAAAATACAAACCAATATTTGGACCATCTGAGACAGGTGCACCTGTCCACCTGCTGGTGTAAGGATATTTCATACAAAGTGTGGCAAAACAACTAGTAACAAAGACATGACACGATCGTTTTTTTCCATGACACGATCGTTAGTACCCAACAGGCAGAGCTTGATGAATGTGGTTTGATTCACTGGATCTCCAGGTAACAGATCTGCCAATAAAGACGTTGTGAAGGTTTTGAAGGAGGGAGGGGAGGGGGAGAGGGGGGGTCAAGTGCAGGTCAAGCAGGATGAGAATTGGGTTAATGAGTAATGCGAAATAAACATAGAAGGCTCTATCGCCCAATATTAGACCTTCAGAACCTGACTATCTTCAAACAAGAGTAAGCACGATTACCAACAAATTAGGTTTTATCTAAATGCTTCATGTCTGCATGTCTCATGTTTTCTATCTATCAATGACTCAATTAATAATTATTGATGTGCACTGCTTCAATGAAAGCTGTTTTATTTCCCCAAATTCTACACTTCTCATATTACTGCGTGCCCTTGTATTCAATTCTCTATAACAATGAAAAATGGATAATGAAGAAATATTTAAGGTAGTGCTTTACTTTCAAAGTATGCAGACATTATTGAAGTTATTTAATCTGAGCGATAAGTGGAATCGAGGAGCTCTGTCCTCAACAGATTCCAATGTGAAGGACTGCATTCTTAATTTTCACCAGCAACTCAGTGAATAACACTTCAAAGAATATGTATGTATATATATATATATATATATATATATTATTCATAATGACTACGTTAGAGTAGAAGATCAGATTCTTTTCATTTTCACATTTTAATGTATACTGTTCTTATATGTTGACATTATTGATTTAGCTTGTTTTTAAATTTAAATTCTTACTTGAGAGAACAATCATTATTGATGTGACAACATTAAGCAACACATCTACAGTGCATGTTCTCTTGGTAACAGATTTCTACTTTTTCTTCTGCATACTTTTTTCAATGCGTTGTTTATCGCATTACTTTATATTTTGATTGTCTTTTAATCCCACTCTTACTATTTTACTGTTCATCTTGTGTGGGTTGCTATATTTAAGGGAATGACAACCATTAATACCAAAGATAACATTGATAAATGAACAATGTGAACCAAACATGTTTTTTTATTCGTTGAGTATGGATACATCTGTGGAAATACAGTGGGTGGTGGTATATTAATCTCTCTTGATCTCACTTGGCACACGTAAAAAACTGGTCAATGAAATGCCAACATGCGCTGCAGGTGCACACAAACACACAAAATCAGCAAGCACTTACTCACACATGAACTCCTTCACATACACACACACATGCACACACACACACACACACGTTTGTACACACACACACACACACACAAACACACGTTTGTACACACACACACGCAAACAAATGTACACACTTTGGCCATGGCTTATCTGATCCTCAGCCCACTCATGGAGAAAACATGCACACAGAACTGCATTTGCCAAAAGACTAACAGTATCTTGTGGGGACTGAAATCCTTGTAACCAGCAGAGACAAAAGTAAACTCTACCTGCTTCCTATTTGTGTTTTCTTGTATTTTTTGTTACCCAAGCAGTGGTCCCTTCTCTTCTCTGCCTCTCTTTGAATTTACATGACATGACTGGTTTTTCCCTGCTGTGCTTGCGCTGGCTTTTTGTGCATTTGTGCATGCTGCAAGCTCTTTTTTTCCCTCTGTGCTGAAGGTAACATGGGAAAGATGAATCTCTGGAAAGCATCTTCTGAGATTCTGTGTTTTTCTTTTTCTGATTTTTTTTTTTTAAATTTAAAATATATATATATATATATATATATATATTATTCAGATCCCCATTAGCTTCCACAGCTGTGGTCGCTAATCTTCCTGGGCTCAACATGAAACAAAAAACAATACACAGACATATAAACATACATACAGTACAAAAACCTATCAATATCACAAAAGTTATAAAAACTGTATACAACACTTCAATACATTGTACAAACATCATTAACTCCTAATGAGTAGATTCCCTCAGCATCTATTTTAGTGATTTTTTAGTCTATATTTACCCTTGACGCTTCTTATGCTAATAGGTAAGGAATTCCACTGACTGACGGCTCTGTAAATGACTGCATTGTTTAGTTGATTTGTTTTGGGCTGTGGGAGGTCAAAACAGCCTTTTCTGACCAGTCTAAAAATCAACTATCAACAACAGCATTTTGGGTAAACATTACAAGACTAGATGTTACTTTAGTCTCTTACATGTAACACACACACACAGACAGACAGACAGACTCGAGCAAGAGGGATGTATTTGTGTGGAAGATTGCAACAAAAATGATTGAAACCTTGTTCTTATTACAGTTTCATGTCTGTATTTCTAAAAATAATATAGGGAAATGCAGTTAATCATATGGAATTACAGCCAGGATGATTGCAACCACGTTGATTTATGTCACGCTGATAAATTCAAAGCCAGTTCCGATTGGAAATACATCGAGGGAAATGGATTCTGTGAGCAGTGAATTAGAGAACGAGCTGACACACTCCCTAGCCTAAACCCCTTGATGTAAACATCTCTCATCTAATGAGAAGGCCTTTTAATTTGGGCAACGGAAAACATTTATGAATGTAGGGATACGATCCTGAATATATACTTGCCATGAATATTTATCTATACACACTTGCCATACCTCCTCCTCCATCACCAGTGTGTGTCAGTGATATGGTCTGCATGGCTGCCTGGTCGACTTACCCACGGGCCAGACGCAAAATAAATAAAGAGGGAAAATGAATCACTGTTCCTTCTTTCCTATCCATCCATCCATTATTTTCCCATCCCTCCGTGTCCCCCTCCACCGCCCTCTCTTTGTTTATATATTTACACCCCATTTTACAATATTTTGAGTGCATATATCTCTGAGCATGGGTGGCCCCGGTGCCCATTACATGGCCTCCTCCAGTCATTTTCCAATGAGTAAACAGATCTGTCTAAAGCCCTAATTAAACTCGCATCTGGCATTTAGTCACCCATGAGCAGCCTACCACACCGGGATAACAGCGCCTTGCGGTGTCAGGGCCACCTGCCAATCAGGAGGCCTTCGTTTGGCTCTCTGACACGAGAGCAACAGAGACTGCGAGTGACACACTGTCGACTCTAGGATATTATACCAAAAGGTAGTACCGACCCAGCGAATGGGTTCATTTAGACCTGGACTTTGATTGCCCCTGTTGAGTATCACAGTGTTGTTTTGTTTTGTGTTGTGTTTTACCCCCCGTGCAGTGCAACCCTTGCAGTAAGGTCCTCCCCACTAAATCATTATAATCAACTTATAATCAATACACTGGTTTGACTTTCAAAGTAAGAGATGGTATATCTCTAAGATAAAATCTACCAAAAACCTTTTTCCTATCCAAGTGAAAATTCCAAGTGAATCTAGCGAAAATTCCAAGTAAAAAATGTGTCTTGGACTTTTGACTATATTTGTGGATTGCTCTTATTGGTATAAACAGGCCACATTATTGGAAAAATATAGCGCGGACAACTCTTCTCTTGTGCTTGTTTGTGAAAACTTTCAGAAGGGAGGTTGGAGGGATGCAGTCACCAGAAAACACGGTGATTAATTGCACGATTATCCACATTCAGGGCTAATTAAAATTCTCACAAATTCTTGCTTTTTTGGTAAGCGCTTATATTAATTTAGTAGTGAACAATGGTTATATCTAATCTTAAATTGTTTGCTTTTTACGTACTACTTTACTTATATTTAATATAACTTTGGGATTAATCCAATCTTATTTCTATTTAATGTGGCTGTGTGTTGGTTCTTTTACCACTGGGGCCAGCATTGCTAATAATTTAAGTCCCCAAGGTATTATAAGACCCTTGATAGAAGTGTTATTTGCTATGTCAAATTAAGCCTCCCGCACTGCTCCTTTCCTATAGGAATGTGAATTTAAGTTAATGTATTACTTATTAAAATACACTCTCAGATACACATATGGATTGACAGACTCTCCTTAATGGCTATCATTTTTGTGGGACAATAGGTTTTGCTCTCAACTGCAATTTGGGTTGGCACTTTGGGTTGGGTGGGTGGGCATGGCTGCTTTTGGACAGTATTTTTGGGCAAGATTGGGAACATTTGGGGGCGGCCGGGGTTGGACAATTTGGTGGGACTTAATTATGTGTTCTCCTTGTGCTACACTGGGTCTGAAGTTGGGCTTTAGTTAAAAGGCCAAGGAACACTGGGGAATGGAGCTGTCCGCTTGCATCTCATGGCTGCATGAGGATTAGGATGTAGCTATGGTGTTGTGTTAAACATTGAGCACTTGACCACAGTGCTGCTGTATTCACTGCTGCTGGACCCGGGGCAGCTGCCTCTTGACTCATGGCAAGGAGCCTACAGTCTTTGACGGCTGAAGCCAATAACGCTGGCACTGGCCTTCAAGGCCAAAAGTAGGCCTGACTTTTGGAGATTTTTATATGAAACAAGGATGTAGCTTAACTAGCGAAATAGATAGAATCATGGAAGCTGTTTGCACTGTGCCCGGTTTCACAGAGGATCCTTTCCTTTGACATTATCCCATCTGTGTCTGTGTTTTGTATAGCACATCTATTTAAGTGAATTTGATATTGCCTTATATTTGCAGTGGTGACAGTGACCAAGGTAGTAAAGCTTGTGTTGCCTGTCAACCGGAAGGTTGTCGGTTCGATCCCTGGCTCTTCCTGGCTGTGTGTTGAGGTGTCTCTGAGCAGGACACGTAACCCTAATTGCTCCCGATGACCTGGCAGACGCCTTGCATGGCTTTTACGGCTGTGGGTGTGTGAACTTGTGTGTGAATGGCTGAATGTGAGCCATTAATTGTAAAGCGCTTTGAGTAGTCACTGGTCTGAAAAGTAAATTGAGTTAATCTACCATTTTTCTCGAAACAAAATAAATGGCATCATCTATGACAAAGTTGAAGCTGGTTGAGTCAGAGTTTGTAGCTAAAATAAACACAACATTGAAACATCCTCCGCAGCTCTTTATGTAAAATATGCCATGAGATAAGCGCATAATAACTAAAGCAGTTCTTTGACATAAAGTTAAATATGACTTTTAATTACACCCCTATATTACTATCACACAACCCTGAGCGCTAACTCAGACAGAAGTACAATTACCATAGGAACCCTTCATTAGCCAGAAATAAATGCGATAAGTTGCCTCAGAATAATTAGGCTGTCATGAAGGATTCACAACGCATTAGGATCACGGACAGCATCAACAATTATTACTAGAAGTCCCTTTGTAAAAGCAACAAATCCTGCTGCAGTAGCACATAAAACTCTTTCTGATTACTCAAATTGCAATCCTGTTTGCACAATCCATCGCCCATGCTTGCATGTGATTGCACTTGGCATTCAGACAATGAGTTGAATGTTTG
Source organism: Pollachius pollachius (assembly GCF_949987615.1). Taxonomy (NCBI): domain Eukaryota; kingdom Metazoa; phylum Chordata; class Actinopteri; order Gadiformes; family Gadidae; genus Pollachius; species Pollachius pollachius. The sequence goes on along the minus strand of NC_136946.1, from coordinate 13,308,128 downwards.
CGTGAGTGTTGATGCTTGGTTCGCCAACGTCTCAGGATGGACTGCACATCCTTTGGGGTGTGTGTGTGTGTGGGGGGGGGGGTGGGGGTTGGGCAAAGGGAGCTTCAGAAGTTTGGCTGGGCTAGCGTTGGCCATGCAAGTGTAAGTATGGGCCATCTATTATTCAGCACATAATTATTCAGCCGGCCGCTGTGTCAGCCCGTCAATCAGGGCCCTGCTTTTCATTAAGCCGCCTGTCATTGGCAGGTGCTGGAGGCATCCCTCTCTCTTTTGCTCTCATGCACACATGCACGCACACACACAGATGCACACACACTCACACACTCACACGTGTATGCCAACACTGATGGATGGGCCCAAATGGGTATGGATGGGCATCAAAATCGGTCAAAACATGACGACAGATACACACATGCACATACATGCAGACACATACACACATCCAGGCACAATGTGACGTATACATGTATGCCCTCATAGGCATCGAGTTTTCAAACTACACTCAGACAGATGCTCCCAAACACTTGCACACACTGATGGCTCTCTGCCCATATGCATCTGGATGGGCATCAGAAATCACTCATGACAGATAGTCGCATACGTACACACATGTTCACACACATGTATGCACACAGGGTACACATGAGCGCCGTCATAGACCTGGATGGGCATCGACCATGACAGCTATGACAGCGACGCACATGCCTCCACAAACACATACATGCACACTTAAAAGTGGTACGACAGCAGACACATACCTGTGTGCATAGGATTTTCTGTGACTATTTCATGTGGCGCAGAAAATAAGGGTCTTGGCTCGTCATCGCTCCTCATTTCTCATTTATCTGAATTCCCTTCTCGACCAGTGGGCCCACACCAGGACTCCATTTGAATGTCAAATGAGACGGATTGGATTATGGAGGGAGGGAAATTTACGGAGGAGAACCGAGTGCCGTTTGGATGTGTGTTTGTGTGTGTGTGTTTTTTTGTTTTTGTGTGTGTGTGTGTGTGTCTTTATGCGTGTTTGTGTTTGTGTGTGCGTGCAGGTGTGTGTGTGTGTCTTACTATATATGCGTGTGTGTGTTTGTCAATGTCTTTACGTCTGTGTCAGTGTGTGTGTGTGTTTCCTTGTTTGTGTCTGTGTCTTTCTGTGTGAGTGTGTGTGTGTGAGTGTGTAGGGGGGTCTTTTGTGTGTGTGTGAATGTGTGGGTGTGTGGGCAGTGGAGATGGGAGACGGGGGCGGGGGCGGGATGGCTGGCGTTGGCGCTAGGCAGACAGGCAGGCTGGGTGGGGTTGGCGGTGGCATGGAGAGGATAAATATATTAAGGAGGGATCCATTGGGAGGAGGAAGGTGATGGAGGTGATGGAAAGAGTTAGAGGAGCCGAGGAGGTGGAGGCAGCGCCGAGGAGCAAGTCTAGGGGGCGACGCGGAGACTGTGGACATCCGACCTCTGGAACCGCTCATTAAATCAGATCCAGATACAGAGAGAGAGGAGAGCCTCCACGGCGCTCTTTAAAAACCCATTTCATTCCAACTGATAGCCTTCTGTGTCTTTCTCACTCCATCTCTCGCTCTCTTGCTCTCTCTGTCTCTCTGTGTCTCGCCTCATTGATGGGCTTCGCAGAATTGTCCTCTGTCTCTGCTATACTGACTCCTCACCTCATAGCCAAGGGTAAACTGATTTACGGGATGTATCACCATGCTTTATGGAGAGAGTGACAGAGAGAGTGACAGAGAGAGAGCGAGAGAGAGTGACTGAGAGGTAACCACAGAGATGGAGAATGTGAGAATGTATTGGCTATTGAACAACAGGGGGGTAGTGAAGGAGATAGGTGCAGAGTCGCCTTGCCAACTTCCAATAATTACTTATTATTTTTTTCTCAAGTGTTTTGTGCGATTAGTAAGCAAGTACCATAGTGTGAGAAGAGACAAAGAAAACAACACATGGCTTTCTGGGAGCCGGATACAGTAGAACAGCCTGCCTACTGTCAGCAATGGTCTGTACTCAGTGGGCTCCCAGGGGCCCCTTAACTCCGGCTCCCACTTCCCCCCCTTCCGGATGTACCGTATAACCCTTGCTTCTGCGTGGAGGTCATGTTGTTCCAAGGCTTAGGTTCTCAAACGTCTCCAGAACGGTAACGTTTAGCCCAGCGAGCAGAGTTCTGCAAATGTTTTCGGGAAAATGCCAAAATCGCTCAATGAAGGGGACAAACACAGCAGCTAAAAGGCTAAATGGAACAGGGCTGATCGCATTATCGTACATTTTCTGTGCTCTGCCCGCCAACTGGCTCAGCATTTACCTCAAAATAACTAGTTTGATTGGAGCTAACTCGGTTACTTCGTCTTATTAGACCAATCAATGGAGATTATTAGACCCCCCTCTAATGGAGATGCACAACAGCAAGGATCCCCCACTCACACCCTTTTCCCCTCCATCTTCATTCCACTACGACTTCAAAAGCACATAACTTCTGCTCTGGTGCTGTCTCCCCAACGTTTTATACTCCGATCCTCATTTGCTGGAAATCTATTCATGTATGCATGTCTGTCTGTCTACCTGTTTATCTCTGTGTATGCGTGTGAATATGCATGTATATTTGCCGCCAGACCGTCGTTTATGTCAGCATGTGCTTTTCCCCATTGTCATTTTATGTTTTTTAATCAAAAGGTAGTTTATAACCGAGAGATTCATGCCCATGTGTGTACGCTGTTTACAATGTCTGACATCAATCTGTTTACAACGTATCGCTAAATCACAGCTGCCATAACCTCTCTCCCTTGTTCCAGTGACCACCAACAAATGTCCATATAATCCGGCGTCATCTTCTTTTAATTGGGGCATATACTTGTTCTGGGAAATAAGCTCTAAATAATTAAACAACACACCATCAACATTCATGCTATCCTTAAAACAAAATCTATGGTCTCTGGTCACATGGCATCAGTGGCCCTGTCTCATGGACTGAGGTAACTAAGAAGAAGCATGTGCTTACGTACAATATACTTCAAATAACACACCATACACTTATAAATAACACCCACATTGTATTTGCGAGTTAGGAACAAATTCTACTCTAAATGCCCTTGTGAATTCACGTTCATATGTGCACGAAAAAGCTAATGGAAGAATGACTGAATAGGACTGTGAATAGAGAGAGAGAGGGACACGGTGAGGTGAAGCTGAGAGAGAGAGAGAGAGAGAGAGACATCACATTGTGTTGGTTACCACGACAGAGAGTGTACACTTCGAGTGGTTTGAGTGTGTGTTCAGAAGCCCTTCTATAAAGATACACATCTATATATATCTACTGATGACACTATTTCCTTGACTGGCGCACACACTGCAGTGTGCCTATCAAAGCCTCTCAAACCATTACTTGTCTATTGACAGAAAGGCCTCCACACGGAACATTGCTGACTCGGGGTGGGTGGGGGCGGCATACAGTCCTTCCCTATCCCCCTAGATCGAAGCCGTAGCGTCGAGTGGTCCGGGCACACTTGTTGGTGTTGTCATCGTGGTGGTTATCGGAGGCGTCCTTGCGGGAGGATCGGCTCTTTGATACGATAACCAGCGGGTGACCGTGGGCTGCAATCATGGTTGATGATGACGTGATGTATGTTTATGCATGGGCTGTCGTTTACGTTTGTCTGCCAACATGGCGAGACAAAGGGCCATGGATGAAGTGGCTGCTTGTGGATCTGAGGAGTGCAAGTGATTCATCCGCTGCTGAGGGTAAACGGTGGCATCGCTTCTCCCTTGACTGTTGGTTTATGGTGGGCCATTACAGTCAATTGTTTTTCATTCGACTGTATCCCCAGTAATTAGCAAAGGAACAGATAAAAGACAAAGGAGATCAATCTCGGGTTGATGCAGGCCCCAAATTTCATTGCCGTTATTATTTCTAACTCCCTCACTCGCTCTCGCAGTCCCTCGCCCCTCCCTCTCCGCCACACACACAGACACAAGATCGCAAAAAAAAAAACTTGTACCCTGACTCCGGAAGAGTACACGAAGGATGAATTATAAATATTTGTCTGTTTAACAGTGTTTCCGAGCGTCGACGGATATATTGAATCAATGGAAGACAAAAGCCAAGAGAACGAGATCACGGCCTGCCTGCAGGTATGTGTGGATGCTAATCAGTGGTGTGTTCAGAGGAAGGAAAGAAGCTGCTTCATTAGCCGAGCTGTTTAACAAACAAAATGAGAGAGAGAAAGCTAGAGAGAGAGAGGAGGCGTCCAATAGGGGAGGAAGCACAGTGTTCTAATGGAAGCTGAGAGGAAAGAACGAAGGTGTTTCAAGCAGAAGCAGTAGAGCAGAATTGGGGGAAATTAGCTAGCTATTATTAAGATAAGATAAGATGAACTTTATTCATCTCAGCAGAGAGGTTTAGGTGGTTATTTAGTGGTTGAGTAGTTATTTAGTTAGTTATTTAGTTACTTTTTTTATTCAAAGCAAGCTACAGTGATTTCAGACACATAAGGTTAGAAGACTCAGAATTAAGACCGTGAATCTGTCTGGGTGTCTGGCAGGTGTCAATGGAATGTTTCAATATTATTTTTATTTTGCTTCAACTACTTTGACTTTGTCATTGACTTTTGCCGTGTTTTGAGTTGTTTATTCTAAAGTGTTTTCGGTTCACCTCAGAGAAAGTTCTACATCAGAAAGAAAAATGAAATCATTAAATATGAAACAAATTGGCTCCTGTGCCCCTCTTGAATTTGAAGAGGCAACGTTATACAAATTGATGATATATTGTGTTAATCAACATTTGAAGTCGCACCTTGATATCAATTCTGCCCGTACAAATATGGTCTTTCACAGATGAGCCACATTAGCTCAGGTTAGATTCCTCAATTTGAACCAAACCTTGATACAGAAATGATACAATGATCATTTTGCGCTATACTAGCCTCACATAACACTCGGGGAGAGGTGAGGATTAGCTCGGCACAGGGACACACACGCTTATATAATACGTCAAGGAAATAATAAAAAAATAAAATGATTAAACGAAACTGAACACACACAGGGGATTTTTAAGCCAATTATGTTACGAGCCATTCTATACTTACTAAAGCATCAACATTCTCCTTCAGGGGGGGATATAGTTAACTAACAGGTGGCGAAAAAAGTATTACAATTATGTGACAAAGACATCGAATCTGCAGAGCCCTGTGAGATGTTCAAACTAAACGTGTTGCCATGAATTTCAGTTGAGGACTGAACCCTCTTTAGGAAACGTACACAGAGATTAGATGGATTTCCGACAATAAGTCTCTCTCGCTCTCGCACTCTGTCTTGCACACTCTTGCTCTCTTTCTCTCTCTTGCTCTCTTTTTCTCCCTCTCTCTGTCTCTTATTTTGTCTCTCTGTCTTTCCGACTCTCTGTCCGTCTCTGTCTGTCTCTCCGACTCTCTGTCTCTCTCTCTCGATTCTGTCCCTCAGACTCTCTGTCTCTGTCTCTCCGACTCTCTCTCTGTCTCTCTCTCTCTCTCTGTCTCTTTGACTCTCCATCTCTCTCTCTCTCTGTCTCACCGTCTCTCTCTCTCTCACGATTCTGTCTCTCAGACTCTCCGTCTCTCTCTCTCTCTCTCTCTCTCTCTCTCTCTCTCTCTCTCTCTCTCTCTCTCTCTCTCTCTCTCTCTCTCTCTCTCTCTCTCTCTCTCTCTCTGTCTCTTCGACTCTGTCTCTTTCTCTCTCTCTGTCTGTCTCTCTCTGTGTCCTGTCTTATCTGCCAGGCCAGGCCTCCGATTAACCTTTGATGTTGTGTGTGGTTCTACTGAACCCACGTGAGGAGTCTTATCGCCACCCTGCTCTACCGCAGTCGCACCGCGCTAACCTTGTGGGCTACCTTGCAACACTGCTTGTATAGCCTTAAGGTGTGTGTAAGTGTTTATTTAGGTATGTGTATTTTTGTTTGTGTCTGTTTGTGTGTCGGTGTGAGAACACATCCGTGTAGTGTGTGTGCCTGTGCCAGCCTATAACTGTCTCACTTATCCCTTTTGCCCACTCTCTCTCACACACACACACACACACACACACACACGAAAAGACACACACACACACACGGAAAGACACACACACAAGCAAACACACACACATAAAGACAGGCACGCACAAACACACATTCAATAAAAAGACACACACACACACACATAACACAACACATTCAGCACAACACATTCAGCTTCCATCTATAGACTTGCAGGTGTGCGTGTGGCGAAATGGTCTCTGTGTGCGGATGCATTCGGTGTGACAGAGCGGTATACACCCCGATAAGGACACGCTGAGCTTCCTCCTCATTAAACAACGTCTTCTTCCCGGCTGAGTGAGTCTCCACCCCTCGCTCACGCCCTGCGATGAGACGCTGGAAACAAGACAGATGTTAATACAATGATGGTTCTTGTGTTGTTCTTGGGTTGAAACCGTATTTAAATTATCTCATCTCGTTGGATTATTTAACTGGACAGTTGCTTGTTTTAAACCCTCCATTAAAGCTTGTCATCTGGTGGGGTATTATAATAATGGCGTCCATTTTTTTTTGGGCCCCATATGGGAACGCTCTCTCTCTATGTCTGTCTCTGTCTGTATGTCTCTCCCAAATAGCACACCACATAGTGTCTTATTAGAAGTCCTGAGAGTTTTAAGTATTAGACAGACTTTGCTTGACAATACAGACTCATGGAAGTGTACAGAAAACGGAGCCACAATTGACCCGATTTCCAGACGCAAACGTGTCTGAACACTGTGTCAACACATTGTCTATCAGTCAGAGTCCTTATCGGATAAAGAATCGAATAAGACCTCAACCAGACTTTTAAAATGCATGTAAACAGCTTTACCCGATCTACTTCGGACCGAAATCGGTTCATGAACGGACAAGTGAGATTGGATAAGAACACCTAGATAACTTGATCATAGTCCGATCTCTACCTGCATGTAAACCCGTATCGGACCTCTTATCAGACTTCGCATTCTGCGCATGCTCGAGATCTTGCGGCCGGGGGACGTGAGCTGGAAGTCGAAGGAGACGGTAGTCGTGTTGTTGTCGCCATAGACATATCAATAATTCTTATTTCTTAACAAATATACATTTTAATTATTTCTTTATATTTTCATGGTTGTCGCCGTTGGAAAACGAGAAACAGCGATTTATTTAAAAAGGTGACTCAGAAGATGGAGGAAGCCGGTGTCATGCCATTACCCTCTATAAGAAGTGTATCATCATCAACATGCATCCAGTAAACCCTACGCTTCGATTTCACCCAAGGCTGAATTAAAAGTTTTCTTAAACGTTGGTCATCAACAAGGTTGTTAAGTAGTTACTTCGGACACATCTGTCAAAATAAACGTTGTTTTTTGTATACAATCTCTTTTCATTCATTGCGCCCCGACCGAATTGACGGTGATATTCTCTGATATTATGAATCTTAAGACTGCGTCGGGTTCTCCGACTCTCTGCTACATCCACAACAAAGACTCGTAGTGGGGGTTATCTTGGCCATGAATGGATCGCCCCAAGAATGGATCGTCAGAGAAATGACATGGACCCGAAGTGAACTGACAGCTGTATACTGAAAACATCTTTCTCGAATGCCGCCTGAGTTTGTTATTGCTGGGACGTAGAGGTCAACCGAAAGTGGCTCTATAACCACTTGTTGAAAGGGCTACAGCGCCACCTAGGGTAACGGATCCAGCCATGCTCCGGCCATTATCCGATCTCTTAAAGGCCATGTACGTTCGGATAATTGACACGGTCTGTTCGGAAAAAAATCGGTATAAGGCCTAATCCGATCTAACCGTACCATGTAAACGCACTGTATGAGTGTGTCAGTGTACGTGTGTGCAGGTGTGTATGCGTGTTAATTCCAGAGGTGGGTAGTAACACTCCGTTACAAATACTTCAGTAACTTTTTGGATAAATTGTAATTTTAGGAGTAGTTTTATTGCAACATACTTTTACTTTTACTTGAGTATATATTTGAAGAAAGAACGATACTTTTACGCCGTTCCATTTGGCTATGTGACGGTCGTTACTTTCTTTTTTTATACCTTTTTTTATTACATGCAAGATCTTTTTTCTCTTCCCGATGGACGTCTTCAGCCAACATTTCTATCACGTGACTATTTTAACCAATAAAAACCTGACAAAATGATCTTGCCAATCAAATACAGGCACTTGAGTCACATGACAAGCGTTTTTAATAGACAAAGGTTCCGCGCCAATGTTGTGTCCGTGGTCGTGCCGTGCTATGTTCACAGGAGCAGAACACGCAGATTTTAGCGACTATCTGGGTGAGTCGAGAAAATGGAAGAAACCGCTGATTCTGAAACTGTAAGAGACAATCACAACTTCTCACACAGTAACTATCAAACAAACTCACACACACACTCACAATCAGACAAGCTCTCAATCACACAAAGTCACACACTAACAATCACACACTCACAATCACATTGACACAAACTCACAAACACTCACAACCACAGAGACACTGTTCTTCTGTGACACAGCTTTCCTGTTCTCCCTGTACTCACTTTGCATGCCCTGAGTCTGGGTGTGTGAGAGTCTGAGTGGTCTCTTCTTTTCAGCCTGTTTAGTTTCATACGTTAAGTGAGTTTGCCAGCAGGTTTTGATATTTTTATTTAAACACACCTGCAAACTTGTCGCTTTTCGGCGACAATTGCCGCTTTCTTGGGTCTATTGGGTCATTCACGTGAATCGTGTAGAACCGGAGAGTTTTCTTCTGGGGGCGGGGGGGGGGTGCTGTCCTTCATATGCATGCCATGCAGGCTAGAATTGCGAAACATTATTGGATAATTCTTATAATTGACATTTCTCGGGGCCAATCGTAATCCCAGCATTTGCGTCAGAATCTTGAAGCACACAGCACCGACTGAGCTCGCCTTTGGATGAGACGCATGGCTACCACGCGAGTCTGATGGAAACTCTTAGCGTCAACTTGAAGTAGGGGTGTAGGCCTACGGTATAAACGGTATAGAAAGTACACCAGTGTGAAATTGCGCTACGGTATGGATTTTTGACTTTACCGTGTGACCGGTAGACAGTGTTGTGTGTAACGCGCAACAAAGTAAGTAACGCGTTAATACGGTAACCTAACTACTTTTTCATTTAATGAGTAAAGTTACGCGCAACTACTGAAAATATGGTAACGAAACATAGTTCCTTTTTCAATTCGGCGCAACGTTACTTTTCCCAGGGACAGATTTGACAGCGATACTGCCTTCTCAGGCAGTATGCTTGCCGGTAGTCCCTTCACAAGCTCTCATTCCACACCGTACGAGACAGACGGTAGCGTGAAGCTGTCTCTGCATATCAGACATTGCTTCCGCAGGCATTTTCCAAAGCCAGTCCTTACGACAAAATCAACAAAAATGTCGATAGAAAGGGCTTTAAAGAGATAGTCAAAACACTCTATCCCAGGTACGCGTTACCTGCCCGCACACATTTCACATTTCAATGACTATACTGCAAGGTCCGCAAGCAAGTGGAGAAACAAATCCCTACTATTAAACATAAGTGTTTTTCAGAGATGGAAGTAACTTGAGATAAGATTTTTATTTTTTTCATGCAGTTTTGCTGCCTTACCAGTATTTTACCCCTTCAGAAGCATTAATATCGAAATTAGAAGATAACATTAACATACCGTGATATAATACCGTTACCGCCTATGCCTCAAATCATACCGTGATATACATTTCAGTCCATATCGTGCAGCCCTTATTTGAAGGAACTATCTTATGTTAAATTTGAGGTAAGTCAAGCTCTTTTGGAGCAAAAACAACAGCTATTTGTTAGCTTGATTCAACTAACGTTAGCTACCGCTTTTTTGATGTGATATAATTTACAATAATATTGTATTTTTAGGACCGAGTCAACGCTGAGTACTGCATGAACGTAGACTTTGCATGAAGTTAGTAAATTCTAACAACAAAGGGCTATTTAGATTTTTTTATTTTTTTATTTTTTTTTCTGAATGTAAAGTGCTCTACAAATTAAATATATTATTATTATTATTATTATTATTATTATTATTATTATTAAATAATCTGGTAAGGGTGTTGTCCTAGGCTAATACACCAACAGCACATTTCTGTATAATAAAGTGCTACATTTTGCATTCATACAGTTTGCAGGTCTGTTTAAAGGTTGATGTATTTAAGAATTAAATAATTAATTCATTGTTTTAGTTCAAGGGTTATTAGTTTTATTTTTAAAGACCTTATTAATTGTTATATTTAAAAGGATGTTATTTAACATACCTTTATTTGAACATTTTGTTTTATATTTTGTTCATTTTCGTCTATTTTGTACCGTTTGTGTTGCCCTGTATATTTAAAAAAAAAAATCTGGAGAAACTCAGTACTTGTACTCCTGAGTACTTGAGTAGACTTTTCACTGCATACTTTTTGACTCTTACTTGAGTAATTATTTTTATAAATACTTTTACTTCTGCTTGAGTATTTATAGTCTTAAAGTAACAGTACTTTAACTTGAGTACATGTTTTAGCTACTCTACCCACCTCTGGTTAATTCTAAACTTGGCCATCTCCCGAACCCGATACTTAAGTGTAACCATTTCATCCTTTATGCCTAAACTTTCAACCTATTTAAAATGTTATGCTTAATGTCTGCACTTTACCTTTTGAAATTGAATGACTATTTTTAGGACCTATGTTAACATTGTAAAATGAAATCCAAAACAGTCCATCTGCGCACATTACTATCCATGCGTGGTGCAGACACAAACATTAAAGATTGTATTTGTGAAAGTAACTGACTGTAGAGTCCATCCTTTATATGTAATGACTACTCTTTTCCTGATATAAAATATTAGTGTGACAGCTGACCTCTTGTGCTTCGCCGTTAATGTGTTGGTTGAAAAAGCAACGGCGATGACAGAAGTGCTTTGCTGAAAAGTTCAGGGATCTTCAGGCTGCAGTGCTCTGAACGCCCTTACCAAAGGGAAGAAGCGCTCTGCAGAAAGACTCCAGTCTCTGTGCTTTTTGTGTTGGTATGCCCATGCTGCCTCCTTAAGTCCCTCCTCATTTCACCCCTCATGAAGGCACGTGAAAAAAGTAACAGACCACAGGATCGAAACATGTAAAATAACATTTACTGACTAAATATCTTGTCAGGAAATTGTCAAAAAGTATATCAACATACGTCTCAAAACCAGCTCAAAAACCCTGTCTTGGAAATGCTCAGTATTTCTGGGGGCTGATGTTGTGCTGATTCTTCTGACTTCCTCAGAGTCTGAACACTGTCGCTTCATTCAGCTTCAATGTCGCCGTAATGTGAGTGGCCTGGCTCGGCCATGTGAATGTACGGAAATTGGTCACCCGCATGGCTACGTAGCCAGAAGGGAGAATAGATTCAACCCCATTAAACCTTCTTCAGGAGTAGAAGAAAATTAATTACCCGAAGTGATGTGAGTTTGCCATGGATTTCACGGAGCATCACTTCCTGATGCTTAATGAAAACGTTGATACCCCTTAATAACATTATTAGAATGTAAAATGTGGATTTCTGTTATGCATCACTTTTATCTTTCAACCTGCAGGCTTATACCTAAATGAAACATTTCATAAGTGCATAAGTAGGCTTCTTCAAACTAATACATGAACCTAGCTATCATGATGACTCATTTTGAATCGATTTAACCAAATCCAAAAGCAAATATAGCCTGGTCTACCAGTAGGAGTATTAGGCTGGTTCTGGATCTTGGGGAACTGTGTTCCCGTTACCACCACTGTAAAAAAAGGTCCTTCCCACAAAGACCATACTTGAGTTGAAGTCGCGCCTAAAATGTAGCCGGTGTATTGATCTCGTGAAATGAGGTGTCCTAGCAGAACTCGCAGCAATTTAAAAGCACCCCTTTTTTTTTTTCTTTCAATGCGCTCCTTTGGCTAGCTTCCAAAATCAATCATTTTTGGAGAGTGTCTGATATACTCCTCTGTCAAATGAGTATAGCCCGTTTGTCTATTGATTGCAGGAGATGTATTTTGCCATGGATGTGAGGCCCTATTTATGGTCGATGAGAGAGACAAGGATCCTCTTTATCCTTCTTGTAAACACCGGGCTTGTCATGCTGCAGTACCCTTTTTGACCTTCTTTTTTTTTTCTCACCTTTTTTATATGAACTATTTTCTTTTTTTTTTTCTGCCTCATTAAGCCCCTGCTGCACACCTGTGCTATTGAGTACAAGCAGTACACAGCTGATGTCTATCAACAAAATCAATCACGGGGGTGTTCGTTATCAATTATCATGTTTAGATGTTTTGGAATCGTTTAGGTCTGTTTTTGGAAGGCAACTTAACAAAGTGATTTTCTATGGTGAATCACGCAGCTGTGCTGTAGAGTGTGAGATGATTATGGTAGAGGTGGTGGTGGTGTTAGCAGGGGAGGAGTTAGCACTAAAGTAATGACGCAGTTCACTTTCAGGGCCACCGTATAGCTGCAGGTGCCCCTTTGCTTTATGTACTACTACTCTCCTCCTGCTAAACATTCAGCTGACAATCAGCAGTAGTGGATCACCGCAGTTGTGTGTGTGTGACCTGTGTGGGAGAGTTTAAAATGCAGTGAATTACCCTCCTCTTTGTCTGAGAGGCTTTTCTGTTGTTCTCTCAACCCATTGTTCATTTTGTCCTGATTGATCAACTTTATTTACAAAAAAATATAAATACAATGCCAATCTTCTCATCGATCAATCAGTTTATTTAATGGGATGGTACTTAACTGAGAGTTATGGATGGTAGACTGTAACCTGTATCAACTTTTAGATTAATCCTTCCGATCACTCAATAAAATTAAAATTGAAATGATCAGCTATGGCCTTGGGATTCAACATTGAAACACAAACCACACATCTGTTTGGACCACAGTTCAACACCATTTATCGCCCACCACGTCCTCCAGCAAAAACTCCTATATTCTGTTCTATTTCCAAGGTCATAATAAATAGAAACACAGTAAGGAACATCAAGCTCCGCTGTTAAGTTATCCCAGAGGGTTAACGGTGTGAACGTTGGACGCTGATCCATGAACACAGCGGCCTACTTGTGTAACCCGAGTCATGCAGCGATGTGCACTCGGTTTGACAGAACAGTGGCTTAGGGTCCTGAACTGCAGAGGTCTGTTACTCCGCTGGCAGTTGTCAACCCGGGCTCATTTGTTGGGTCGTGTACAGTAATTACAGCCTCCAAAAGGGCAAACGTTCCAACAACATAATGGATGGCATGTCCCATCGCTATGCACTCCAACAGCCCCTAAGCCCCCCCCCCACCCGATGATAATGATGAGAAGGGTGAGGATGATGATTATGAAGATTGGGATGATAATCATAAAAATCATAATACAAAATAAATGATAATAGTAATCACAAAACAATGTACAAATTTTGTTCATATATTATATTTATATATTACATAAATACATGATCATTTTAATTATTCTTATTCGTATCATTCCTGATATCATTATAATAATTATCTGTAGCCTGACATGGCTTGACATGGGCCCATAAGGAGGGCACATCAATCAAACCCTATTGACTGATGTGGACATGGACACGACAGCAAACACCAACCCAAATCCACACCTTTCCCTTATTGATGGTCTGCGCACTCCCCCCCCCCCCAGCCGATAGGATACTCTGGGAATGTAAGATTGATTTTAATCAGCGGTGTCACCGAATCAATAGCGCTTCATTACCCCCAGGAGAAAGCCCTGGCAATGAAACCCATGTCCCCTGAGAGGTAGACTCTCAAAACCTTTTAATAGCCTTCCCGATAAAGCCCCTCAGGGAGCAACCAGGTCTGGGAATTGAAGTTTTCTCTCTTTTTTTATTTGGAGTAGGGAATTGCATTATTCCCTGGAACACTGGTGGGGGAGTGGGGACAGGGGAGAGTGTTTTTTTTGAGTTATTGCAGCACATCCGTCATGAATACATCTTCTGAGTGTCTCACGGGGGTCCGAAATGAATGCACGCATTCATTTCGGACCCCCGTTACAGTGAACGTGATGTCGTTAAGAAGCTGGGTTATTATCCCAACCCACCCTACCTACATTGAGATGAAACCTCTTCCGTCGCGGCTAATGTCCGTTATTCGGCTGCACCCCACGTTTCCCGCTAGACCCACCAGTGAGGATGAATGTAGCGCGGCGTGGTACAGGCTATATCCGTGGCCATTAAGGAAGTGTGGGTTGAAACCCCGACACACTCCCTCCTCATTTTTTCCCACCGCCGCCAATTTCCATATCCGGTTGCCTAGGTGACCTATGGCTATGAGCTATTTAAATTTGTTCATAAGTGCTATCCCGCTATGCGTCGGTTTGGTAATGGTATGTGTGTGGGTGTGTGTGTGTGTTTGTTTGTGTGTGTGTGTGCGTGTGTGTGTGTGTATGTGTGTGTGAATGTGTACACATGTTATTACCAATTTGAGTGTGTGTGTGTGTGTGTGTGTGTGTGTGTGTGTGTGTGTGTGTGTGTGTGTGTGTGTGTGTGTGTGTGTGTGTGCGCGTGCGTGTGCATTCTATAGACGGGTTAAATTACAAACAAGTGCCATTTTTCATTATAATAACCCCGCCCTACACACAAAGACAAACCCCTTCTTCCCAGCAAATTAACACACACACACACACACACACACACACACACACACACACACACAGCTAGGTATTCACCTCTAGTATTTACCAAATGATTTACGAGGAGCCCCCTAATATTCTCCTCACCAACCCAATGTCCTGATTACAAACAATTATTCACTGTTACTTACAGTAATAAAGCAGGCTAATGGAGCCTCATAAATCTGCTCCCCCCCGAACCCGGGCTCCATGCAATCCCATGGGGCGTTTCTGGGGTTACCCGCAGTGGGCGCTACAGCCGAGGTCGTACGGCCGGAAGGGTTGACCCCCGGCAGGTCGGCGGGCAAGGCGGGCTCGCTGGGGCTTCTTGACCCCACTCATAGATCACACTCTGGGACGGATTAGGAATGCTAAAAGACGTCTTGGTCTTTTGTATGGGAGTTCATGGAGAGATGAATGCATTGGTTTTGCATGCTATGCCTCATATTGATGGATGTGGGGGGGGGTGGTTAATGTATGTGTGTGTGTGTGTGTGTGTGTGTGTGTGTGTGTGTGTGTGTGTGAATTGTGAGTGGATGAAAGCATGTTCTCCAAGAAGGGTGCGATTGAACTGAATTGATCTTCCATCCAAGTGTTTGAAAGGGGGAGGGGAGGCGTGGGGGTGTGTGTGTTAAAACCTGCAGCATAGAACTACGTTAAATGGCATATCATGAGAGAGAGAGAGAGAGACACACACACACACACACACATACCCGTTTGTCGGGCTACAGGGACAATTTTTGATTTTTTGCTCAAATCAGACTGGGCATAGGGATGCGAGGACACCGGGTTCCGGTGGTGCTAGAGCTACAAAAAACATATCAAAAATCATGAAAAAAATCAGCGAACCTATACACGATTTAAAATTAAAAGATTTTCTTTGCATAACTGAGATATAAGAAATGGCTGTTTTTCAGACTTTCTGGTGGTTTGTAAAGACTTTTCTGTAACACGGTCTATAAGGACAGTGTGGGATACAAGGTCAGTGATGTCATCATACACATACACTATGTATAACCTGTTTTGAAAGGACACAAGGTTTGTAAGGCCAGGTCACCATACACATACACCAAGTATAACCTGTTTTGAAAGGACACATGGTTTATAAGACCAAAGTGACTGAGGCACACCATTATAATAATATGGAATATATTAAGAGGTAATTTTTGTTTTCTTTGTTGACCTCTGTTGTGCATTACAATTTGGCACATAAGTTGAACGAAGTGTAAATAACTCATCACATCGAGACATCATTTGCAGATGATGTACAGTACATGAGGAGCACAATCACTCCATTCTACACTTCTTCCTCTAGAAAACATCAGTACCTCCAATCAAATTCTGTCAAGTTACAAAAGTTTACAAATAACACCACGGCTCTTATCTGATGGGGTCTACCTACCAGTGGGCCAAGTGTCATTAAATCAACTAGGAGCATAACACAAAAACAGTGCTTGCATCCACTAGGACGAACTCAACCCCACCAGCACATATCATTGCATCCTTGCGCCCTAGTATTATGTCCTGAACCAACTGCTAACCTGCAATCATGTTTCTCTCACTTTCTGATCAAACACGATAACATTTTACTGGCCCATAGCCCCTAAAATCTACCTTTAGAAGTGACCTGGACTTTTAACATCAACATGAATAAAGGAATCTCATTTCTCCAAATATAACTAACTACACTTGCTCCTTACCAACCCACTCTTCAAAAACATGTTTATCTACTTTGGGATATTATCACAGATTACAAAGTGAGGGTATACACTCACCTAAAGGATTATTAGGTACACCATACTAATATTAACTTAACTCATCTACATTTAAGCTAAAAATTTTGAAAATAATTATTTATTATATAATAATTATTATATGTTTGTCATTATTAACACACAACACAACATTTGTTGAATCACTGAACTATATTTGATTTGGTCACCTCAAGAATCTCTTCCTTAACAAAGGACAAAGCAAAACAAACAAACAAACAAAAAACTGCCCGTGAACAAAATAAATGAAGTGAACTAACCCATTTCTGAACACAGAACACCAACTTGTAAAACATGCCTAGAAAGGCTCAAGCAATCCAAAAGTGCATTTAGCGTTTAGCATTTGAATGCCTTTTAAAGGCCAAGCCTCTGTTGCGTACAAAATCTCGAATGTTTTGAATGGATCTTGTCTCCAAGATAGGGTGTTCCTTTTCCTTGCACTGCAGGCACTGCCCACTGGTGGCAGTGACACCGTTTTCAACAAAAGGCCTCAGATGTTTCATCACGGCTTGTATCTCCTCACCAGACCATGGTCTCTTCGTACACCGCCTTGATGAAACACGGAAACCTGAACAATTAAAAAAAAGATTAGAAGATAAAAAAGATGTATTTGCAAGGATGTACTTGCAGGTAGGGAAGTTGCTGTTCAAAATTGCCAAACAAACTGGAACTTGTGTAGACAAAATATGTGTGGTAATAAATTGACTAGATCTGCTAAAAATGAAGTTGGATTGTTTTCATTAACATGACATTTCATTACACTGCTTGTTAAAAACAAAATAGACCCAGCTTCTTTATATGATTTGTGTGTTGACTGTACATTAGCAAGTGTGCCTAGTGCGCCTAGTGACCACATTTAAATAATACCTTGAGTAACTGAGTTAGGGAGATGAGGTGAACCAGAAGTTACACAGGCAGAGTTCCCCTGGTCATCTAAAAAAACATTGCACAGTATAAATGTATGGGCTTAAAGAGCCTGTCTGCCTACCAATCAAACATCATGGGCATAGAGGGGATACATGTAAAACTGTAATATATTCTACTACCATGCACATGACAAGCAGACAGCCAATTCTATATTATAATAACTATGCTCATGGCAAAGTTGTTGAAGCGGGTGAAGTCAGGAGAGCCTGAGTGTGCAACCATACCTTGAGTAATAATTTTACTAGGAAATTATATACATTTTACACAGGCCAAGTCTTCCCTGTTGTTTTAAAATGATCATGCAAACTACTGAACACATCAAAATACTAACCACAAAGCATATGTGTCACAATGAAGAGAGATGACAAAAAGGTAAGCTTGTAACAAAGTTTCTAACCATCGTACTACTGGAAAATTCCTGACTAAAACACTTTTAATACACTCTAATGAACCCACAGATCCCAGCTCATTACGATATGTTCGGTAAATGTTGGGTCCATCATTGAGATTATACCTTGAGCTGCAGTCTCAGAGAGATGAGGCGATCCAAAAGTGCCAGAAGCCAACATTTCTTCATTGTCTAAAAACAACAAAAGACAAAAAAAAAAACAATCGTTGATTAACCCTGGAATATCTGGAAAACCCCTGGAAAAATCTGTGCACGTGTTTGTAACACAGACAAACTCAAGGTATGCAAGGACACTGTCCTTTGGACATTTAATGACATCCTTGATCAAACTCTAAGTCTTGCATTATTGAACTCCCAGTGTATGGCACACTCAGAAAAAAAACTGTGTTGTGAGGACACCATGGTTAGTAAAACCATCCATACTGAATAGAAGACATTTCCATTATTGAACTCCCAGTGTATGGCACACTCAGAAAAAAAACTGTGTTGTGAGGACACCATGGTTAGTAAAACCATCCATACTGAATAGAAGACATTTCCATTATTGAACTCCCAGTGTATGGCACACTCAGAAAAAAAACTGTGTTGTGAGGACACCATGGTTAGTAAAACCATCCATACTGAATAGAAGACATTTCCATTACTGAACTCCCAGTGTATGGCACACTCAGAAAAAAAACTGTGTTGTGAGGACACCATGGTTAGTAAAACCATCCATACTGAATAGAATACATTTCCATTATTGAACTCCCAGTGTATGGCACACTCAGAAAAAAAACTGTGTTGTGAGGACACCATGGTTAGTAAAACCATCCATACTGAATAGAAGACATTTCCATTATTGAACTCCCAGTGTATGGCACACTCAGAAAAAAAACAGTGTTGGGGGGACACCATGGTTAGTAAAACCATCCATACTGAATAGAGGACATTTCCACTGTAGCTGCAAGATGTTTACTAAAACACTGAAAATTGTGTTCCATGGAACATCACAGTACTTCTAACCATTGGTCAATTTCAAAACACAGGTAAATTCAAACTCACCTCACAAGCAGAGTCATTTGGCGCAGCTCTGGATGATTGACACCCTGATCTTGATTCGGTCTCTGTACAAGAGAACACAGGGAGATTCAGTGCTCGACTTTCCTCAAGTCATAAAACCACATATAGGCATAACATACTCAACTCACATCCCTGACAGATGATATTCTACTCAAAATGTCCATCAAGACATAGAAAAATGGCCTGATATCGCCACATTTTTCATGCTGCAACCCCTTGGCAGGCATGACATGCATTGCCAGAAGTTAACAACATTTACTCAAAACTGTAACTGACCACTGGCAAGGTCTGCTGAGAACACAGGGGATGACACCTCCTGGTGCTGGCCACCAACTTCTCCAATCCCCTCTTTTGCAGAAGAAGTGCCACTTTGACCGCTGACACAGTGCACCTAAAAAAATGAACAGCAATATGCAAAGATGAACAGGCATCAACTGGTACAGATGGGAATACTCCATACAGTATGTGCAAAGACAGAATATTTAACAAGATTTAGCAATCATTTTGGATAAGGGAGGCATGTCACTGCATAACAAATTTCAGCATCAAGCCGCAGGAAACAGCTGACAATGCACCATATAGGTACACATTGATGCCACAAGGAAGAATGTGTATTAAAGAGAAAAAAACGCTATTCCTTAACTAGCCACTTTACAAGTAAGTGCTGTAGTTTCTATATCTGTATGTGAGACAGGGGAATATTCACGTTATGTGAGGACAGTTTGTAACACAGACAACCTCATGGTATGCAAGGACACTGTCCTTTGGACTTTTAATGACATCCTTGATCAAACTCTAAGTCTTGCATTATTGAACTCCCAGTGTATGGCACACTCAGAAAAAAAACTGTGTTGTGAGGACACCATGGTTAGTAAAACCATCCATACTGAATAGAAGACATTTCCATTATTGAACTCCCAGTGTATGGCACACTCAGAAAAAAAACTGTGTTGTGAGGACACCATGGTTAGTAAAACCATCCATACTGAATAGAAGACATTTCCATTATTGAACTCCCAGTGTATGGCACACTCAGAAAAAAAACTGTGTTGTGAGGACACCATGGTTAGTAAAACCATCCATACTGAATAGAAGACATTTCCATTATTGAACTCCCAGTGTATGGCACACTCAGAAAAAAAACAGTGTTGGGGGGACACCATGGTTAGTAAAACCATCCATACTGAATAGAGGACATTTCCACTGTAGCTGCAAGATGTTTACTAAAACACTGAAAATTGTGTTCCATGGAACATCACAGTACTTCTAACCATTGGTCAATTTCAAAACACAGGTAAATTCAAACTCACCTCACAAGCAGAGTCATTTGGCGCAGCTCTGGATGATTGACACCCTGATCTTGATTCGGTCTCAGTACAAGAGAACACAGGGAGATTCAGTGCTCGACTTTCCTCAAGTCATAAAACCACATATAGGCATAACATACTCAACTCACATCCCTGACAGATGATATTCTACTCAAAATGTCCATCAAGACATAGAAAAATGGCCTGATATCGCCACATTTTTCATGCTGCAACCACTTGGCAGGCATGACATGCATTGCCAGAAGTTAACAACATTTACTCAAAACTGTAACTGACCACTGGCAAGGTCTGCTGAGAACACAGGGGATGACACCTCCTGGTGCTGGCCACCAACTTCTCCAATCCCCTCTTTTGCAGAAGAAGTGCCACTTTGACCGCTGACACAGTGCACCTAAAAAAATGAACAGCAATATGCAAAGATGAACAGGCATCAACTGGTACAGATGGGAATACTCCATACAGTATGTGCAAAGACAGAATATTTAACAAGATTTAGCAATCATTTTGGATAAGGGAGGCATGTCACTGCATAACAAATTTCAGCATCAAGCCGCAGGAAACAGCTGACAATGCACCATATAGGTACACATTGATGCCACAAGGAAGAATGTGTATTAAAGAGAAAAAAACGCTATTCCTTAACTAGCCACTTTACAAGTAAGTGCTGTAGTTTCTATATCTGTATGTGAGACAGGGGAATATTCACGTTATGTGAGGACAGTTTGTAACACAGACAACCTCATGGTATGCAAGGACACTGTCCTTTGGACTTTTAATGACATCCTTGATCAAACTCTAAGTCTTGCATTATTGAACTCCCAGTGTATGGCACACTCAGAAAAAAAACTGTGTTGTGAGGACACCATGGTTAGTAAAACCATCCATACTGAATAGAAGACATTTCCATTATTGAACTCCCAGTGTATGGCACACTCAGAAAAAAAACTGTGTTGTGAGGACACCATGGTTAGTAAAACCATCCATACTGAATAGAATACATTTCCATTATTGAACTCCCAGTGTATGGCACACTCAGAAAAAAAACAGTGTTGGGGGGACACCATGGTTAGTAAAACCATCCATACTGAAAAGAGGACATTTCCACTGTAGCTGCAAGATGTTTACTAAAACAGTGAAAATTGTGTTCCATGGAACATCACAGTACTTCTAACCATTGGTCAATTTCAAAACACAGGTAAATTCAAACTCACCTCACAAGCAGAGTCATTTGGCGCAGCTCTGGATGATTGACACCCTGATCTTGATTCGGTCTCTGTACAAGAGAACACAGGGAGATTCAGTGCTCGACTTTCCTCAAGTCATAAAACCACATATAGGCATAACATACTCAACTCACATCCCTGACAGATGATATTCTACTCAAAATGTCCATCAAGACATAGAAAAATGGCCTGATATCGCCACATTTTTCATGCTGCAACCACTTGGCAGGCATGACATGCATTGCCAGAAGTTAACAACATTTACTCAAAACTGTAACTGACCACTGGCAAGGTCTGCTGAGAACACAGGGGATGACACCTCCTGGTGCTGGCCACCAACTTCTCCAATCCCCTCTTTCGCAGAAGAAGTGCCACTTTGACCTCTGACACAATGCACCTAAAAAATGAACAGCAATATGCAAAGATGAACAGGCATCAACTGGTACAGTGTCCATTTCACTCAAACCCTTAAGTGTATGACACTCAAAATGATGTAGACAGGGGAACAGTGTTAAGTGATGGCTATCTGTACCGACAAAGATTTTCAGACTGTACCTGCAGTATAATTGTAATTCATTGATAAATATGTCCCTTACGAAACTACATCATTTCTAAACATTCATATATCCCAAAATAAACAGCTAAATTCAAACTAACCTCATGCGCAGGACAGTCTGGTGTGGGACTGGATGACTGACACTCTGCTCTCCATTCGGTGTCTGTTGAAGAGAACACAGTACATGAATGCACAGTACCTTGCCAGACCCTAGTATTTACCAGGCATTGTTTCTTCAAGCAGGGACTCACCTCTGAATAAGTCTGTAGAGAAAACATCGGGTTCCAAGTAATGGGTGTGGTCACTAAGCTCTGCAACGGAGTGTTGGCCAGAAGGGAAGCTTGCACCGCTGAGTTGTGTCTAAACAAGTTAAACAGAAAAATGCACATGTGAACTTGGACATCACTTACACAATTGTGTTATTGTACAGTTGAACTGACTAAAACAGAGTAACAATTTAAAATGACCCTTGAATATGATCGGCTGGATCACATTTGATCCTGTTGTGAAATTCCCATCACATCTCTGCTTTTTGTTCTATGTTAGTACACCTTAGAAAAGTTACGCTGTCTGCATTTGTGAATTACTTGCCAACAATTCAGCTAGAGAAAATATATTTTGCGGAAGAATTGTTATTTACGAATAGTTCACTACATTTTCCTGTGCCCTTGTTCAATAAAACTATGCCAAGTGTACATGGTGATGCTTTGTGTTGTGACCTACTTCTTTCCTTAGCCATTGTAAAACAATGGGACTTATTGGTTTAACAGACAGCCGTATTCAACCTTACCTCACAAGCAGAGCTGCCTGATGTCATATTGCAGGACTGGACTTCTGGTCTCTCTCTGGTCTCTGTAGAATACAGGAAAGAATATGAAGAAGGCCAGGGAGGGTGGGGTTGTGCATCACTCTAGAAGCAACCACACTGTCGCTGGTTCACATTCTTTATAGACACAATATGTTTATACGGCCACCATAACTAATGTAAAAACCATCTCAGTAAACATGGCCATATGTGGCATAAATGTTTCTCAATCATCTATAGCACACCATTGACAACTAGATAAAACATTTAGTCAAACATTCACTGACCTTCAATACAGACTGTGGATGGCATGATTTGGGCTTTGAAACAGTCTTTGATAGACTCTTGGGCAGCAGTGCTTGTAACAGTAGGGGGAATCTACAAAACATACAGATAAGCTTGCTCTCATCATCTGGGAGAGAGACACGATTGACTAAAAAACAGATTGAAGACCACCAAGATGTGACTTCTCACCAAGCAGTGACTTCTGTTTTTTGGTTATGATTGTTGGCACTAACAAGCGATAGGTATTGTGTAATCTCTGTGGCATCATGAAACTGACACAGCTTAACACAAAGAGATGATTTCATTTTTATCAAGATGTCAAACTATAGGCTATATTTTTTAAACCTTGACACCAATTCATAGGGGAAAAAAATCAAAATGACCCACCTCTTTACGCCAGGGCCATTCTTTCCCACCATAGTCATAAGTGATTTCAGTTCCTGCCATAATTTCCTTGAGTGCAAAAAGGCAGAGATGTGGCTTCCCATCTGCTTCGATCAACTTCATTCTGCAATTTGGTGCCTTGTGCTCATCGTTTACCAGTCGTCCAAATGACCCATCTTCAAGTGCTCCATCAATGCTGCAAATGTACAAACATCATGCACTAAACAGACGTTTATAGTGACACTTTTGAATTGTACTTTAATTTGCAAGCAACTACAGTACACTAATGCCAACATCCAATACTAGTATAGATGTTCGATGCACAGTTGATGCAAGTTAAATTGCAACACAAGATCTTTACCTCAGAAATCCTGACTTCTCACTATAGTAATCTAAACATACAGTATTAGTCATTCTGAACCTACCACCATGTCTTCTGCTTCCATGTGAAGTCAAACATGAAGATCGAACATGCATTGTGGTACAGTTTACGTCTATGTTCGGCTTCGGCTGCATCAATGAGCTCCCCTCTATACTCGACCACAAAGTCTCCTTGATTGAAAACAGCTAAAGTGAAGATACCACGACCTGCAGACACAACCTTATTAGAGTAACAGGGGTAGCAGACTATCCATTGGATACAACTCAGCACTGCAAATAATCTAATAGAATGAATTATTCCTATAAATTGCTACAATGCAACGTTGTGCTTTTTTTTCAATTCCTCATGTACAATAATGAATACATGTCCAAGTGTAGAATACAGCAACAGACAGGCCCACTATTAACTAAGATATTATTTAAATACTATTAACAACTTTAATTTATATTGATGTTTGTACAATTAATAGTCATAGACTGAAAACCACTCACCTTTAACTGGATTAATATATTTGATTTCTAACATTGAATTCTTGTCTCTTCCTGCAAGGATGTGATTAGTGGCATCCTGAAAGGGAGTTCTCCGTGGCATGATGGAAGTTACTAACAAAAAAAACAAAAATGTAAACAACAACACAACTTCACCACTTTTCATCTCACTAATACCATGGATATTCAAACAGTATGCTCAGATACTAAATGACAATGTGTCTGCGTTGGCCGACTAACTTTTTTTAGTTAGGATATTCATGCTGCGCGCCTCCTATTTGCAACGGAATTTGTTTAAGATATAAAAACATTTAATTTAACACACACGCACTAAAAAAGATATTTTCGTTTTTAAATAAATATTTGGAAACGAAAAATGTTAGCCGAACATGTTTTCCGCAGTGTGCCTCTCTGGCATTGAGCGGGTCTACAGGATCGCACTCTGCACAACCCAGTCAGTAAGAAAGTGAACGGTCTCGGGCCCGTAGGCACACGCCTCCGTAGTCAACGCTGTCCAAGCATTAATTTACAGAGCAATCCCTGCAACGTTTTTAGCTTATATAAAATAAGAGACTAGGAGGATGAGTGTGTGTCTGATGGCGGGGGGGGGGCATCACGATGGTGGCCGTCCATCGTGATGTCGGTCAGCCATCACGATGGACGATGAAATTGTCCAGCGGCACAACCAGGGGCGAGGCTAGCCCATTTTTAGGGGTGCTGAAGCACCCCTAAAAAGGGGCTCAGCACCCCTAAAACTTGGGAGTAAGAAATGTTATTCTAAAAATTATATTTGTTCGTCTTTGAAATTGTTAAATAATGTCCAAAACATACTTACATACTTCTGGAAAGGGCTCCAAAAAAAGAAAAAAATCTTTTGAGTTAGTTGAACCAATGTTAAAATTATGAAGTTATTTTTCAATATAAATATTTTTTGTTTTTGTGTGAAAAAAGGGTGGGTGGTGTGGCAGTGGGGCTCATTGAGTGCTCAGCACCTCTAAAGCTCTGACCCTAGAATCGCCCCTGGGCACAACCCTAGCGCTGGACATTAAGCTTGCCAAGCCATAACCTCTGGCTATACTTTCCTCACGTGGGAGTTAATAAATAATAAATAAATAATAAAAACAATAGTGTTAATCTTACCAAACCATTTCCATTTACCATTTCTTACCTGCTCTCCACAACGTGCATTTCCAGAACTCCCAGCAAATGAATCTGGTAATCAGAGACGTAGTAGCTCTCTTCTTTCCAGCCAAATATCAAAATGAGCATGTGCAGTGTTGAGTTAGCGTCTAATTTCGCGCGTTGTGTATAATCTCCCGCGTTGTGTATAATTTCCCGCGCTTGTGTGTCGCAGCATGCAGGGACCACGACCACCGATAGGGGCAGTGGCGGACACACAAATATACAAAATATGTCAGATTTTTGGTACATAAGGACTTTTGAGAAAACCACTTTTTGGGTATTAAAACATGCTGAGAAAAGGTTTAATAAGGTTTATTTTTATGAGGACAGCCAACTGTCCTCCTATACCGGAGGGTCCTCGTAGCTCTTTGAAATGTCTTGAAATCTGTCCTTCTAAACCCCAAAACAAACACACACACACACACACACACACACACACACACACACACACACACACACACACACACACAAAACCAAATCAGACACTGAGGCTCTCTCATCACTTCAACCTACTTCTAATTCCTAGAAGTAGCAATCACATGTGCACCCACTCACATGCATGCACACACACACACACACACACACGCATACATATATACGTATATATATAAACACACACACAGTACTATCCCCCCACACACACACATACATTCTCTCAATCATACACATATATGCACACACAAACACACACACACACACATTTCAGGATTGCCCCGCAACAGAGAGAGGAAGTGTTACCATGACGCTGCTAGGGTAACCCATCAAGGACTGGTCATTGATATTCTGCACCTCTTCCCTCTCCTCTCTCTTCTCTCCACTCTTCTCTCTCCTCTCTCCTCTCTTCTCTCTCTCCCTCTCCATCGCAGGGTTCGCTCGGCCATTCCAATAGCAGGGAGATGCTGTGTGCTTTTGTTAAAAAACCCATTACATAAGAAGAGAGAGAGAATAGAGATGGGAGAGATACGAGAGAGAGAGAGAGAGAGAGAGAGAGAGAGAGAGAGAGAGAGAGAGAGAGAGAGAGAGAGAGAGAGAGAGAGAGAGAGAGAGAGAGAGAGAGAGAGAGAGAGAGAGAGAGAGAGAGAGAGAGAGAGAGAGAGAGGATGCGTGCGAAGAACCCTGTTACTTCATGGCAGCGGAGATAACACAGGCAATCCTTTGTGAGTCACTTAGTGTATTCTTTTTATCTGCTTCTGGGGTGAAGGAGTCTGTCCCCTCATTGTCATGTCCAACAACACATCCTTAGACAAACGTAAAAACACTCACACACACGCACACCCACACACACAGGCACACGAAAACACACACGCACAAAAATAAAACATTTACACACATGAAAACGCATGCACTAATAACCGAAACAAGAGTACGATGACACATCCTAGGTGTCATCCTAGCACCGACCCTGGGCTCCACTATGAGAATGGATGAACCGGTGGATGGATGGATGGATGGATGGATGGATGGATGGATGGATAGGCCGACATCAATAACATCATGGAATAATAAGCACAAAGATTAATACAGACTGGAGGGACAATGAGCGCGATGGACAGAGTGTAGGGCGTGGGGGTGGGGCATGGTGGTCTGGCGCGTGTGTATTTCATGAGGCTGTTGGGGGGGGGTTCACTATTGGGGACAGACAGACCTCTGATGGACTGCCTGATGCACGCTTCAAGGACAGACAGGAGAGCCCACGGGCGTCTAGCAGGGGAGCATGTGAGTGTGTGTGTGCTCATGGGTACTAGGACTATGTGTGTATGGGTGTGTGTGTGTGAGGGACTAGGTCGGGGTGTGTGTGCTAGAAGCAGGGTGTGTGTGAGGGGGGGGGGGGGGGGGGGGCATCGGGGGGATGGGTAATTCAATGGGTAGAAGGGATGGAGGAGGGGGGTAGAAGGTGGGGTGAAGTAATGCGATAAGTGGGCTGATTCAATTGCGCGCCTGCGTTGGAACACGTGTTTCATTCTGCATGGTTTGGCTCAGTGGCGCCAAAGCCCTGTTAAGAGTCCCGCCTTAGATGCAAATGCGGATGCAGATGTGCGGTAATAATAATAGCTTATGGAGATTTACAACCCAGCAAACCGAGAGCGTGGACAGTGGAATCTGTGTCACATCACATGCACGTAAACTATATAACACATATATATATATATACAGTATATATATATGTATATATATATATATATATATCCGGTAAAATAATAAATAACTAATGTGAATTGTTTTACATACTGATCTGCTTGCACTGATACATCATTCACTTTTTGTCCCCCTTGCCAAGAATGCGTGCCAACGCACAAGCAAACACACACACATGCACGCACGCACGCACGCACATGCATGCACCCACACAGACGTGGCCACACAGAAACACACATACACACACACAGACGTAGACGCAAATTCACACACATTCACACACACACAGATGCATACCCAGACGCACACACCAACACAACCACACACACACAAACACACAGGGTAACCTAACCCAGTGGCTGGCCCCACTAATCCATGTTGCGGTTGCATGGAGTTGGGAGCAGTGAAGTGTCTCTCATTCCAACAATCAATCATACGTTCATACATTAGCCAGATAACATAGCCGGCCCAGCACGCTGCCAAGCACACAGCGGGGCAGCGAGGGGGGAGCGCACACTTCATAACAGCAGGCCTCAGTCGGGACCTGCCTGTGTGTGTGTGTGTGTGTGTGTGTGTGTATATGTCTATGTGTTGGGGCTTTCCTGTGCTTGTGTATGTGTCTGTGTGTGTGTATCTGTGTGTGTGTGTGTGTGTGTGTGCGTGCGTGCGTCCGTGCGTGCATGTGTGTGCGCGTCTGCATGCACACACATCGATGCAAATGCGTTCAGTGTATTTTGTTACGCTGTGATAATGTGCACATTTCAAATGCTGAGCGGTTCGCATGCGTGTTAAAAGAAAAAAAATGTGAGCGGAGAAAAAAAGAGACAGCATCTGGGCCAAGTGGGTGGGATTACGAGGACGCCTGAGTGCGTTTGTAATAAATCCATTTGAATGATCCACAAGTACCACAACCTACTCTATTGCAACAGTCACTTTATCACTCACACATTTACACACTTAGCTGATCCCCCCCCCCCCCCCGAGCTCTTTCTAAACCATGCCCATGTTTGCGTCCCCGTAGACCAGCCAGGGAGGACCGGAGGGACAGTACCGGCCCCCCATCGACGCACTCTAGTGCACCCCCAGCTGAGTTAAAGCCCTAACACCCCGTCCTCTGCGGATGTTACGTGGTGCCGAGAGAGATGTTTCCCTCCTCCCTGTGTACCTGTTCATTTATTCATGCTGGGTTTTGCTTATTCAGGGGACCACTTATCCAATAATGACCATTTCAGCCCCCACGGCTGTTTTGTCCACTTCAATTTTGACTGTCTATTGCTGCTCCTCGCAGGCAGAGAAATCATGCTTAGGGTCGATCATCAAATCCTAACCAGGCCCACATAGGTATTATGGGCTGTTGCATCAACGCAAACCTCTTTCACTTAAAAGGAAAAAGGTTATTTCTTGGGAGATGGTACGGCAAGAGCACATTCTACCCAAAAGGACTGATGCTGGTGGCCAATTTTTTAGCAACTGCGCCTGGAACACGTTTCATTTTTCCTGAAAGTCATATTTCTGTGGCACAAATACCAGGAACAGGAACATCAGATTATTCTCTGTGTAATGGGCAATTGACAAGCGAAATAAGAGCAAGTGTGCTTAAGTGTCTCAATGATAAATAGATCCAACTAGCTCCGGTATCAGCTCAGCTGATACCATTATGCACTTCTCTACTCTTTCGGAATTCCGTCTATGGAAATTGGTGAATTTAAAAGGAGTTTTTTTTTTTTTTTTTCTCTGCTGCACATAAACAACGGTTAAATTGGATCAACAGGCTCATTTAAGCGTGAACACGACACAGTTTTTCCGTTTTTTGTTAGTTATTTTACTAAGGGTCACATAACAGAAAATATTTGTGGTACAGGTGAAATTGTAAGAGGAATGTTTGAAAGATGAACAGCACCCAGTGACTTTGTAACAAAAGGCAGTTATTCAATGGAAAATGAGTTAAACAATTTCTTATAGATATTCTTTTCAACTATCTTTTCATTCTCAATCTCAAATCATTTGCGATGGTCAACACACCAAAAAGAACAAAAATAAAAACTGCACTGTGTCTTTAGCTTGTCAGAACCCAAGGGTACAGAGTTCAGCCCTGAACACCCTTCTCTAGAATGTTCCGGAAATGTCAGGCTCGCTGGAGATCGGCTGTCTAATCCGGAGACGGAGCCTGAGGCTGTCTGAGTGTGTTGGTTTTACTAAAGCTCGGGTATATACACCGCTCATATATCCTGCACAGCTCTGCCGCACTCCAACCTATATACTGTGTGTAGGCGGCAGGTTTCGTGAACTGCAAACACTCACACAATCTTGGTTGCAAAATGTACCAACATTATTGCACCATTTTTCCCTAATTGCCACGAGTAATTGCCTGGGATTTACATTCTGCCTTTTATATTTAAGCAAGGAAAATATATTCTGTTGTGGAAGGGAATCCATTTTTACAGCAAAATAATTCCTATTAACTGAAAGCTAATTGTAACTCTCCGACAATTTTAGATGTTGCTCCATTGAAACGTGAACCCTTTTTGAAGTGGATTTTATTTCTCTGTGGAGATTTGTTTCAAATTGTTTTGTTTGTATCGCTGTGGGGTTGTTCCTATAGAGTTGCGAAATTTGACGCTTCAACCCTGACGAAAAATGGCTGCTGTGAATGCACAACGCTTCCCCACTTTAGGCAAAACCCTATAAACATAAAAACCAGCATCTTCTGTCTTTTAATAGCACTTCTCAAATATGCCACCAAAGGGAATGATAGAAAAGCTACCTATTTATTTGAAAATGTGAAAAAAGTATCTCCTCACTTTATGTGGGTGATCCTGTGTTTATTTTAATTGTTACCATATGCTATTTCCTGGGATATTTGCAGTTACTCTGCAATGCAAGCACTTCACATCAGTCAAGATATGAGTGGATGTGTAATTAAGTCTTCATAATGAGTGAGTGATTGAATGGGAGCTTCTGAGAGTGCGTTCATCTGGTTGCATTACAACCAGCCTCCCCTGTGAGCTCCAATCTCCAAGCCTGTCCCTTCTGTAGTTTATGTGTCACTGATTGCGCGCAGTGATTGAGCCCGACCACAAGGATTATCACGTATGCATTATAGATGTACTGTACACTGAGATGTTTCAAACTCACCCCAAAGCAGAAAGCACGGCACGTATGCCACCGCATGCACTTGCTCTTGTCACACATTGCAGTCAAGGGTTCATTTTTAGAAACACAGTATCGGGAAGGCTCCCGTGGCTCTCTTGCTCTCTCTCTCTCTCACTCTCGCTCTCTCTAGCTCGATCAAGCTCTCTCTCTCTCTCTCTCACTCTCTCTCTCTCTCTCTCTCTAGCTCTCTCTAGCTCTTGCTCTCTCACTCTTTTTCTTTTGCTCTCTATCTTTCACTTCCTCTCACTCTCTCTCTTTCTGTCTCACAAAGAAATATTTACACACATACACACACACACGCACAGAGCCCATACATGCATGCATGCATGCACGCACACACACACACACACACACACACACACACACACACACACACACACACATACACACACACACACACACACACACACACACACACACACACACACACACACACTCTGGGCATGGCCTTTACCTCTGAGTCTACGCAGTGCTTATTGGAGCGTGCCGTCTATGCCGTGGCCCGGCTCTCAATAATGGCCTCTACTCTAATCCCATTTAGTTAAGAGCCCAGGGAAGACCACTCTCTAGGCAAAATGGGAATGGAAAAAAACAAACAGAAATGGAAGGAAGGGAAAACACAGGGATGGACGCAGACAAAAAAAGGGTTATAGAGAAGAGGGAAGTGGATTTGAGTTGTTCACATATGGTAAAGTGGGTCTCGGCAGTTGGCCTGAAGGAAAGGGCCCGGCGTGCTTTCGCGTTGGTATTTTATTCTAATAAATCTTTAAACGTTAAACACTTCTAGCTTGACCTTTCACAGCTTTGGATTTGTATGAGCGGGGGGCATCATAAGCATATGTAAGTATATCTAAATAAAATGGAAGGGGTCTCCGCACGAATGCAGGGAGCGTTGCCTTTTGATTTTCTCAACAAGCGTTCATCCAATCGACTTCACCCGTGGCGTTGTTTGGATGAGAGGTTCCGGAAATAGCCCGCCGTCAGGCCTGTTGTGAACGGGCACTGCACTACTTTAAATGAATGGGCTCCTTTAAATTACAAACATGTACTTTCTTCGAGATACAAGTTCTTTCATTTTGATTATATCTCCTTCCGTTTGCATCATTTTCTCAAGTATACCAATCTGATAGTATACCTAGTATACTTGTATACATTACATAATTGCATTATTGGTAACGTAAATGACTTGAAAATAAAGCGTACATCATATACATCATATAGATGTTCCCGGAACGATAGAGCAACAAAGGAAAAATATGAAAGTTCATCCTCGCCCTGTCTCGCCGGTCGAACCAGCTAAGTGCTTGAAACGTCTGTTCCTGTGCTGAGTGTAACAAGGGAACATTTGACACAAGAAATGTGCCGGTGCTTCTAATGTACCGCCTCCCCCTCCCCCTTAACCTCCTCCCTCTCACCTCTAATGCTCTCCTGAGCCTCCCTGCAGACCTTTAGTGTGTCAGGTGAAACACAAAGTTCACCGTCCGCCTGTTGTAGGTCAGAGAAGCCCGGGCTCTGATTTGCTCCTGTTTTTTTATTCTCCCCGTGTATGCTGTTATATTTGCTGAATCAAACTCCCGCTGGGCGATACAAGCACTGCACATCAGCATCATTTACCGTTTGTCTGCTTTTATTACCTTTAACCTCCAGAGAGGTGACACGGTGAGACGTTTTTTATTGCGCGTTTGTGATAAAAACATTTGCTTTAACGTACCGTTAAACATTGCGCTTTGCCCTTCGACGTTGCTTTACATTTCATATTGCCTTGTCTGTTCTAAAAAATATGTTTTATATTTTTCGTATTTTTCAGTTGAAGGTCATCTCAAAAGATATAGATTTCTTAGAAAATTAAATGTTTATGTCTCATTAATTTTTTACACTTGAATTTAATTAGAGTTGTAACCTTAAAACCTTAAATAAAAAGTACCCTGAAACACAAAAGTACAAAAATAAGTTTCCCAGCAGTCTTTCCGGTTTTAAATGATACTTTCACTGCTGATTAAAAACAGTCCCTCCAAAAAAAAATATACAGAACTTTTGTCCAAATGACAGTGTGTTGCCCCAGCTGGTCTTCCAGCCCGCTGGGGCACAACTCTGGAATATCCAGCCTGGAGAAGGTAGACCAAAATCATAGGCCTCTTCTATTGTCTCTCTCTCTGTCTCTCTCTTGTCTCTCTCTCTCTCTCTCTCTCTCTCTCTCTCTCTCTCTCTTCTCTCTCTCTCTCTCTCTCTCTCTCTCTCTCTCTTCTCTCTCTCTCTCTCTCTCTCTCTCTCTCTCTGTGTCTCTCTGTGTTTCCCCTTCAGAACTGTTTGGCCTGAAGTCAGCCATGATGGATGATGGCCCCCGATGTGTGCTCCGCTGCTGGCTTCGGCTGCTCTTAAATGTATGGGCGGTGGGGGCTGGACAGATGGAAAGACTGGGGGACTCGGGCAGACGAGAGAGAGATGAAATGAAAAGGAGCAGATAGATATATGAGAGTGGGGGGAGACCAAGGAGAGAGGTAATGGATGTCCGCTGAGCAGAGGTTGAGAGAGAGAAAGAGAGAGAGGCTTAGATGACCCCATAGGAGTTATAGGTGGACGCTGTGGGGGGCGCTCTGTCCATGATCTGTCTCTGTCTGTCTGGAAGAAAGAAAGTAATACCTTCCCTTTTTTTTTTTTCTCTCTCTCTCTCTCTTTCTCTCTCTCTCTCTCTCTCTCTCTCTCTCTCTCTCTCTCTCTCTCTCTCTCTCTCTCTCTCTCTCTCTCTCTCTCTCTCTCTCTCTCTCTTTGTGTCTCTCTCTCTCTTTCTCTGTGATAATCTGGATTTGCAGCTATAAGAAGCATGGCTGCGATCATTGTGTTCGTGATTGCTCATATCTCTTCTCCACTCTCAGTATCCCACTCAGTCCTCTTTCTAATGACTTTATACCAAATGCCTTGAGGAGAGGGTGCCAGCCCTCAGCAGTCCAATATCTGCACCATTAAGTCACTCATACACCCTTCAACCGGCACGCCTTCAGAAAGCTGCCTATCCACACCAGACCTGCAATTATTCCTTCTCTCTCTCTCTCTCTCTCTCTCTCTCTCTCTCTCTCTCTCTCTCTCTCTCTCTCTCTCTCTCTCTCTCTCTCTCTCTCTCTCTCTCTCTCTCTCAGTTGGTGTTGAGATGTTTGAGTCCTACCACGAGGAAATGACTTAGGGAGCAATAGGGGGGCATAGGTGAGTGAGGAGTGTAAGTCAGATGGTGTAAAGGCTCATCTCGGGTCCAGCAGTCCTACTATGTTGACCCAGCAGTCCCCCCATGGACCTCTTGGCGGGACAACACAGAGCCTGGCACAGAAACAATTAAAGATAGTTACAAAACAAAAGTAGTTTTGGCGGTTTATGAAGCGTTATGAATCAATGAGTGTACTACTACAGCAGCCAAATACATATTATTGAAACCTTTGAAGACACTTTTTCTTTACAGTTTACTGCTGCTGGCCGAGTTGGCTGTAAATAGCCAATAATGTGCTTACAGATTGTCGCCTCCAGCAACATGATTGGTCGGATCAAATATGAAGCGAAAGGAAATGAAACTCCCCTTTATCCAGATTTGAGCTAGTCTACCATCAGACTTTAGATATTAATCTAAAATCTGATTTGGCAGCTTATGTAAAGGAATAAGTTTCTCAGCTCCCAACCTGAACCGATTATCCTCTACAGCGATGACAATACGCTATAGCTCTCCTCCCTGGCCAGATGACTCCACAGTCTCTGCAAGACTTTCAGAATGGCTCACCCTGGCATCTTAGTCTTAGATGAAGTACTGCTACCTTCACCCTCGACCTGTGAAAGACACAGCTTTGTGTCAGCCATTTATCTGAACACAAAATAACAGTCCATCTTTACCACCCTCCAAGTCCGCTAAAGTCTTGAGGTTAAAGAATGGTAGCCAGTCAACCGTAAGAGAGTGCACTGAGGCAGCCTCTTCCCTGCTAATGCACATACACAATGGACAACATCAGTGAAATCCCTTCCGTACTCTGCGTGGTTCAGAGATCCTTGCCCATAGACACTCAGATCCTAACTTAGCAGCTAATGCAAGTTAAAGATATGACTGCTTTTTCTGAATGCGCTGTTGGTAAATCATAAATGGACTAGATTCATAAGGCGGATTTCTAACCGGTGGCCACTCAAAGCGCTTCACAAAGCAACACAGACGGCTGTGTCAACCAAGCAAGGAACCAGCCAGCTCATCGGGAACAGTTAGGGTCAGGTGCTTTGCTCATGGACACCTTGACACTCAGCTAGGAGGAGCCGAGGATTGAACTAGCAACATACCCGTTGCCAGCCAACCCTATCTACCTCCTGAGCTGCCAGTGCCGCCCACTGCTATTGTTAATCCTCTGCAGATGATAAGAGGTGGAATCTTGAGGTGTCTTTACCCAAACAGACTGCACTTTGATAAAAATAAATATTCGATACATACTGAATATATAGATACAGAGAGAAAGAGAAAACCATGGGGCAAATAAAGGAAAGAGCGTAGGAGCAGAACAAGCCCTTACCGAGGAAAAAGGGCTAGTAGGAAGCGACGGTAAAAAAAGTTGTTCGCAAGAGAGAGTGGAAGGAAAGACAGTGGGCAGATGAAAAGAAGAACAACAAAAGGAAGAAAAAAAGAAAACAAATTAAATAATTACAAAAAAAGAGTGTGAGCAAAGAACATAGTAGACTTGTACAATACATGTGTGGAAGTAGCTTAGCATAGAAGACGCAGGCGCACACACACACACACACAGAGGAAAGCATGGGGCATAGCGAGAGAGAGAGACAGAGAGAGAGGGAGATAGGCAAAAAGGGACTGAGGGAGGGAGAGAAAGAGAGGGGTGGAGCAGAGGTTGCTAAGGAGAGTTTAGCGAAGAGCAGCACAATCCTAATTGTCACATTTGATCAGGGAGGCGGTGGTTAGCTTAATGGGTCACTGCCCCTCGCAGGGGCCACTCCTCCCTGTGAAGGGAGTCACCACAACGACCAGTGGGAGACACGTGCAACATACACACGCACACATTCATGTGCACATAGGTAAAAAAAAAAACATGAACACATAGATGCGTCCAAAGATATAATTGGATGCATATTCAGAAACATACATTCACATACATACCAGCACACAAACACACACACAAACACACATACACACACACACACACACACACAAAAACAGACACATGGTCAGTACATGACTTACAAACATGCAGGGTGAAGGCTTCTCAGATATTCAACTATGTATTGTGTACATATTTCCGTGCTCACGGCCGTTCTTTCTCTCCACTTTGATATTGACTTGTAGAAGCAAAGGAGGAGCTGTTTCTACCCTTGAATGATAGACTGATCTTTTTATGAATACAGTAAAGTGAAGAAATACAATGAAAGATACAATATACTGGGCCACTGAATGGACCATTGTACTCTCCATGGAACGGAAACTGCTAAATTGCATTAGCGCATAATCTTTCTGTGGAGGTGTACAACTTCATGGGGGTGGGGGGGGGGGGGTGGGGGGGGGGGTGGGGGGGGGGGGGGGGAGGGGCAGAGAAGCTCTGCGTCTTTTGGTCACTTCCTGTGCATGATGAGTATGTTAATTAATCCAGACTTCTGTCCAATCCACTCTCTGCGGCAGTGACCTCGTCCTGTCCGCCCGCTGTGAAAAACATCAAACAACCCCTTGTTTTCAAAAAGCTATTCAATCTCGTCTCAATGAATCCAAGCAGCCCTGCAGTATTCCCAAACCAAGGCAGCCATTTAGAATTGCAGAGAGAATCAGGGGATAAAATGACTGGTTAAGACCATAGGAAGGAAAACAGTCTTCGGGTCCTACTGCCTTCGAAGTACAATCTACACTAATTGGCAATAAATTAGCACACACACACATGCACGCAGAGACATCTAAACACACTCTCAAACACGTAGAAGTACACGCATAAACACACACACACACACACACATACACACAGTATTATGCAATCAGATGTAAAAAAGAGAAGCAAACTGTATGAGTTCTGCACACTGTCTTCGGTGTACATCCTTCTCCTCCTATAGTATTTAGCAGTGGCAACTTTCCCTCAGGCCGCATAGCAGATGTCTCTTAACCAGGTCAAGGGTGCCCTTTAACTTGTGGTTCTAAGAACATGCTACCGTTATTATAAGTGCAGAACCACATGGACATTATGAACACACTTAAATATGAGGCTTGGCCTCGTTGTCTTTTGAAGCATATAGCCACCAGCAGGGTCGAGCAGGGTATGATGACCTTTCCCTTCTCCGGTCAGTGCTCATTGTTAGCGTATTGCCCTCTAATTGTGGGTCGAACCGTTGCAGAATATACTTAATAAACGTTTTTTTTGTTTAGCAATA
Source organism: Pollachius pollachius (assembly GCF_949987615.1). Taxonomy (NCBI): domain Eukaryota; kingdom Metazoa; phylum Chordata; class Actinopteri; order Gadiformes; family Gadidae; genus Pollachius; species Pollachius pollachius. The sequence goes on along the minus strand of NC_136946.1, from coordinate 13,271,006 downwards.
ACAGTAATATTAGCATTGATAGATGTTATGATTTGTATAGAAGCTGGGTTCGCTGCAGCTGGCGTGTGAGGGATCAGCAGGGAGTGCTGTACCCGAGAACCCCTCCTGATCTTATTGTAACATCAGTCACACATACATCAAGGGAAACAATATATATATATATATATATATATAAAAAAATTTATGCAAACATGCATTTCTTTATTTCTGCTCTAGTTAGTTAGCTTTCCTTCAAAAGAATGTAGATCAAAACATGACAAGGTATAAGCTATGGCCCATGCATTCTACTGTGGTTCACTTGAATGGATCTTGTTACAAACAGGGGCCTTGCAAACTCAATTGCACTGCTGTCCCGAGACCAACTAAATCAGCTGTTTGTGTGTGTCGTGTGTGGAGGTGTGTTTGTGTTTGTGTGTGTGTGTGTGTGTGTGTGTGTGTGTGTGTGTGTGTGTGTGTGTGTGAGTGTTTACATGAGTGCCTACTCTGCATTTTTGAGGCGAAGGAGCAATTAATATTTGGTGAACCAGCCTGATGGATTGGGGTCGCTTAATATCTCAAATCATCCATTCCTCTCATCGGCCACATATAACATTTATATTTTAGACATGAATATGTATATAGCAACATTTGCATTGAAAAAACGGAGTAGAGTGTGTGCAGTGTAATGAACATCTCTACCAGGTAATCATCGGCTGCCTAGAGAAACAAGTACACCTTGATTTGTGCTTGTCTGCCTGTTTCAGCAGGAGTTTGGTACTCTCTGAGTCACCACGGCAATGGTGTTACTAGGGTTTGTTCAGGAAACACAATCAATAAAACGTATCCTTTGGTTATCAGGTGAGTAGGAGTGGTTCAGAACCCTGAAAACTTTCAGCTATTTGGCCAAGCCCGTACAGACAGACAGTGAGTTTGTGAATGTATTTTGCAGAGGCTGATATACAAAAGCACACTCAGTCTATCATCTGAACCTTTAGCGGAGGCTTGAATGTGGATAAGGAAAAAGCCTCAGCCATAGCAGCTAATTGATTTGAAAGATCCTCCCGCATATAGATTTAGTTCCCTCGTCTCTCCTATAACCGGACCCTCTTAAGCAATCTATACTAAGGTTTTTGTTTGTTCTTTATTCTGTCTGTTGAGTCAGTGTGTTCCGACATTGTACTGTATAGGGCATAAGCTCTAGACAAGGTTTCGTTTACATAAGCTGCTCATGAATATCTCCAAGCTCAACACATGCAAATCTCACTTCACGTTTAAGTGTGCGTTTGTGTGTGTGTGTGTGTGCGTGCACCTGCTCGTGGTCGGACATGTGCGTGTGCGTGCACATGTCCGTGCATGAGTGCCTGCATGTGAAGGATGTCTTTCTGCACTCTTGAAAGGAAACCGTCGCTGTAGTCGCGTGACCTGCCTGTCCAGCCCCACGCAGCGCTTCAATGAGCCCTCCATGGTGCTGAAATTGCATTAATTTCCCCCCTCCGCACCTTCCTCTCCCCTTATCAAACCGCCATTATGTCATTACCACCGCTCCCTTCCTAATTCTCATATTCAGCAAGTCATTACAGGTCACTAAATCCAGGTTAATCTTTTATATAGCGTATAATATAACACAGACTAATGCATTACCATCCCTCTTATGCAGACCCGAACTTGGAAATCAATTGATTGCATAATTCATTGTTGACCCGCTGTGGCCCCGGCCTGTTACCGACCGTACGCGATGGCCAGACCCCACTTTAGAACAATGGCGTGTGTTAGAAGCCCCTGACGTAATGGGCACATTGTGGCGTGGGGAACATGGATGGCCCCGGACAATGAGGATAAACGGGCTCTCGCCGAGGCTGTTGGGGAAAAGCCTGGTGAAGTCTCTTTTAGTACACTCTGCATATAACACAATGTCTGCCCGGTGTGTCTATTTATGGCCACAATACTATGACTATTTCATGAGGTTGCCTTTAGTTGTTTTGTATTTTTCGTTCTAGAAATTAACAGAAGGACAGACAGTGAGCCAGACTGATGGAGAGAGGGACACATATCTCCTCTCTTCTTATCTATCAATATCTCTATATCTATATGTATACAGAATGATAGATTGATAAGAATAAAGATTCATTGATAGATAATTATATAGGCTGATATATGCAAAAAGACAGACAGCCAGACAGATGCAGGCAGACATACATTGAGACCGATGGATGGACATGCAGACAGACATACACGCTCACCGACAAACACACAGACAGATAGATATACAGAGAGACAGACAGACACACACTTCCGGCAAGAAGAGAAAGAAATATAATTGCTGGAGCCTTACGGCTAGTCAGCAACAAATGTGCCGTCATAAAATATTCAAGGGAAAAGTAGGGTGAATCAAGCAGTCCATAGTGCTGTATAAATAAATGTGTTCGAGGAGGAATAAAAGGTCCGAAGACTGCTGAGTAGACAGCTCAAGGGTAAGAGGAAAACAGCTGCCTTTATGTTCAGGAGGACATTTAGGGACTTGTCCTAATGGCAGGGTGCATAATCTTTAGCCTCTAACATGTGGCAATATAACATAGGCAACCTACTGTGTTTGTGTAAATACTCTCTGTCAACAGACAGCTCGTTATGGTATGGTGAAGCTTCCATCAACTTTTCAGCATTGAGGGCTTTTCCCTCGCTTGTATAGAATATAAACGTGTATGCATATGCATGAATAAATGCACACACAAATACAGCCCACACCTACACACGTGTATACACACATACCTGCGTACTTTTGCGTGTATGTGCACACAAACGCACAGCTACACACAAACACACACACACATGCATGCATGCAGAAAACAACACACATGCAAACTAAATACCGTGTGTAAATAATTCTCCAATAATCTTAAAAAATATATAGATATATCCAGCATATGATTGCACCAAGGCTATATGTTAAAACCTGTAGCCTTCATTACAGAAGCTGTACTGGGATTTGAAATGTTGAATGTAAAATGATCCAATGTAATACCTGTAACTCATTATACAGATGCTAATGGCATTGTATCTGTATGTCTTTCATCTCGATAAGCTATTTATATATAAATATTAAGTTAGTCATTAACAACTTATGAAGTTAACACGATCGTGGAACTAATCATAATTGATTCATGCGGTGGTGGCGTTCCACACACGCTCTTTCACCATAGGAACATACAGTTCGGCTGCCGGCTACAATACGTAGCGCCTTGAACTAAACCAAATACATGGTTAAGAATGGATCTGTAAGAACGACTTCGACTACACCGCACGTTTGCTGTATTTGGAAACTGCGCCTACTGACGTAAGTAGCGTGGTGCGCGCCTCACGGATCCCCGGTGGAACGAGGCAGCAGCAGCAGCAGCAAGAGCGCGCATCTTCTTTTCGCCGCGTTGGATCGACTGCAGGAAGAGCAGATGCCCGACTACGAACCTTCGCCTGTGGATATCACACATGCCAGAGCAGGCGGTCAGACGCGATCCACTGTCGTAGAGACGCATCGTTCGCGTCCACTCTCAGTCCCAAGGACGGTTGAGGAATAAATAGCGAGAACCTAAAGGGGGAGCAGGTAGTGGTGTTTATTATTTTGCCACACACACACACACACACACACACACACACACACACACACACACACACACACACACACACACACACACACACACACACACACACACACACACACACACACACACACACACGTTCCAATGAAGAGTTTCGGAGGAGGACTTATGAGGAATACTGGGCAGCAGCACTAGATACCGAAGGATTCTCACTCGGCCACTGCTGCTGCTGTTGCGGAGCACCGTGTGAGTGCGATCGGCTTTGGAATACAGCGATGTGAGAAACCAACGTGGATACGACGTGGATCTATGGAGAGGCACTTCGGCAGTCTTTGAACATATCGGACATCCATCTGCAGCGGCATGTTTGTATAAGGCTCCGTGATCTGGCACTGCTTTTTTCCCTTCTTTTTTTTTTATCTTGGTTCGGTGTTTTTTTTGTAGGAGATCAATGGAAACGGTATTGTTCATCCGCATCAGACCCCTGATTGTTTTGATTTAGTTTTTGGTTTTGTTTGGTGTTTTGGTGCACACGAGTGGAATGCCTCGCATCAGAGAGTGTCGGTGTGGAGGAGACTCCGCGCGGGGCTGAACGGACGGCTCCCCTCCCCTCTCCTCTCCCGCCGCTGGAGACGTGCGATGGATGGGAAACTTAATTTGCATCTACCAAACCGTTCGAGGGAAAACCGTCACGTCAAATAACCGCCGCTGACAGTGATCAGGTAATGCTCGATTTTTTTTTTATTTCCCAGTTAGCTGATATGAGTGATACATTGTTTGGGTGGAAAACGCAAGACGGCGTTTTTTTTTATCTTCTTGTGATGCCATGTCTATTCGACTCTAAAGCAGGGCTTTGCAGTTGTCGATATATAGTGTGAGTGTCCGAGGAAGACTTGCTCCTGTTGGTTAAGTGCACATACATCGTTCATTATGCCGGTGACTGTTCCGACTCCATTGCAAGTTGAAACCCGCTCCAGTTCCACCACTATGCAGCTCAGCACCGAGACATGTCAAACGACTCGTGACTGGGTTCCTTTCCTGCAAAGGTTATTCCTGATGCACGATGAACAGACGGCATCCGACCTTAACACTGGTAGGCCTATCTGAAGTTAAGAGAGACGAGTGTGTGTGTGTGTGTGTGTGTGTGTGTGTGTGTGTGTGTGTGTGTGTGTGTGTGTGTGTGTGTGTGTGTGTGTGTGTGTGTGTGTGTGTGTGTGTGTGTGTGTGTCTGTCTGTCTGTGTAGGCCCGTGGTGGATGGGGAATGTCTCTCGGGGCGATGGCAGTCGAAGAGGGTTGTTAGAATGGGTCCAAAGACGAGACCTGTAACTTTGCGCAGTGGCCGAATGAATGAAACGCACTCTCCCGAACCCCATAATATATACTCCTTCCTCCTTTCTCTTCACCGAAGACCCCTCATTCTGAACCAACCGATGTACCATCTCTCTCTCTCTCTTCTCTTCTCTTCTCTTCTCTTCTCTTCTCTCTTCTCTCTGCAATGAATGCCTTAAATAGTACCCCCCGCGCACACCAACACCCGCACTCAAATTGTACGCACACGCACGCACACACAGCATTAATGTTTAGAAACTGCGCGCACTTACGTTTAGAGGAGGGGTGGAGTTGGGGGGGGGGGGGGGGGGGGGGGGAAGTTGGTCGTGCCTAATTCGTATCTATGTGAAAATATAATTTAGCGATGGCAAAGCGCACTGCCTCCGGGAGCTGTAGTGAAATGGTTATATCGTCTAATAGCAAGATGCGATCCTGCATGACAACCTATCTGTTTCACTAACAGCATTTTGGAACCAGGTCTCTCTGCTTCGGAGGCTCTCAGGGTTTGCGGAGGGAATGTGAATTCTCCTGTGGAATACTAACTAGTTTGGGAGTACCGAAGACAAGAAAGACTTCACGAAATCCTATTAAAAAGACTCGATCACGCGTAGGCTACCGGCGAACGACAAAAGGAAATGAAAAGGCACAGTTCAGCGTTTACATCCACCTCCATGGATTATAAGTGCAGGAGCGAAACGGACGACGGACGTTCTCAGGTGTTTATCTTGCATCTCCTGATCAGTTTCCGGATGCCTCGCCTTGTCTCCAAAGCAACAAGCAGGTGGCTCTAGTGATGCTAATCGGGAATGACAAGCGGGACGCAGCAACGAGAGAGAGAGAGAGAGAGAGAGAGAGAGACTCCGAGCGTCGGCCCCCCCCCATCCTTTCCACACCTCCATCCTAAAATCTGTTGGGCGTACGTCAGGTGTGCTCACCTCAGCTGGCACACCTTCGAGGAAAAAAAACCGCTAAACAAATCGGCTAATTTCCATGGCTTGGTTTAACAACATGTCCAGTGGAGGGGGAAGCGTGCATTGGACTCGTTCCATGGAGTCAAGCAAACCCGACACTCAACACCAGCCATTATAGTTTGGATGATTTAACGTATGTGAACTTATACCCTATTTATGGACACACAATGTGTTATAGTCCTTCCCCTGCCCCTTCCCCACACACACACACACACACACACACACACACACACACACACACACACACACACACACACACACACACACACACACACACACACACCGTTGACTCAAGACAAGAACACCAAACCAAATTCCCTTTAGATCTTTGTTGTTTTTACATTTTCAACTCACTTTCATTACTCAGTGTCCCCCCTTGAAGCATGCGATGAATAATGATACTTTATTTACCAGGGCCGCTGTCCTGCAGCTCATGGGCCCTTTTTTTTATCAGGAGAAACCCAAACAATGTCGGCTTAATCTCAAGCTCTAAAAAGACCTGTGTGGCATCACGAAAACAGCGGGGCAGATTTGAGCGGACCAGTTTAAAAAGTGATGGTTGGATTATCAGCTGCACACAAGAGCTAGGGAGCCGATACAGAGTACAAGTGAAAAAGCCGCCTTTGGCATTGACATAATGCAGCATTACGGGGGACCAGGTGTAGGAGCAAGGGAGCGCCGGAGTCTCATAGGGTTTTCCGCGTGTGGGAACAAAACGTGGAGGGAGAGCTTTTGGATTAACACTTGCATGAGGCAGATGGAGTTAGGAGAGTAGGAGGAGGAGGAGGAGGGATGCTTACACAGAGAGACTTGAGCGTTGACATAATGCACCATAACAGAGATATAGGCAGTGAGGATATGTCCGGGGGATGTAGGAGACGCCAGGCTGCCACACGACTGCACCGGTTGATAAGGAAACTAGGCTGCGTCTGTCCTGTTTTACGACGCCCGCTAATGCACGTCACCCTGGCTAATATCTCTCAACGCTAGAAAAAAGGAGCCTTGCACTTATGCAACAGCACTGGCAATGGCAACGCAATCTCTCTCTCTCTCTCTCCCTCTCTCTCTCTCTCTCTCTCTCTCGCCTCTCACTAGCAAACACAACTCACACTCTGACTTATTAATTTAAACAGACACATTTGGCATATGAGGCAAAGGCAAAGCTGGGTGCAAATTAGAATGTGGCCACTAGCTATTTGGTTTGTGGGTTGTTTGTTTTGAATTGTAAGTGAAATCAATGTGTTCGTGTCTGTGTGTGTGTGTGTGTGTGTGTGTGTGTGTGTGTGTCTGTGTGTGTGTGTGTTTGTGTGTGTGTGTATGCGATACACCGAGCATATGGACCAAGGTCCAGAAAACAGCTTGGACCTCCCCGGATCGCTGCTCATGTGCTGTTACCTTTGTAACCCCTCACCCCCCCCCCCCCCAACCCCCCTGTTACCATCCGTATCCTGTCCAGCCCTGGGTTCCTCTCCGGCCTGCCCCTCACACCCCCTCCTCTGCCCTCCCTCAGCTCCTCCTCTCCACGCATGGTTCCGTCCATCCATCCAATATCATTTCAAATCTCAGTAGGCTACTTAGGATTTGCATGAGCCACTACAATTCTGCCCAGCTTGTATTTCTTCCATCACAGAAATGAGGCGAGTATCTGTGTGTGTGTGTGTGTGTGTGTGTGTGTGTGTGTGTGTGTGTGTGTGTGTGTGTGTGTGTGTGTGTGTGTGTGTGTGTGTGTGTTTCAGGAATTGTTTGGGTCAGTTAGGTCTTCTTCCCTGGAGCATGATTTCAAGACTGGTGTTGGTAGTTTCATCATGGGATGAAGCGTCTTGCAGAGGGGCTGGGGTGCCGCAGTGGTGTTGGCCTCCAGGCTGACAGGCACGGGTACTTGCACCCCAAGGCAGGCATGCTTGAGTTAGATAGGTACTAAATAGTAAATAGTTTAAGGTGAAGGCTAAACCCTGCAGAGACTTAAGCCCCAAAGCGAAGCTTAAGAACGCCATCATCATATTATCACCATCATCACCACCACCATCATCATCATCCTCATTATCAAACCACCATCGGAATCACCAACCTTAAGACCATCCTCATCCCCATCATCATCAACCTTAAGACCATCATCTTCCTCATCCCCATTACCAACACCATTGCCATCCCCGTCCCCATTACGACCATCTTAAGACCCAGAAACCCATTCATTCAGAAATCCTGCTGCTGGATTCGAGATAGCACTGTTTAAAATCCCTGTTGCTTTGCGTGTCAGTGGTTGTATAAACAGATCTGAGCCGCAAGGATCCAAGAAGTTTGACATCGACTGTCAAGACGTGGATGTGATGCAGTGTGCGCCGCTTTTTTCGTTGAAACAAGGATCAGAACGCACTACTAGCTGTGTTCTGAATGCGGTATCCTGCTAGCTAAAGAAGTCGCTCAAACGAGAAGAGCACGAACGTGAAAAGAAACAAACCACTTAAGACTACTTTTTCTCCCTGAATGAGTACGATATGTCCAAATAATTATGCACCTATACGTAGATGGAGACAGAGAGAATGAACAACGGGGAAAGCGTGACATTTTCAGAGTTCAGAGTTAGTAGGCCCTTCCCATAGAAAAACAGGAGCCATTAAGACATAATGTTGAGGAAAGGAAAAAAGGCCAGAAATGTGGATAAAGACTAGTCTCCAGTTCCTCTTCTCGTCTCATCCCCTCTCCCACCATTAACCCCCCCTCTCCCAACTCCCCCCTCTCCAACCCACACAAAAACAGCCACACACACTCTTAACACACCACAATCAATCACAAACACCCACACATCATGTACTAGCACAAAATGGGCCGCCGTGCAGCAGTGTTGCACGTCACCGGGCTCTAGCCGGGCCCAACAGATGCCTCTGTCGCCGGGGGTAACGTTGGGCTGGCACGGCCGCCGGGTGACTGTGTCAATATTTGCAGCGAGTGCCGTTTAGGTTGGGGGGCACGAGACAACACTCTGCCTTAGTGTGTGTGTGTGTGTGTGTGTCTGTGTGTGTGTGTGTGCCGGTGGCAAGGATGATCTGAAACAAGCGAGTTGAGGAAGTACAACCAGGAATATCTGCATCTACAAACCCGCTTGACATGATGAATTAGACTTCAAGGCCACCTGAATGCAACAGGGATATTAGTATTAACATGGTTTATTATTGGTATTTACAGGCTCGTATTATTAATATTACCAGGGTTGTATTAGTATTAAGAGGCTTGTAATATAAGTATTAACAGGGCTGCTTATTAGTATTAACATTGTCGATATATTAGTATTAACAGGGTTGTATTGTTAGTATTAACATTGTTGTATTAGTATTAACATGGTTTATTATTACTTCTACCAGGGTTGCATTATTTGTATTAACAGGGTTGCATTATTTGTATTAACAGGGTTATATTATTTGTATTAAGAGGGTTTATTATTAGTATTTACAGGTTTGTATTATTAGTATAAATAGGGTTGCATTATTAGTATTAACATTTTGGTATTATTAGTATTAACATGTTAGTATTATTAGTATTAGCAGGCTTTGATATTAGTATTGACAGGGTTATATTATTACTATTAATGGGGTTGCATTATTAGTATTGACAGGGTTGTATTATTCATATCAACAGGACTGTTTATTTGTATTAACAGGGTTGTATTATTAGTATTGACAGGGTCTATTATTAGTATTGACAGGGTTGTTTTATTAGTATTTACAGGGTGGTGGGGAGTGATGAGTCTGTGTCGCTGCATGCGTGCATTTCTGTCGCTTTGAGGATGAGTCCAATGTCCTCTCACATTAGAAATGATGCCAGATGTGCCCCACTCAAGACATACCCCCCCCCCCCCCCCCCCCCCCCCCCCCCCCCGTCCACACACTGAGTCCACACACTGAGTCTAAATTCACACACACACACACACACACACACACACACACACACACACACACACACACACACACACACACACACACACACATACACACACACAGTGTCCCTCTCTTGGTCCATTTTAGGGTTTTTGCGCGCAGTGTTTGAGATGTCGGATTCATCCGAGCGGCCACACCAGGCAAGTCACGAGGGAAATGACCCGTTCAGACACCCGTCAGCTCCTGGTGAAATGCTCTGTGGGCGCTGGGGTGGCAGTGTTGGGAATCGCGGCCACAGTCCACCGAGGGCATCTAGAATATAGTCGGTATGCAGCAAAATGGAGGTTCTGGACATTGATGAGGAGTTATTTCTGCTTGACGTGCACTCTAATGCCCCGAATCCCCCATCCGGCAGTGGGAGCCCTAATCCTTTTTTATGCCCTGTCTAAACAGCTCTTTGGGACATTAGAAGGGGAAGATAAATGGAGGGATGGAGAGACATAGGAAATTATCGAAGAGAGAGAGAGAGAGAGAGAGAGAGAGAGAGAGATGAGAGAGAGAGAGAGAGAGAGAGAGAGAGAGAGAGAGAGAGAGAGAGGAGAGAGAGAGAGAGAGAGAGAGAGAGAGAGAGAGAGAGAGGCAGAGAGAGATCCAGTGGGGAGAGTTCAAACGCTTATGAAATTCTCTTGGATAATGCCAAGTATTGCTCCCCCAGCTGTTGCCGTAAATAAAACGGTGCCTAGACCGTGTGAGGGTTTGCATGGTTGAATAAGGGTTGAGGGTAAACATAAAATGTAATCTGACAATGTGTGTGGGAATGTGTATAAAATTATGTTTCCTTGTGAATGCCTGTGTCCGACTTGTGGCTGTGACACGGCGTGTGTTTTTCGTTCGTACTAAACAGTGGACAGGTAGGACACCTGAGAGATCCATGCGGATGCATGATAGGAAAACACAAAAAAAGCAGCACAGGATTGGCAGACTTGTAGACTGCATCTCTGAACACGTCCAAACCCTATGAATGAATGAGCTGCTGACTGACAGTGTACTGTTGTGATATTGCGTAAACATTGACATTTTGTAATTCAAATCTGATATGTTGTTCTGTTGAGGCGGACGTTTATATAAACAAAATAAACCGCTGTTCTTCAATCGCTTTCAGCAGTGCTGAATGCAAATAGTTTGGCAGACGTTATAAAGCAGACACATGGATGTGCACTGCTAGCTTGATGCACATAGCTACGAGAGAAAACTGATGCTTTGGCGCCCTGGACCAAAGTCTCCATATCTCTATCCACACAGTGTGACATTGGCTGTGTGTGTGTGTGTTTGTGTGTGGGTGCGTGTATTAACGTGTATGACTTACCTTTTTCTGCTACCTGGATCCCATTTGGACCCATGCAGATGGAAGTCAGCCGTCACCAGGGGACGTTTGTGTAATTAAAGCGTGCTTGCCAGAGAACACTTGGCTCCAGGTGCTCGCCCCTACCCCGTCCTCGACGTCTTCGTCTCCTTTACCACACTGCGGGTTGATTAGGGGTTCATTAATTAAACACATATGCAGCCGCAATGCTGACCCGTGTTTGACTTGGATGCAGGCGATGCACTTAAAGGTGAACTGTCACGCTCTGCTGCTTTCTAATATGAGAGAGTGCCCGCTTTATATGTGTGTGTGCCGGGGAAACAAATGCAGTCTGAAACATCATCTCTCTCTTCGGGGGGGAAGATAATCGCTGATGAGTTGGATCATTGGTGTCCTTGACACCGTTGGGAAAACACAAATCCCAATTTCCAGGATTTTCGTCGAATCACTTAATGTTGCAGGTCGCAATTTTTCCCAACATGCGTATGAAGCAGTACTCTCAGTTACATTACAGCCAACCGTGATATTCCGTCAAGAACCTCTTGTGTGTGTGTGTTTGTGTGTGTGTGTGTGTGTGTGTGTGTTTGTGTGTGTGTGTGTGTACGTGTGTGTTGGCATGTAAAGCAGCCATGGCAGTTGTAGTAACAAGAACACACACATCATCAGCAATTTGATACACATCATGCACACACAGACACACATATGCGCAATACCCAAAATGGCGTTTTTTCGTTCCTCTGGCTTTCTTCTGCGGCAGCGGTGTCCGTAGAGATGGCCGGAGGAGCCCCGACTCACTCCATCATATTTGGTGTTGGCGTGGTTACCAGACCCCTGAGTGTGATCCGCGGACACACAGTCTTGGTAAGTGTTCTGTAAATGGAGCCTGTAAACCCACCAAATTGAATCGTCTGCAGATATATGGCCGGGAGTCGATTTTTACTTTTTGTCACCCGTATTGCTTCTAACCCAGGCTATTTGCACGCATATATATGCATATATATATAAATATGTATTTATTTATTTCTCGGATACAATTATATTTCCTTTACGAGCCGTGTCACTGCTCCACCCGATATATATATATTTATTCGATATTAGTATATCATTGTATTTTGGCCCATTGGAAGCCCTTCAGCCTGTTTGTTCCAATTCAACATGCAAACCATGCTCTACCAGGGAGGAGGAAACTATTTACCCTGCCTTTATCTATTCTTGAAGTACATTAGCTACACTGTGCTTGTGTGATCTTTATCTCTGTGGTAAAACATTGTTTTAGGAACAAGAGCCTGTTTCATACGTGTAGAGCACAAAATGCTTCTCCAGCAGAACCTTGTGTTTTGCAGAAACTGAAAGTGCATCACTGCTGTTCCCTGGATCCGGTTTTTCTCTGTTGAATTAGCATTTCCTCCTGAGCCCTGCACTATGTGCCTAGTCACACACACAAACACGCACACACACACACACACACACACACACACACACACACACACACACACACACACACACACACACACACACACACACACACACAGCCCTCTTTTCCCCTCGAAGCGGTGGCAACCAAACAGAGAGGAGCACAAAAGTACACGTGCACACATACATGCACATACACACTGACACAAGTACACCGTGCACAGACACACACGCACACACACACAGACACACATGCGTAGGGCACATTCAGAGGCACACAGGCGCTTCACAATCACATACACTGGCGCCACATGTAATCACGTCACATTACAGTGTGTGCTTAGTCCAAGGCCTTATCCCACAATACAGTCCTGAGATTTACTCTCACTGCCTGCTACCAAACCGCTCCCATTCTCCTATAGTCGGTGCTCCATCTGGTCCAGGCTCAAAGGTGAAAATCCCTAACGTTCCACTGGGGATTTCATGCACGGAAGCAAACACAATGCCATCAGAGATTTGCCAGACATCATCATCATCACCATCATCAATGTCATCATCATCATCATCATCATCATCATCATCAACATCATGGTTGCTGTGTTTAAGCCACGCTGCCATTTGATGTTGTCTGATGAAACTGTGGCCTCAGCTGCCTACATCGGCCAGACGTAGCTGTTGTTTTCTGCCAGGCATTTATGCGCTCGGAATACAAATGTCAAAGTGTAAAAGGGTCAGGGGAGATTGGAAGTGTGGGTGTAGAGACTGAGTTTATTTACACGTGAATTATTCCCCATCGATTCAATTCATCCAGGGCGCTGTATGTCCTATTATATGCCAGCGAGTTTGTTATCCGCTTCGATTGGGACCATTGACAATTACAATCCTCATCTAATTATCACAACATGCGTCCTAGTAATACTACTACTACTAATTATACAACGTGTTATACGTGTAATAATAAAAATAATAATCCTGATGCAGTTCTCTACAAAACTTGAACGCAAATCTATCGGTATAAATTCGGTGTTGCCTCTATGGTATGTATTGCCTGTGGCCTACAGTGATTAACCCCCCCCCCCCGCGGTTCAGATATCACAGTTCATGCTCTGCCCTCAATCAGCTGCTCTCTAACCCCATACCCAATCTAGCCCCTTTGATCGTAAATGTAGCATGCAGGAGACCCCTGGAGAACCGAGGCTCATGTTCATCATGGAATTGCATCTCCAAAAACAGGGCTCTGGACTCAGGAAGTAATTTGATGTTGCCAATCTCTGGCCTTCGCTGGGGAGCAAATTTTGAAGGGGGGGTCTCCCAATGATGATGACCCCCCCCCCCCCCCCTCGCAGTAGAATAAACGTATCCCTCCCCTCCCAGGCGAGTGCGATTGGGACATCAAAGTGTCAACGTGGAAGCGTCTCATTCTCATGGGTTGTCTTGTCGGTCGGCCGTTTGTTTGCTAAATGTACGTTTTTTTCTTCTTCTGTTGTTTTTTTTTTCTACTTGATCGTAAAACCCCCACAAAGGTTGGGGTACTGTATGTGATTGAAAAAAAGAAAAATGCTGAATCAATCATTGTCCTCTTTTCACAGAATGTGTGGTTGATTCCTGGCCTTATTTTCCTTTAAGTAAAAGCAGATCATTCCATGTCTCATTTTCATTTGGTTACACAGTCTCTTCTCTTTAGGGGGGATGCAAATGAATGTCGCCGTCTGAAAACAGATAAGCAGATAGCATTGTGTGTGTGGTTTTTCTGCTGAATCATCTTGAGCGCTGAATAGATTCTGTGGGCCTCTGTGTGATTGTAACTAAATTACGGCGCCTGTTGGTGTCTTAATCCCGGGTATAAATGGAGGCTAAATCCTATACAGCTTAAGAGATGATTAGACTTTAGCTTGCGGGACTCTCAACTCCACTAAATCTGTTTCACAGATCATGCCGAAAGAAAGCTGGGCTTTTCCTCTTTTTTTTCATTTGATTTGAAGGTACTTTATGCTATAAGCGATGTATTAAACATATCCAACTGGGACCTGATCAGTAGGACGTTTCCACTTGAATACGATTGAACCCTGCCAAACTGAAAGGATCAAGATCCTCCCCTTTGCACCCTTCAAGACCATAAGTGTCTGTCATCCTGATGCAGCAAGGCAGTTGTTGGGCCCTGATTCAATCATGGAGTCTCTTACGAGATCTGCAAAGGGTTTGCTCACCTGCAACGCCCTACTTGCAAAATATGTGTCTGTGTGTGTGTGTGTGTGTGTGTGGGTGTGTGTATGCGGCATGTGTGCCTGTCTGTGTGTATGTGTGCGTGTGAGCATGGATGTATGTGTGTGTGTGTGAGCGTGTGTGTGTGTGTGTGTGTGTGCGTGTGTGTGTGTGCGTGTGTGTGTGAGTGTGTGTGTGTGTGTGTGTGTGTGTGTGTGTGTGTGTGTGTGTGTGTGTGTGTAAGCTGAGAGTGTGCCTTACATAATAGATTGCTGTGTTACAGTGCATCTGTCGCTGCATGCCTGTATGTGTGCGTGCTCCTCTGTGCTTGAAAGCTGTTTATTTCTCTTATTAAAAGGTTTGTGTGCCTGGCAGATGCGCTACTCAGAATGTCTTACTGACTGGCTGTCATATCCACAATCATTCACAGGGATTTAGGATTATTTTAATGTCCCTTTTTTATGTGTGTGTGTGTGTGTGTGGGGGGGGTGTGTGTGTGTGTGTGTTCATTCATGTGTGTATGTATGAATGCATGCATGCACTTATTTGGGTGTATGTGTGTGTTTGACCATGTGAATTGATGCATGTGTGTGTGTGTGTGTGTGTGTGTGTGTGTGTGTGCGCGTGCTGTGCAACCATGTGTCTGAATGCATGTTTGTCCATGTTGTGTGTGAATGAATGCACATGTGTCTGTGTGTGTATGAATGCACGTGTGTGTGTGTGTGTGTGTGTGTGTGTGTGTCTGAGTGAATGCATGTGTTTGTCCGTATGCATGTGTGTGTCCGTGTGTGTTTGTATGTGAACGTGAGTCTGTCACGGGGGGTCAGTGCAGTGTCCGAGGCATGTCAGAGACAGTGAAAGTTGATTGCAGGAGTTAGACGCTGCTGCTGTTATTAACCCCTCAGCCGGTGGAGTGGAGGACGCAATTACAGGCAGTCATCAGCCTGTCGCTTCATCCCCACGTGCACATTACGCAGAAGTAGGGCTGCTCGATTATGGAAGAAATCATATCACGATTATTTTGGTCAATATTGAAATCACGATTATTCAAACGATAATTTTTGAGTTTGAAAACATGATGTATTTATTCAGCATGTCTGTCCCAAAAACACATTGTAACTGAGAACTTTGAAATTTCGCCTTAAAAAAATACACAAAATGGTCGAAAAGAAAATGATAAAATCTAAACTAATGTACAGATATGTATCCAGCTGTTCGGCACTTGCTATAAAAAAATATATACATAAAAAAAGATAGAGAAATCGATTATATACATTTTTTGATCGTTTGACACTAAAATCGAAATCAAGATCAAAATTCAATTAATTGCCCCGCCCTACGCAGAAGACAAAAAAAAAGAGGAAGAGAGAGACAGACACACATGTACACACACACGCACACACACACACGCACGCACGCACGCACGCACGCACGCACGCGCACACACACACAGAGTGAGGCAATGTGGAAAATGAATGACACTTGAATGGGAGCTGAATTGTCCCGCCCTGAGATGTGATTTATGGACCACATGGCTGATGAAGATTTGTCTGTTAGTCTGAAAGCTTCTCTCTAAACGTGTCCCCATCCTTTCCCCTCAGACAATCAGAAGCAGACACACACACGCAAATGTATTCATGCACAGACACATACACACTCACACACACCATGTCCAATCTACTGCTTTGTTTTCATTAGGGAAAGTCTTGTTAGGGTGACGCTTGTATTCTTGCTATTGTCTTAAACCCCCCCCTCCTCCTCCCGCCTCTTCCGTTACTTCCCAGGGTGTTAAGCTGCAGAGCACGGCCACCCCTCTCCCAGGAGCAACCCATCAAATCGATGCCTATCTTTCGGTCTCTCTTTCTCTCTCTCTCCCTCGCTCTCTCTCTCTCCCTCTCTATATCTCTGCCCCTCTCCCTCCCTCCCGCTCTCTTCCTCTCCTTCTCCCTCTCTCTCTCTCTCGCTCTCTCTCTCTCCCTCTCCCTCCCTCCCGCTCTCTCCCTCTCCTTCTCTCTCTCTCTCTCTCTCTCTCTCTCTCTCTCTCTCTCTCTCTCTCTCTCTCTCTCTCTCTCTCTCTCTCTCTCTCTCTCTCTCTCTCCATCACGCGTTATCTTTCCCAGTCCTTCCCCTCTTCTATTTTCCTTCTTCTAGTCTTGTTTCGTTTTTTATTTTATTCGCTTTGTGGTTATTTGTGATTGGGTGACTGGGTAATATGATCGGGCGTGTGCGTAACAGGCTGTGAGTGTGTGTGTGTGTGTGTGTGTATGTGTGTGTGTGTGTGTGTGTTTGTGTGCGCGTATGAGATGGAGTGAGAGGGGTGAGGAAAGAGGGATAGAGAGGGGTGGTGAGCAAGTAAAAGTGGAGAGGGACTGGGAGAGGGAGAAAGACCAGGAGAGAGAGAGAGAGAGAGAAGCAATTGAGAGAGCGGAGGGAAAGAGAGCGAGTGAAAGAGAGCGGGGGCCAGAGTGAGGGGGCTTTACCGTGCCGCAGTGCAATCAGCCGTTAGCAGATTCATCAGTGTAGCGTAGCTTAGCCGGAAGCCTGCTCCGTACCTACTGGACATTCCACTCCGTGTAAGTCTGCAATCTCACACTCTCCTCTTCCTCCTCCTCGTTCTCCCCCCCCCCCTCCCCCTCTTAAAGTGACAGACAGAAGAAAAAAAGACACATTTCTGAGCAAGGGCGCGACGGAAGGTGTGTTTTCGTAACGCCCACCGGACAATCCATAACGTGTCCTCTTGCCTTAACGCCCTCAATCTTCCTCCCTTTTTTTCCACAGTAATATTTCCCATGCCACGCCTCCCCGCGGGTGTGCTTGCTGTGATTGGTCTCATCCATCTTAGGTGCTCTTCCTGTTGTTGTCGTTGTCATCCGTCATCGCTCACCTCCATTTCCCCCCATCCCTCTCTTTACCTCCCCTCATTCCCCCCCTCAGCCCTGAGACATGAGGTTCAGTACACACACGCGCACACACACACACACCCCGCACACCCCACACAGATAAACACATGAATACATGCATCCCATGGTAATATCTGAATGAACCGACCCGCATCAGATTCATCAAAGTATGCATCAGTGCAGGGACTCTTCCTCTTCCTCCCGCACGGACACACAGAGGAAACCGCTGGGGTGCAGAATCTCTCGTTGTATCAATTCGTCAGACCTCTTTCAAACCTTCGCAGTCGCTGCTATTTAATTTATCTCTTTCTTTCTTGGGTCAATGCTTCACATGCGGCCTCACAGAGACCTCCCCCCTTCCCCTTCTCTAACAGTCTAGGACTAGATTCCGACCCCCCTGCCCCCACCCACCCCCCCACCAGTGCTACAGTTTTCAGCATGCCCTGTGAGTCAGGCTTTGTGGATTCAGGCATCATGTATTATGAAGGACCTTAACTGAACTGCATGGTCCAGAGGCATGGTGTTGAACAAATGTCTTTCAATGACTAAAAACATGATAGGTTGAGAGGAAAAAAGGCAGCCTTCCCTGCTTGACAATTCAAATTTGAAGTCTGGAATTTTTCATTATACAACACTTAACTATAGAATGAGTCGAGTATGTATAGAAATGTGAAAAAAAAATTGAAAACATACCTTCAGACAATGCTGTCTGTCAAACATGTCTCACATGTCTTCAGACTTACTCTTCGCTGAGCACGAGTGGAATGAGTAAATGCATGGTTTGGTTAGGTCAGAAAATGATGCTTTGGCTCTACAAAGCTCATTTTTTAACCAGGTTTGACATTTTAAATGTCGAATTTAAAATGTGTGATTTCTTAACCACAGTAAAAAGTGAAATAAAATAATGTTTAATGAGATTGCCCATCAGCTGTTTTTAACAGAAAAAATATTGAATTCCAGGTCTATATTAGGTTCCCGCCTTCAAATCTTTGTGGATAGTCTTGGCCTTAAAGGACTCAAAGTAGAAAGAATGACACACAGTTTGTGTAAGTGTGTATCTGTTTATGTGCATCTTCTCTATCCTCAGGGATGTTTTCATTTGTATGGGCAATAGTATGCTGTGTGTGTGTGTGTGTGTGTGTGTGTGTGTGTGTGTGTGTGTGTGGGTGGTGGTTGTGGATGTGTGTATCTGTGTTCTTGTCCTGGAAATGAAAGGCTCTGTCCTAGTCCTGGAAGAGAGAGAACAGCCAGATGTTAATGTATGAGAGAATGGGAGCTCAAGTTTGATTTAATTTTTAAACTTTTCAATATGGTATTTCTTTGTCTTTTCTGATGATAACTTTCATTGAATTTCTATATTTTTGCACTCTGTTTCCCCCCCATCTGTTTACTTTTTGAGGTAATCAATTGAGAATGGGCCAGCCACATACTTTCATTGTCTGTTATTGTCTTCCAACTTTTACACTAAATTAATTTTGGGCTGTTTTTGTTTTCATTCTTTCTCGGCATACTGATTCTTTCATTAAATTAGATACTTTCTGACAACTTGACACAATCTACAGCGTGAATTCCAGGTGTCTTTTCAAAAGATTGGATACAGCTGTGTCATAAAATAAATCATATATGTTTTCAGTTTACAAAGCTGCAGGCTTCAACTACCAAATATTGACTTTAAATTAAAATTTCCACCCTCAAAACTATCAAGCAAAATACTTCATTCAATACAAATACTGCATTAAGAAACTTCAAATCATGCATCGGATTTAAACAAGCAGCAATTTGAAATATATTTCGGGGAATCGTACACCAACCAAAGAAACGTCAAACATTTCCTTCCTTCTTCCATTTCATCCTTCCAGTCTGCCAAATCGAGGAACCATCCTCCATCACGTTTTCTAGGTTTGCTGCCTATCTAGGGAGCATCCTAGCAATTGGTACACAGCACAAGTTTTCTGTTTTACTATTCATCCCTGGTGCTAAATCCTTGCCTCAGTCCATCGCGGGGAGGTGATGAATTATAGCTGCAATATCTCGCAGTGGCTGATGGCCAAATTCCGTCGGTATATACACCTTTAAGCCGTGCGCCCAGGCTTTTTCTCAATGCATGTGTCATGCAGGCTACACGTACATTGTTCGGATTTATATATTTCATCATCTCGGTCCGTTCTTATGTGGAATGGAGTGATTATTATGGTGACATAGATGTTATAAATGGGAATCATTACAGGGATATAAACCGATGACACCCTTTCAGTGTTGTAAAGCGAAAACCAGAAAAAATACATGTGATCGAATGTGACAAAGCTGGGGAAGAGCCGCTGTAAAAAATTAGACAAGAATAATGCTGTTGTAGCGCCATATTCTCCACACACCCAGCCTCTCAACAAATATGATATTACATTCTATGAAACTCCACATCCTCCAAATCCCCCCCCCCTCAACCTTTTTAGATGCCTTTAAATTCTTTATAACTACCATCAACTTTTCCTCAACGACGAAAAGTATCATCATCTTATGCCGCTATAGGCTTCCAAAGCGCTGATTCAAAATGAAATACGTGTCTTACCTCAGCCCAAGCCTTGGCTTATATAAGTGTAATGTTAATTGGGGGGAAAGGAGCCCAGAACAGCCACTGGCAGCGGCTTGGATTACTTTTCTGTAGTCCTGTGTGATTGATGCACATCAAAAAACTGGAGTCAGCCAAGATTTCGTAATTTTTTCCCACTATTTTAGGATGTCAAACAGTGGTGAAACGAGTAAAAACAACAGCTGACAAATCACTTCAAGTCAATCTTCTGGTGTTTTGATTGTGATTGTTATCACCCCATGTGATTGTTTTCACATGTGAACATTTGCAGGGGATTTGGCAGCGCAATATTTTCATTTTTTGGCATGTCAGTAAAACACACAGGCCATAGTCAAATTGCTCATGTTATATTTAATCAGAGGCATCACTGAGTTTCGACAAAGTGCCGTAATGTACACAGGTTAGCCCATTTAAACATCAGCGTACTGCACAGTGTACACGCTTGTGCGGTTCTGTTTTGTTTTTGTTTTCATGTATTTGAGTGTACTGTACAGACGCCATGCCGTGTAGAATATATACCCCCACTGCGTGTTATCAGCGTAAGGTCAATGGAAACGAGAACGCTTTCATCATGGATGCCTGGCTGACATTGCACTTTAAAACATAAATAAACATGCACAGAATTGACACATGTTCCATTAGTTGTGCGTATGTCTGTGTGTGTGTGTGTGTGTGTGTGTGTGTGTGTGTGTGAGCCCACCCTTTCCCCAGCATCTGACTCTTTTCAGGGGATTGCCCCCTGTGATTTGAAAGTCGTTCATGTGGGAACTCATCCACTGAAACATTTACCGTGTGTACACGCTGTGCATTTCTCATTCCACATGCCAGGGAAGCCACACTTATCCGGATGTGAATCTATTACCACGCCGTCGCAATCCATCACACGGGATTAATTATATGTAAATAAAAAAGGAATTCACAGCAGATGATTATTTTCCATCATCATTTTTTTCGTTTTCAGCCGTCGCCTAGAACCGTCGTTGTGATACACCGAGAAGTGGGAGGGGAAAAGGAATGGAGAGAGGAAGGGTTTGGGATGCCCGTAGTGTTTCTTCCTCATCTGATCCGGAACTGAGAAAGGCCCTGACTCGTACAACCGGCTTATAGCCCCACACTAATCCTCCCTCTGATTCATTTCACTGCACTGCAGTTTGAAGCTTTTATTTCTCTCTTTCTCCCTCAATAATTCACTGTCCTCCAAGCACACACACACACACATACACACACATGCAAAGACACACACTCACACTTCTGATGCCTTAAACGTTACGTTAAAATGGAAAAGCGCCATTGACCGGTAAATTGTACTGCGTTATATTTCAGCCAATCGTGCACAAGTACACACACACACTCACACACACACAAGCACACACACACACACACACCCACACGCACATAGGAAATCGTTGTGGTTTGATATTTGATAGTCTTTCTGAAGACATTAACTACTCATTTATTTTCTGATGTTCTATTTTTATTAGATGTATAACATGGTTCTGTATATAACATAACCCACACTATGTTGTGCGGGGAAAGCATTTCCTCCCAGTTCATTATGTCCTGTTTGATTGCCTGTCAGTCATTTGGACCCAGAAGCAGCAGTATGAAGAAGGAAAATGTGTCTGGGTTTGCATGTAAAATGGAGAGAGAGAGAGAGAGAGAGAGAGAGAGAGAGAGAGAGAGAGAGAGAGAGAGAGGCAGAAAGGGGTCAAAGAGTGTTTAGAGTGAACAATATTGAAGCCCTCCCGACCACCCCATCCCTCCCAAACCCTCCCCCCCCAGTGACGGTAGGCCTTTGTGTCATTATTAAAGATTAATGTTTCTCTTTTTTCATGAGCACCGAAGGAATTAGCATTAGTGATGGTTTTAGCGTCAAACTGCTTTTTCAGAGCTGTCACTCTTTGCGGCCTCATGAAAATGAGACGACTTAATACGGTGACGCAAACATAACCCCCTCATCACACTGGCAGAATAGCACCGAGCCACACTGAATTTTTCCTTGTTGATATGCAAATGCAACCATACTGTAGACATAACAAATTATGCTAAAAAGGTATTAACAGGGTATCCGGGCTGGTCTTAGCATCAAGAATTTTCACGAAATCCTGTTACCAGTTGGTTTCATAACTTGACATTGAATTGTATTCATTTCTTCATGTTGCTTGGCCTTTCCTATTGAATGAGCACTTAATCCAAGTTAAGTGCTCAAGTCTTACCTATCCGTTAACTAAGCGTATGTTCCTACACAGAATAAATCAATAAATCATCATCGTTAGAAATTGTAATTCTTTTAAATATTTTGCACTTTTTTTTTCTATGGTTGGTTTCATGTCTCCGGATGAAGATGGATTTATCACCGACCTGTCCACCTTGCACTGAGCACACAAAGTCCGAGAGCACCAGAACCTCCGTACTCCCCCTCCCTGCCGTTAACAGCGGGGGCTTCACGTGAGACCTTTGTATGATGCCATTAGGTTTGTGTGTGTCAAGCACCACATGTCAGAAATTCCTGCTCTGCTTCACATGTGCACCCAGTTGGTCACATGGTTCTAAAGCCAGATGCGTTGCCCTACAGTACCCCCCCCCCCCCCCCCCCCCCGCTGCTGTGGTCTTGTGTGCTGTATGGGGGGGGGCTGCGTTCGTGTCAGCAGAATCCCTGGCCCCGCATGGATCATTTAGACCTCCATTACGTAAATGCATGCAGCGTCAATGAGCACTGGGGAATGATCTGACGGATTGACGTGTGGTTTGAGCCAATCAGAAGCGACATTCTAGACCAGCGCTGAAAATTGACAGCATCATTCATTTATGTATAATTTGAGACCTTTTGTTTACCCAGGGTGGGCTCAAAGTCTGGTTTAAACACAAGCCTCTAAACGGTTGATAAGCAGCACAAAGCAAGTGGTACAAAACCGACCAATCAAAAGGCGGCTAGGTACAAAGCGCCGCGCCACTGTGTCTCCCCGCTAAGTGCTAATTGTTGACAGAATCGCATTTTCTGCACGCCGCACACTTTAGAGTTTGATTAACAGCCCACCCAATTAGCAGATTTGTATGTTACTAATTGGGTTCAGCCTCCTAATAGTTTAATCTCTTCACTTTTGAATCCTTTGCCACACCACCCACTCTGTGGGATGCTAGACATTAGCTACTGTGCTCTGGAGACTCAGCTCCCAGAGTCATTTAAGGGGAAGCTAGTTTTGAAGATCACATGCGGGGCTATTTGCAAACCGAGCATGACAAGTGCTCCAGACCTAATGCTCTGTGCCGGAGCGTAGTGATGAGCAGGGAACACAATAATGATGGAGGTGAGGGACACAAGGTTACTTGTTTGACGGAAAGATTTAAATATTATTTTAATCATTGCTTTAAATAATACATCTTGCACATGGTGTGTCCTCTTTAGCCTGCAGCAATGAGTTCGACAACAGTGACTAAGAAGGTCTTATTGTGTTCAAGTCAAACTTTTTTTATCCTTCAAGTTAACACTCTACAGTGACAAAGAATACTATTAATGTAGTACAACACACCTGGCCACAATCTATTCAAATGTAAACACAATGTATGATGTATTTGCATAATTCATATTGGCTTTAAAACAAATACATACATATACATTGTTATTCTGTTTTCCGATTTGCTTTCATAAAATGTTTTCAATCAAGCCCAGGAAATAGAAATGATCACAATCTTTCCAATGTGTATGCCATTTAAAAATATTCTTGATTAGGCTTGCGGTAAATATATATATATATATATATATATATATATATATATATATATATATATATATATATATATATTGTATGACATATATTCTTTTTCAATTTGAGAAACAAATAAACAAATCACCGCTAAGCGCCAACTGTCATTCCTAAAGAGCACCGATGCCGCAACATCCCGCCTGTAGCTTGTATTGCACTAACTGGCTTTCAGCTGCATGTACTCATTATAAGCTAACATGCCAGAACACATCTTGTGCTCTTGCAAATCAATTACACTGGATGGAGATTCTGGTTATAGCCGGCCCACTTTAGTATCTGGCAAACACAGCTGTCAAAATGGGCTAGTCACCGCATAGTATAAACCACAGGCACACACACACACACACACACACACACACTGTCCCTTGCCAGTGGTATCAATTTGCAATCAATATGCAATGAAGCCTCATCAAAGAGCCCCCTCTATGTTCATGTAATGTACAAATTTGATGATGTGTCACATTGGCAGGGAGAGAGAGAGAGAGAGAGAGAGAGAGAGAGAGAGAGAGAGAGAGAGAGAGAGAGAGAGAGAGAGAGAGAGAGAGAGAGAGAGAGAGAGAGAGAGAGAGAGAGAGAGAGAGAGAGAGAGAGAGAGAGAGAGAGAGAGAGAGAGAGAGAGAGAGAGAGAGAGAGAGAGAGAGAGAGAGATGCAGGGGGCATAATGCAGGGGATGAAGAGATCTGGAGGGAATGCAGGGTGGGATGACAGACAGTCTGGTATAATGATGTATAATGTGCACTCCCCTGCTCCCATGCTGCTGTCTATTAACCTGCATGTGGATCGGAGGTATAATGACAAACCAATCGTTATTCTGCACTCATTACCATCCCCCCCCAACCCCCCGGGGTTACTGGTTTCTCCCGTTCTTTTCTCTTCTATTTTGTACCTGTCAGCCTTAACCAGGGTGCAGCTCAACCCTCACCGCTTAAGTTGGACTTTCGGCGCTCTAAGTAGAGCCAGCATATACATGTCACCAAGGTTCACCGTGGTTGTGTTTTATTAGTACCACGTTTTTTTTTTTGGTATTAAAGCTTCAGAAATAACCTTGCGGGCCTTCATGAATTCGAAGCGGTCTCTCGGCAGAATATAATACACCCACATGTAAACAAGAATATTTCACACACTTACATGGACGGTGACTAGCGCAGGCTGGCACCTACCCTGACGAGATAAGACAATTACTTTATTAGAGCCTGGAGGGGTTGGAACGTGGGCGCCGAGGCCTTGCAAAGAGCTACGTTGTAGCGGCGGGGACATGTTGGTGGAAAGACAATAAGGAGGGATTGTGGAAGTTACAATAGCTGTAAATGCATATGCCTTATATACAAGCCAAGGTTCAAGGTCCATATGGAGTATGTAGAATGGGATAGCGTTTGCGCCAACGTCTCGGGGGGTGACGGTTTGAACACCACCACTCTCCCCTCCCATTTATGTTGAATACAGGGCATCAGCAGAAACCACAAGATTTCCGTGTGTTTATTGTTATATCTTGTATAACGGTGATTGAATAATCAAGTGAGGAAATGTCATCACCTCTGCATGTGTTGCAGATTCTCTTTTGTGCTGCTTTAGTACTACTACTAAGCCATCAGTAGTGACCCCTTCATTCTATTTTATTTAAATTTAATTGAGCAAAACTCAATCTAGTGTATGACAAGACACACCCCCAAGCACTTAGAGATAAAAGTAAATAAGTGGTAAATGGACTACATTTATAGAGCGCTTTTCAGACCAGTAGCCACTCAAAGTGTTTTACAATTATTGCCTCATAATCATCCATTAATGGACACATTGAGGTGTCAGCCATTCAAGGCAACAGCCAGGTCGGTAGCCGTTAGGGTTAGGTGTCTTGCTTAGGGAAACCTTGACACTCTAGCTAGGAGGAGTCAGGGATTGAACCAACAACCTTCCAGTTGTCAGAGGACTCTGCTCTACCTCCTGAGCGAGTGTGTGCGTGTGTGTGTGTGCGTGTGTGTGTCTGTGTGTCTGTCTGTGGGTGTGGGTGCTTCTATAACCATCCACAGCTACTTGCATGGGTTAATATAAAGGATTCAGACCTATGGTTACTTTCTGATACTGCATACATGCAGTCGCTTTCAAATTGTCGTTACACAAACGAGTACTTCACGCACAAATGTATTGAATACGACTATTCTGATATTTCTTCAATGCAGTGATTGTGTTGGGCTTCTTGTCCACATTTGCATAGCTCACTCGTGGTGTGAAAGAGCTCTCGACCGAACTCATTGGCAGCCGGTCTGCTGTGATTTTATAGAGGAACAAAGCAATATTTTCGCTATCGATCCGGAACTCCTCTGGCGAGAGAACTAATTCCTCGACTGGACTCAAAGGCTTTGAAGATGAGAGAGGGACACGCTACTGTTATTTATAGTGCCTACAAGGGGCTTAGGGAGAGAGTAGTAGTCGTGTTTTGCATAATATGGACTTTTCCAATGGCTCTGTAAACCTCACTAAATGCTGCGTCCACCCTGTGTGTGTGTGTGTGTGTGTGTGTGTGTGTGCTTGTGTGTGTGTGTGTGTGTGTGTGTGTGTGTGTGTGTGTGTGCATTTGTGTGTGTGAGTGTGTATGCGTGTTTGTGAGTCTGTGTTTTTTTTAAAAGAGTATGTTACTTGTATTTTAACTATTTAAATGGATTCTCAATGAATGTTTAGCTTCACAATATTATTAATTTTGGCTGCTTCAGGCAAAATATTTCCTTGTGCTCATTGTTTTAAATGAGTTTGTTATATATTTTCTAGCTTCATCCAATTGGCCAAAAGCTATAATAGCCTACATTTCCATCCTCCAAAGCCAGGTGTGAGCAACCGGTAACTGCTTCTTTTTGCTAATAAACATTGTGTATCTTTCGGCTATTGACTGAATGCTATATCATGATGTTGCTTGGCATTGGGCACTGGGATACCCATTGCCAAAACTGTGTAGAACTGGATTGCCTCAGCCAGTATTAATTTTGAGAAACATTATCCACATGAATAGGCTATTATGAAAATAGAATATGTTTAGCCACCACATTAAGTCAAATAAACACACCACACACAGAAATCAATGTTTGTGCCACTAGATTAAATTGCTTACAGGGAACACAATGCCTCATGTTGCGTGATTAACATTTTTTTCAGTGCAGTTCAGATCTTTTAACCTTACTTTAATCTACTGTTGGTTGAAATACTCAATCTACCTGTCATCCCTTTTCCTTGACCAAGCTCAGACCAAAGTTAATATATACATCCCAGTTCATAGGTCAGGGCAGCCATTTAGTCACTTGTACACTGGACCATGGGGAGTTTGGTTTGTTAATGGTGCTACCTTATTTTTTGTATCCGTGAAATGGATGTTTTTTGTACACTTCCAAAACCATGGATTACCATTGTTTTTGTTTTAATCAAGGAAACCTGTATGAGGTAAGTGGTAACCCTTTCAGTCCATTGCTGGCGCACATGAGGAGGATAAAATGCCATCTTTGTAAACTATGTTAAAAGGGAGACACAATCAGATACTGAAGTCAATAGCACAACCCCTGACCACACCTCATCTGCAGGCACTGGAAGTTATGTTATCAATTTATTTAGATATGTTGTGCAGCAACAGCAATAAGGCATTTCTGTATGGGTGATAATTGTGCTTATCCCCAGTGAAAGTCGGTTGTGTCGATTATTTTCCAGCCTATTAGATGATATTATCTCCATTATATCCACTGTATGGATTCACACTCACACAGATGATTAAATCTGTAATAGCAGATGAAGCAGACGAAATGGGCTGGTAAAGCATTGATATTCATACAGTACATTTGGTGTACGTGCAAAAAAATCATTCTGTGTAGTTAGTATGTAGGCTATGCCGTAAACGTTTTATCTTCATGATAAAGCAAAAGTCTTCTGCACTAATATGTAAAATTTTTCACGTTTAGATTGTGCCTGAACAAAGTATCATGTCATTCACTAAGTTCATTGGCTAGTACTCTACCACTACTGATGAAAGCAATGCAAATAAGGCCATGTTTTGTTTCTGGGGCGTAATATCGGGTGATACAGGCTTTTCCTTCAGTAGTTGGGAGTCAATTTAAATCTGTGTTTTTGTGCTTGCAATGACTGCACTATTTTGTTCTGAGTCAGATCCTGTGAATAGCTAAGCTAATTTTGTTTCCCCATGTATCCCTGACGCTGCTTTTCTCAAAGAATCGGCCCTGTCATATCCTATGCATCAGCATCTTGCCGTTTTTTATTTATTAAACATCTCCCCTTTTCCTTTTCGTCAACCTAGCCCTCTCCGTCAAAATGCTTTTGTCTTTGTCTCCCTAAACCAATTAGGTTAGTTTACAGCTGGGCCTATGAGGTCGTTCTAACTATAAACTCGGAAACAAGTTCAAAAGGGGAAGCTACAAAGTGTTCCCATTTTCACGTTCATTTATTTTGACCTTGTCCATTGTTCGCACGGTGCACTTTCTCCATGACTTTGCGTTTAAAGAGTCCCCAGGAAGGCCCCACTTGAACATTGGCCCTTTGTGTGGTTCACAAGTCTGTGTCCGCCATTCATGACGTTTGCCCATCAGAATGTAGGCAGTCTGTCAGGCGTGTCACGTAATGACACTGACTTGGCTCAGACCATTGGCAGAAGGACTCTGCAGAAGGACCCAATGCCACTATCATGCGAATACATCCCTGTGTTTTGTACCAACTGTGGCACAAAGCAATGATTTAATTTGATTTTGATTGGAAGACGAGAAACAGAACGACTGAATGATGCGATGGTCTGAATAACTTTCCTTTGCCATCTCCTGTTCTTCCTGCCATCTGATTGGGAGTTCCAGCTCTATGTATGTGTGTCCATCTTTATTTCCCCTTTAATTTATTTTTTCCCCAAGCTGCTTTTCCTTTCTGTAATG
>NC_136946.1:13167128-13232128 GCF_949987615.1 Pollachius pollachius | reverse complement strand
TAAAACAGATGGGCCAATCCCGGAGCCATCACGCCACTGAATTGCCACGCAGAGAATCGGGGGGTTGTTATAGACCCGGTGAGCTGGGATTGATGGCACAATCTATCTGACAGACGAAAGGAAAAACAGTGCATTTACAGTTCATTCAATAGGAAAATAATGCTATGATACCCTATTGGGGGTGGGGGATTGATTGGTCTGTGTGCACACAGTCATGCCTGAGTGTTAATGTGTAGTGATGTGCGCTCATATCGAACCAATGAATCTTTAATTTGGATCTGTCACTTCGATGCCCGATGCTTGGATGTGATCCACCAGTGAAAGGATGACGTCACGCTGCTGAGGTTGCTACGTCAACCGTTTGCTTACTTTATATTGAGGATTGATTTTCACTCCAATGGGACGAAGGTGACGGCAACTTTGGCAATCCTGGATTCTGACTGTGCAGTTATTTTGAAGGCATTCTTCTGTGAGATGCAGAATATATCATCATCATCATCCTGAGGTGGATTCTTTTCTGTTTGGATAATCTTTTTTACTCAATATGACAACATGATGTATGGCAGCGTTCTTTTAATTAAGTAGCGTTGTCAACACTGTTTAACTAACCGATATAACCATAGACTTCTGACAGTGGAATTCCGACAAAGTTGAGAACAACCGCAGTCTGCATTATGAACGGAGTGTGTCTTACTGCTGTTTATTTCAAAGTGAGGATGGAAATAACACTCCTACCAAGCTACCAAAACTAATATTGAGAGACTTATATTTAATAATTCAATATTGCTACACACACACACACCCCTAGACCCATCGTGCACACATACAGCAGATACCTGTTACGTTTGAATATGCTTGTGTTTGTGTGTGTATGTGTGTGTATGTGTGTGTACATAGTTTCCATTGATCAGCAATGATGTATCATCCTCTTAGTCAGGGCTCCAGACTAACTTTATGCTATTGTTGCACTGGTGCGCCTAACTTTTTTTTTAGGTGCATCAGCACAAAATTTAGGTGCACGAAATTTTTCATTGCGTCGCCTTTAACGCCATAAGGTCACCTTTTTATCGCTCTCCATAACTTTCATATAATGTGAATGATTTTTGAACAAGAATAATGGTGCATTCCAGGCAACCCGTAACCCGTGTTTTCACAACCTTCTACCCGCGAAAATGCCCTGGAATGGCAGACAAACCTGCAACTTACTACCCGTGAACTCGTACCAGACCGATTAACTCCCAGTTCCAGCTCGTAACTTACGGCCTAAAAAGTGTCCCTGGAACGCAGCATGAGGTGTAGAGAAATGTCTTTATTCGAAGCACAATTATAAATGAAAATAAAGTGTTGAATAACTACTCTCAGTAGTAGGGCAGGTTGGAACAGTAGGCTTAGTTTTTTTGAATGAAAAAACATTCTATGTTTTTACCTCGCTTAATTTTTTCCCCTCTTTTGTCGCGTTTATTTTCTTTATCCGTTTCAGTTACTCTGGTTCTCAGGTCATTCGCAATTTCTTTTAAAAACACAAGCAGTGAACAGGACCAGAGCCAATCAGAGGCAAAGAACCGACCAAGCTCTTTCTCTTGTTGGTTTAGACCACGATATGATCCTACTATGAGTGTGAGTTCGATTACAGGAGAACACAGATCACAGAGATGATGCGATTGCGAAGGAAATTAATTTTTTCACCCGGGGCAGGGTCAGGTGCACCAGTGCGCCCTATAAAAAATTTTAGTCGCACCCTTAAATATTTTGGTTGCATGTGCTCTTAGTCCCACATTCCTATCCATTTCTCAACTCCACCTCAACACCACATTCCACTTAGCACCCCTTCCTAACACACCCACACACACACACACTCAAACACACTCCAGTATATGCTGACTCAGGACAGACGGTGACCACGCTCGCAGACAAAAAGCTGACAGAGCCGGGATGTCAGGGACAGGGAAGTCATGTGGGGGCTGGTGGATGGTTGGTGGTGGATGGGCGGTAGTATTGGGGTCGCTTGGGATCACTCTGGTGTCATGGAGTGTATTTCAGTCCTGTAGGTTCTCCATAGGTCACCAAGGTCCTTTAGCTGGGATAAAACGCCAAGATGCCTCTGAATTCATTCATGGACACATAATGAGAGACATCCTTGTTCATCCTGTGCACCAGTGCAATGTCACCCCCGCCCCCCCACCCCTCCCCCCTCCTCCACATTCCATCCTATAAATGGATTGTCATCCATCCTGTCCTTAGCCCTGGTGGAGGCGATTAATGAAAGGGAGCCCCCTCATTCGATGGCTCTGCAGAAGAGAGCGCACACACACACACACACACACACACACACACACACACGCACACGCACACACGCCCCTTGTTAGACCTCTCCCTATCTGGCCATTGTTTAACTGCTGGATTAGCCGCCTACTTTGACCAGCGTGTGGTATCGACGGGCTGCCCATCACAGGGAAACAGAGCCCCGTTCAAGCCAGAGAATGGAGGAGAATAGATTCTGGAGAGGAGAGAGGGGGATATTGATGGCGACCAGTGGTCTTCTGACAGGCCTTTTGGCTGCTGCCATGGCGCGTCTCCCTCTCCTAGGTGGTTATCTAAGGGGATGAATACTTCTGTGGATAAACTAATGATCTGTTGGCATTTGTGTGTGTTGACGACTAGTCTTTGTGTGTGTGCACAGAGCAACTTTCAAGGGAACATAATAATGAATGTTCCCTTTGTGTTTGTGTGTGTGTGGCAGGTGATTTTCCTTCTTTAAATAAGCAAATGTTCCCTTGGCGTGTGTTTATATATGTGGGTGTGCTGTTGGTTTGTGAGGTGCTCTGTGTTTGATGTGTGTATATGCTTGTGTGTGGAGTGTAATTATTGTTTTGTGTAGGTATGTGTATATATACGGTGTGCTATATTTTTGTGTGTGTGTGTTTGCAGGATCAGTGCAGGACTTTGCGGCTCTCTTGCTTAGCATGCCAGCCTGTAGCCCGAGATAAATGCATTGCCTTAAGGTGGGAGCGAGAGACTCAGAGAGAGAGAGAGATATAGATAGAGACAGAGACTAAGAGTTAGGGAGAGATTGCCCCCCCCCTTCTATATTTTTCTGTTAAACCCCCCCTCTACCCTCTTCTTCTTCCACTAAATCTCCTTGCGCCAATACCTCTCTCTCTCTGTCTTTGTCTCTCTCTCTTTCTCTCGCTCTCTCCATTTGCATCCCTGTTGCTTTCTGAAGCACGTGTCTTCACCACTGCTTGCCACCTCCAAGACCTTATATTTTTCAGCCTATACTATCTCTGCCTATCACCGGCTTTATCTCCCTGCTTATACACTGTTTTCCCCCTGTGGTTTCTTCCTCGCTGCGACCTCCACCACCCTATACCTCCCTTGTGATAATGCGCTTTTTTTTCTCTGTATTTACGGCACCACATAAATACTTTATTCTGCCCATTCCTCTTTCGCGCTCTCAGTCTGTCCCTGTCTCTCTTTGTCAATCTCTCTGTCTGTCCACGCTCCCTCTCTCATCCATCCCTCCTTTATCTCTGTGTGTGTTGGACAGATCAGCCCCCCTTCGGTAGACAAATGGCTTCTTCTTATAAGTGTGTTTTATTGCTTCAATCTCCTGTCCTGCAGATCGAATAAGCCTTGGTCTATATTCAAGTAATCCAATCAGCCCCTTATTCTGGTTCATGATAATATGATAATAAAACCAAACTGAGGCTTGAGAGAATACTTAAATAGCATCACTATTCTTATTTCATTTTTTTGCTTGAACTTCCTCATTCGTGCAAATGTTTGTGTGTCTAATTAAAGTAACCAATGTGAAAACATGTTTTTGTTTTCAGCTTAAAGGGTAAGTAAACTACAAAGCCCTTTTTTTAAGTTGAAAAGCATTAGCTTGTGGAACACATCTGCTACTTCTGGCTGAGAACGCTTTTTCATAGCGCTAAAGTTTTACTTTTGATAGCGTGAGGTGGGCTTTGACAATGTTTGATGCCCCCGGTTTTGCCTTCTATGAAAGCCAATGTATTTTTTTCTTTCCTAAAACCTTTAAGACTTCTTATACCTCAGATCCCATTTTTTGGCAGTTCTCCAGCTAAAAATGGGGCTTAGTTATCCTTTAACTTGACTTTTGTGGATTGTTTTTTTTTACAGCTATCACAAAACCGATTAATGTGGAAGGCTAGACTGGTGGCTGCCGCTGTTGCCATGCGACTGGCTCAAACCAGTTTGAATACTGTTTCACTTGCTTAAACTGAAATACAGCACAGCCTTTACACTCTGCAGGGGAAACAAATGCTTTAAAAGCCAAAGCCTGTGGCCAATAAAGTGAGACGTTGGGCAAAATGTATACATCCTGTGTCGTAGGACTCGTTTCCACTCTTTACAATTTTATTGTTTGGCCGTGAACAGAAAATGGAGATGTTGGTTAGAACTATCAAATTCATCCCAGACAAGTTATTAACAACAGAGCCATTATAAGTGAACACTCATTTCAAAACAACCATGATTATTATTCTGTCTTATTGTTTTTTGTCACATTTCAAAAACACAAGTTTATGAAACATCCTTGGTATAAAAAGGACATTTTTAACATAGATAGTGCTCCTTGCTGTCAGTGTTCGGCTCCATTGGGATTTATTCATATGTTTTTCATGTGTAACTTGGCCTTCAGGACGCTTGCGAAGTTGTTGTGATTCTGTGAGGGAACATCCAGCCATGGTGTCCTTCAAACCAGTATGGCAGAAACGGGGGGGAAGTAAAGGACACGAACCGTTGCCTTCTGGACAGATCGGTCATTAGGTTTTGCTATAGTTTTATAAATAAGGGTGTTACACTAATACAGGCCTTTCCACCACTGTATAGGTTCCCTACAGGTACTTATAGACAGGGACACATGCCCGCACGCACACATGCTCACAAACACAGTGGGCTCACGCGTCCTCCAGGATTGATGCGTCTTATCTTATTGAAAGTTTCAACAGCAAGACAAGGCGGCGGCACATATAGGAGATGCATTGATCAGATTGTCATCAGAACGGTAGTAAGGAACAAGTTCTCAGGTTGAACGAAGGACAACACTGCTGTCAATGGAGACGTGGTAGAGGGAAAAAAGGCGAAATGACGGGAAGCTGTCTTTGCCGATTTTATTTTTTCAAGCTAAAATTACATAAATAAGTCTTTTCAAACGCCTTTGACTGGAAGAAAATCTAAATATCCAACATTTCTTTTAAATATTTTAAATATGGCATGTTTTGATCCGTTATTCTACTGAGACAAGCGGCCCCATCGTCGCATGGATCTCAGTTTGACTGATCATCCAAGTGTGTGTGTGTTTGTGTGTTGTGCATCACGTAGGTATGTGTTCAACCCGACTACCATTAACATTTGCATTTCAATAAGCTTTGCCTGATTGAACCCTGATGATAACATAAGCAAGCGGTTTTGGCAGAGCAATTTCCTGTGTCTGGGTGCTCCTTTTAAAAACAAACACCCCTACTTGATGTCTTTCTCTCATCTGCCTCCAAACACTGCCTTTGACTCCTCCACTCGTTTCGTCTCTATCCCTTGCTCTCCCTTGTGCGGTCTCTCTGGTTCATTATATCCCATTATTTTGTATCTCTGCCTTTTCTGCTACTCATTATTCATACGCATCATTATGATCTGCTATGATGCTGGATTCAACTTCATTTTTTCCTCCTCACCCTTTTGTCTCTCTCTCTTCTATTTGCTACTCTGTCTCTCTCTCTCTCCCTTTCAGCTCCCATTGTCTCTCTGTCAATCTTGCCCTGCTGTTTGCCTTGTTCCTCCCTTCATCTGTGTGTGAGTTCTCTGTGGAGCTTCCCTCCTGTGTAGCGCAGGCAAGGCTCCCCCACATGGGGGGCCCTAATCAAGAGAAGAACTTCCTGTTATGACTGTCACAGTCGCTCTCCGTCTCTCGCTCTCTCTCCTCTCTCACTCTATGTCTCTGTCATCTCTCTGTCTCGCACGTCCTCTCTGTCTCTCAAGTACACGTCACTGACGCATGCGCACATGCAAGTTCACACGCTCGCACACGCACACACTGTATACAGGAACACACAAACACACACTGTCAAGGTTGAAGCTTTCTTCGCTGAAAGTTCTGATTCTGTAATGATAGAAAAGCATGGACATAATATCTCGAGCTAAGCTAGACTTTACCCCTGTGGGTATACTTACTGCCATGCTGTAGGATGGAAGATCGACATGCCTGTACACTCTCACTCTTTCTCTCTC
Source organism: Pollachius pollachius (assembly GCF_949987615.1). Taxonomy (NCBI): domain Eukaryota; kingdom Metazoa; phylum Chordata; class Actinopteri; order Gadiformes; family Gadidae; genus Pollachius; species Pollachius pollachius. The sequence goes on along the minus strand of NC_136946.1, from coordinate 13,225,882 downwards.
TCTGTCTCTCTGTCTGTCAATGCCTGCTTTCAGTGTCTCTCTCAGTCGCTCTCTTTCTGTTGCTCTTGGTATCTCTCTCTCTGACACACACAGAGGTGCATTTACCCAATTACACTCAACAAGCAACCATTTTTCAGCACACTTACCATGAAGATAGCAGTCTAGAGGAGCTGGTGGAAGCTCATACGAGTCCTGCAAAATCGTTTCTTGTAATTGGCTACCTTGGTATGCATTCAAGTGTTTGAGAGTGTGTATCTTTACAAATGTGTGTGTGTGTGTGTGTGTGTGTGTGTGTGTGTGTTTGTGTGTGTGTGTGTGTACATATCTTGTACTTGCTTTGGTGTGTAATGAGTTGTGTGTTGCAGGAATGTGTGTGTGTATGTGTGTGTGTGTGTGTGTGTGTGTGTGTGTGTGTGTGTGTGTGTTAGCCTGGCTCCGCCCGCCTAAGTACTTTTTTCTGCGTCCAATCAGCGAACAGATGGAGTGGCTGAGAACAATGACGTTAAAGTCAGCTCTCGTTGACGGACATCTTCACGCACGGTGTTTGGTTTGTTTACAGCCTGCGCACAATGTGATTCCCGGCCGAACGTTAGCGATTGTTTATGGCAGATCCAGAGTGGCACTGGGGAGATTCAATAGTTTTAAACTTCAGCAGACACCCGCCTTCAAGTGAGTTAAAGTTTGTCAATTGAGTAGGTCCAGACTCTCTGTGCAAATGAAATGAAGTACGACAGTCTGGTAGGACTGTGTGTGTGTGTGTGTGTGTGTGTGTGTGTGTTTGTGTAAATATGTGTTTGTAGGTGTGTTTATATGAATGCATTCTTGTGTGTGTGTCTGATTGTATGTGCGTGTTTGCATGCACGTGTGTTTGGTTTTGCATAAATGTATGTGTCTGTGTGTATGATGTTCATTATTCCACACTCCTAGCGTAAATGACCCCCCAACCCCGCCCAGCCTTGTCATCCCCCCTCCCCACCCTCCTCCTCCTGTCTTATCCAAGTGTCATTTTCCTTGATCTTCATTATTGAAATCGACCAGTTATTTTCTCCCCCTTCACCGGTTCACAGGGAGGCCCCCTGGGCTTTGGCTTACCTTTCACTCTGCCTCTGTCTCCCCAGGGTCTTGTATCCTCCTATACATATCATACCTCCCTCCTTCACTAACCAGCCCCCATTTCTGTCTCCTCCCATTCGCTTTCCCCTCTTCCAGTGTTTCTCCTTGCTGCTTTGATCCCGCCCCCCTCCTTTCCTTTTCCATACTCTCGTTCCTCCAAGCCGCTCTCTCTCCTTCCCTCATCCGTTTGTTCTTAAAATTTATTTCCTCCCCTTGCTTCTCCTTGATCTGTCCTTTTTGTTTCACTCCGCAGTTCATCCCTCTTTCCCTCTCTCTTGGTCTCGGTCTCCGCATCTCTGTTTCTCTCTCTCTCTCCCTCTCCTTCTCCCTCTCTCAGTCTTCCTTTCCTTCTATCTCCCTCTCCCTCTCCCTCTTGGTCTCTGTTTCATTGTTCGTTCGGTCTCTGCGTCTCTGTTTCTCTCTCTTTCTGTCTCTCTGTCTCTCTCTCTGTGACCTGATGGTTCTCACTTCATTGTGACAGGGCACAACAGGAGAAGAGACAAGGGGAGAGAGGAAGAAAGAGGAAAGAGAGGAAAGGGAGGGGAGGACCTAAAACATCCGAGATGTCCATTGTGGTAAAATGCACGTGGATGGACTCTGGAGGAAATAAATGGAAGGCCCTATATCGAGCAGGATCTTTGTGATGCATACCTAGGCAGAGAGGGATACACATGAGAATACTGTGGAATAATAATAATGATGCATTTAAATAAAAAGACAGCAGAAGGGAGATGACATGACAGCTGCTATAGGCGCTAACCCTGCAGCTATGCTGTATATAATTAATGATTGAGATGTGAACCACCTCGGTAGGATACAATATAATTGGTTATTTACTATTTATTTCATTTGAATCATTCATTTTAGTTCCACAAGAGGGTGGGTAAGGCCGTAAAGGCCAGGGTGGTCTCATTTTATAGGACTTTCAAGGTATCAACAGATTGCATACCAATGCATGGAAACACACACGCACGCGCAAACACAAATGCGCCCACACACATGTGGAAAGTCACACAGGGACACATTCCTGTACACATACCCGGCTTACACACAGACGGTTGCTCTTTCAAAGGTCATATCTGCTTTGTATTCATGGTGACCCTTCCCTCCATCCCCTCCACACGCACACGCACACGCACATGCACACACGCACGCACACGCACACACACACACACACACACACACACACACACACACACACACACACACACACACACACACACAGTCTCTCTCTCCAGGGCCCAGATGACAGGTCCTTCACTGTGACATTCAACCTTTGACCCCTCAAGGACCACCAGTGTGAGCTTAGACACGTGTCACACTGAGCAAGGGTTCACGGGGGGTCAGTGTAGGGGGCTGGGGGGTTGGGGGCATGACAGATGCTCATAGTGGGAAGCAGAGAAACCCACCGGGGAAGGGGGGGGGGGGAGCTGTATATACCTGCACACTGGCTGACTCTGTGTCGAACACATCCACCTACAAGACCCCACCTGGTGACCTTCCACTGGGAGGTGTGGTCTGTGTGTGTGTGTGTGTGTGTGTGTGTGTGTGTGTGTGTGTGTGTGTGTGTGTGTGTGTGTGTGTGTGTGTGTGTGTGTGTGTGTGTGTGTGTGTGTGTGTGTGTGTGTGTGTGTGTGTGTGAATCTACAAAGAGCACACATAGTTCTGATGTCAGGATGGTTGTTGACTGTTATAGCTTGAGGAACATGGAGACACCGGCCCACACAGACAGACGCATGCATGCTCACACCTAGGCCCACACACACACACACACACACACACACACACACACACACACGCACACACAATATGAACATGAAGCATGAAACATGGAGCCACACACACACACACACACATATCCATCTATCATCCAGGACTGTACTGCATATACCTGCTTCGTCAGCATCCTCATCCCATTTCCTTCTGGGCCATGAATCCTGAGCTTTATATACAGTGAAAGGAAATCAAAAGCAAAGGAGAGAGCGAGGCCGAGCGATGCAGAGAGAGAGGTATGTGAGAGAGAGAGAGAGAGAGAGGGAGAGAGACGCAAACCTTTGAACATGAGAGAAGAACAGGGAGAATCTGCAGTATATACCATGCAGTGCTGTTGGGAGGGATCCAGGAAGAGAGGAGAGAGAATGAGAGAGATGTATTCATTTCAGGGAAGGAATGAGGGAATTGCCTACTGGATCTGTATCAAATTCATGCATGCACATCCACACACAAACTGATGTGCGAATGCATGCACACCTATGTATGTATGCATACGCATGCAGAAAGAGGATCAAAGTAAAATACACACTTGTGTACCTCTGAAATCATATTTCTCATGACTAGACACCCTTTTGTTGCCTGTGTGTGAAGTATATTCTATGTAGTGAACTTCTAAAAATGGATTGTATAAAGATATTACTTATCCTGTCACATAATATATATTCCTTGACGCACGCATACACGCGCACACACACACATTCACAAGCACACACACATGCAAGCACATACACACTCACCCCACACTCACACTCACACACACGCACACACACATTTAAAAGCACACACGCGCATTCACAAGCACACACGCACACAAGAACATACGCCCTCACCTCACACTCTAACACACACACAGACACACACACACAAACACACAATTCTTCATTTATCCTGGTCTGGTCACGTCACCTCATATTTTCCACTTAATTCGGCTCTGTCAACAGATGGTGACATTTCAGCTCTTGTCTTGGCGTGACGACAGGGTATAAAGGTGTGAAGGGTTTTAAGGACATATTGGAGCTCCTGTGAGCCACAATACCGCCATACAAAGTCTGCGTCAAAGCAGCTTCTGTTATTTTTCGTTAGTTGAATATCTGTTGTGCCGTAATGCGTTTCGGTGGAATTAATCATATTTTATTTTGCCTTGACTTTGACTTTTTTTGTAGAATCATATTTGGCTCCTCACATGCTTTCCTCAAGCACCATATGTGTCCTTCTCATTGAAATTTTGAGTTTAATGAATGCAAACCAATTGTTAACCGTCCTGCATTGTCTTAGTTTAGCTGCTGGTGGTCATTTTGTGTGAATATTGAGATACCTGTTGAAATGTCTTTAACATTCACAAAACATGGCAACTGTAAATATGTATCCTAAAAGAACATATGGAGAAGAACATGGTCCTGTATTGAAAAAGCGATTTTTTGCCAGAATAACTGGCAAAAAAAAAGGCTGATTATTTAAATTGAGAACATGCATGTATGAAGTCGTTATTGTTGTAATTATGTAAGCTGATTAAATAGCAAAGAATCTCATTTGACTCCAAAATCACAAATCCACTACACATGAATGCATTCAGTTTCAAGAATTAAACAATATGAATAAATACATATATTTCTTGGAATTCTTTTTTGGGGGGGAAAGGCCTTCATACAATTGTAGTGAATGCATACTATTAATCTATTAAACAAATAAGGGGCTTGAAAGTCCCTGGTTGACCAACTGCAATATAGGGCTTGTACATCAAAATGCATGATGGGATGTGGTGGGCGATACTCCGCATATTGAGAGGGTTCAAGAGTTGTAGTACTGTAAAGTCCTAAAACAACGTACTTATATTGTAACCTAGGTAAATTAATACTACGTTAAGCAATTTCTCGCATGAGACTGGACACACACTCAACCATGTCTCCCCAAATAATGACGAATCATTTCCAATTATTTACTAAACAATGTCCATCAAAACAATCTTACCAACAACTAACATCCAATGCTCCCATGCTTTGATAATGGAGTCGGTCATTTTGATGGGATGTCGCGCTGCACAGGCTCTTCTGGATGATGAATGGGCTGGATCTGGCTGAGCATGTTTTGACATGACGAATATACCGCATTATCAGCCTCATGATGGCTGGGCTCTTTGTCCCTCCTCCTCCCCCAGCTATTTTTCTTCCCTCTTTGTCTGCATCACCACAAGTGTAAAAGAGCTACAGTGGTGTGTGTGTATGTGTGGGTGGGTGGGTGGATGGGTCTGGAGTCCATTGGTTGAGGAAGATTTCATTATGACAGGACTTCTGAAGCTATCTATAAACTACGGAGGGTGAACCAACCACTTCCCTGCTGTGCTCTAGCAGTGATCAGCTTCCAACAACTATTTCACTGTGAATCTGCATTCAATTAATTGTATCTGTGTTCTTTACCCTCCTCTGTCCATCAGCTCTCTCATGCGTCCAAACACTCTGATGTCTCTCCCTCTCTCAAGTTTCCCTTCAAAGGTTGCAATATGAATGTGGTGCATCTGACACGCTGGGCTTTAACACAGTATGCTGTTCATTTTATTGGGGATGTTGTTCATTCAGGCCCTTTGTTCTCAATCCATCTTTGCTTGTTACGTGTCTTTTGATACACAAACCCACAAATATGTTGTGCGTGTATGTGTGTTTGTGCGCATGTCTTGTGTATGAGTGAGAAAGTTAGTGTGTGTGTGTGTGTGTTTGCGTGTGTGTGTGTGTGTGTGTGTGTGTGTGTGCTCGAGTTAGACTGTGTGTGTGTGCGTGCTGCTCCCTGCCTCCCCAGCATGGGACCAGGCCAGCAGGCTTGTGATTTGAGCTGAGCTGATATCTGATGGCGGCGAGACACGCTGCGCGGAGCTAACTTGAAGCCCCCGGCTCCTACTTCTTGATCAAAAGGTCAATCAGCCGCCTGGCTCCCAAACCCGACAGCACGCTCAATCAGCGATCAATCAACATTAGTGGTTGATGTCTCAGATCCAAACAAGAAAGTTGAGGTGGCGAAGAGAGAAGTGCTGGACACACTGGATGGACGGATTTGGTCTTGATTAGGTTTGTAAGGGAGGAGGAGAGGCTCGGAGATGAGAGGAGTTGACTGCTGCAACATGCTGTGCGAGCCAGAGAGAAATTGAAAGACGTGATGATCAATAGTTCAGAAACACACGCCGAGTACTTTAAATTATTGATCCTATCGGGCCAACTTTTAGGAATCATTTGAGTGTGTGTGCGTTTGTGTTGTGTGTGTGTGTGTGTGTGTGTATGTTTGTGCATAGGTGCTAATGAGTGCATGTGTTTGAGAGCATATGTGAATGTCTTTTGCCTTGTGTGATCGTGTGCATGTGTGTAATATGTATGAACATGTGCGTGGCTGTGGCATGTGTCAGCATGCCACAGAGTGTGTTTGTGTGTGTGTGTGTGTGTGTGTGTGCACATTTGTGTGTGCGCACATATCAGGGCAAGGAGACGACGCGCAGCGAGGGGGATACATACTTTTTGCTATCCTTCATGATGATGGCGTTGTCAAGTTAGAAGGCAGGAAGAGGAGGCAGGGCAGCTAATAAATATGTATGGCTGCCCACATTAAAGCTGTGGCTGCCTCAGAATGAAGTGGCAGCGAACGGGCTCATGAAGACAGCACTTTAGGGCCTACCCGGCTGACGGCCGCGGGCTTATGCATATTCATTGTCCATTGTCCCAAAAACAATTTGCTTAATGCTTTTGACTTCTCCTCATCCGTTTAATATTCTCCATCCTTTTTGCCTATGCATGGATACCTCTTATGCTTGATTTGCATATAGTGATTACAATAGTAGGTCAGAGAAAAAATCTTTGTAATATTTAAGTTAGGCGACAAAAAGTACAAATGTGTATTCATATATCAGTCACAAGAAAGATGTGTTGGTTCCAATGGACGTTGCGGCTAGGGTTCACTTGACAAGTTTGGATTCTCAGTGGGAACGGAGTGGAATAATTGTTGTGTCACCCATGGCTGGGTTGAGGGCGGCAGTGGAGTTGATTCTACACTGCGCATTTCACACTCACAGGCGCAATCCCCTCCCCCCCATTTATTTGGCCATTCAGCGTGATGTCCTTGAGCGTATTCCGCAATATGCTACATTATCTTAGCTGAACCCGCCACTGCTCTGCACATTTTTCAAAATTGTCGACATGGGGAGAGAGAGAGAGAGAGAGAGAGAGAGAGAGAGAGAGAGAGAGAGAGAGAGAGAGAGAGAGAGAGAGAGAGAGGAGAGAGAGAGAGAGAGAGAGAGAGAGAGAGAGAGAGAGAGAGAGAGAGAGAGAGAGAGAGAGAGAGAGAGAGAGAGAGAGAGAGAGAGAGAGAGAGAGAGAGAGAGAGAGAGAGAGAGAGAGAGAGAGAGAGAGAGAGCCAAGAGGACCCTCTTGTCATTACACATTCAATGTAAAACACAAAATAGAAACATTCTTGGGCGCATTCCAGCATCCCAGTCGAAAGTCATCGCTGAGCTGTGAACATCAACGCCGTACAAACTATCAGAAGAGAGAGCTGGAAGAGGAGGGGAAGGATATATAAAAAAAAAGTTCAGCACAGCTCAGGGGGACTGCTGTTGCCATGGTTACGTCTCACTTTTACCCGGTGCTGTTCACTGTAAGTAAACATCGCCGGCCGAGCGATGGAAGTCACATAGTCCCCGTGTTTGGCAATGTCCGAGCCGGTGTGTGTGCGCCGTTGTCGCGTGCGTTGTGTTATTGCTTCGCCGTGGCTGCCGTGGCCTACAGTACGTGTAAGGCCATGCATGTATGATGATGAAAAGCGACAACCCTTTTAGTGTGTGGACACACAAATCAAACCGGTCAGTGAAACACTGGTCATATGTATTTGGAAATGCAATCAATACATTTTCTGAAATGTACAGAATTCTGTGAGCTCTTTCCTAGTCATCTTCCCTATCAGGGTTGTTGTGTTCTCGGCCTATCGTGGCACATCGGGCACTCTCCCTTCAAGCCTGAGAGGCTTTTGAAGCCTTTGTGAGCCTTTTAATTTTTTTTACAATGTATGCCTTTAATTATACATTATCCTTACCATCATCATCTTCCTCACCACATCTTCTTCGTCGTCTCCTATTATCGTCCCGCCGCCAGTCCTTCCCACTGCACATCGCAGAGGGCCATTAACGATTTGCATAAGACGCACCACTAAGTACCATGGGGTCCAATTCTGAACATATGCCTCCATTAACTTACATCACTTGAAGCGCACTGGACACTCATGGTCACTCCATTTACCCCACTTATATCTGAAAACAGATGCCATCGGAAAAAAATCGGTGTAAACATGTTTACTTGCACATACGTGCATTCTAAGGTGAAGTCCCAATCCTCGGAAAACAGAGAAACATAACGGTCGTGTTGTTTCGCTGTGCACACCTATGCCATTGCCCCTGCATTACAACAGCCCCTACCTAACACCCTGAGGATTGGCTTTTGGAATGGACATGGCTACGTCAGTATGTACAACTCCCTAGGACACAACGCCGTCCGGCAAGACGCGGCCGACGCTGCTGATTAAAAGGTAATCAGACAAAACATATCAATAAATATTTGGCAGTGAAAGGCGTCATGATTCATAACATCTGTTAGCATCGCGACCAGCCATCTATTTATCAATTGGTGCTACCTCAAATCGAATAAATATAGCATACAAGGCGACGAATATGTAATGTTTGTTTTTATCATATCCAACAAACCAGATGGGAGTGTTTCATTTCGCCTGCATTACATTTAGAGATGAGAGGAATTCAATCTAGATGGTTCTTCTATGCACCGATGCTTATGGAGATTCTCTGAGAAGTATTTTTGCAAATAGACTATCAGATATAACACATGCCCTTAAGCCAAAAAAAATGCATCTTACATTTTAAATTAACCTTCTAGATACAGCCCCATTGATTCGTTGTACAGAGTTATCTTATGCCTTCATCTGGATGTCTAAGCCCACCTATGCCGTGTGAGGTGTCCTTGGCTTGACGTTCGGTGCGTGTGGTTCGGTGCGCCACTGCTGCTGCGGCTGTCAGTAAAGGCTCTGCATCTCATAGAGTGAGCAGGACAAGCCATGGGTGGGCAATGCTACTGGGATCACTGTGTGTATGTTTCTGATAGAGAAAAACATAGAATGTGTGCGTATATTCTGAAATGTGTGTCTATGTGTGCGTGTGTGTGTCTGCGTGTGGTGTGTGCACAAGTGTGAGTCTGTAAGAGCAAGTCTGAATGTGTCTGAGTGTGCAAGGGCAATTTTGAGTGTGTGTGTGTGAGTGTCTAAGAGCAAGTGTGAGTGCGTGTAAGACCGAGCGGGAGTGTGTGTGTGTGTGTGTCTGTGTGTGTGTGTGTGTAACTACGGGTGTGTTTGCATGTGTGTGTGTGTGTGTGTGTGTGTCTGCGAGTGTGTGTAAGAGCGAATAGTGTGTGTGTGTGCTTGCCTGTGGGAACCTATGCGTGTTGGACCATGCCTGCTCCATGTTCACTTGTAATGGAAAAACCCACAGTAGGTTGGAGAATACCATTTCCTTTTTTTTCTCCTCCTGAATCATTCCACCTCCGGATCCAGAACATTACGGGCCAAGTGATCCTGGTCCATCAACCTGCGGCTATCTCCAAAAAATGCACAACTGCATAGTTTCATAGAGGCCGCCGTCCCCGCCGCTCTGATTAATGTGGGTGCGCTGGAGGTAATAGCTTGCATTGTGTGGCACGCTGATCTTTCGGAGAGGCAGATCCTTTTTTCCTTTCAGAGGGTCGTGTGTGTTACGTGCGTGTGCTTGTGGCATGTGTGTCGGTTTTTGGAAAGCTCAGCATACATGAAAATCACATCCATTTCTTTCTACTCAACAGTTATACAGAGACAGAGATAGAGCGACAGCGAGAGAGAGAGACAGAGAGAGAGAGACAGAGAGAGAGACAGAGACAGAGAGAGAGAGAGAGAGAGAGAGACCATAAAGCCAAACAGCAATTACAAATGCATTGGCTATTAATACCGTTTTTAAGGTAGTTTTAATCAAAAGGTTATAATACTGGGGTAATCAAACGCTGTCTTTTGTGTGTTTGTTTGTGTGTGTGTAAGTATGCACGTGTGTGTGTGTGTGTAGGTCAGCACATGGGTGTGTGTTTGTGTGTTGGTGGGTCTGCACTTTTGAGTGTGTGTGTGTGTGAGAGCATATCCAGTCTGTTGGCAGACCCTTGCTGTGCCCATGATGGTAATGGTCTGTCATAGCCCGTAGGGAGCTGCTGAGTGGTAGCTGGTATATGTGTGTATGTTTGTGTTTTTGTAATATTATACATCGATATCGTGTATGCTTGGTCTTGAGGGTGGGTTGCTGTTGTTGCAATTGTGTAAACGGGCCAAATTGAGTTTGGTAGGCGTGAAGGACAAGTTTGTGTGTTTTCTCTGTGTGTGTGTTTGTCTGTGTGCAAAACAGTCGACAAGACGGATCTCCCAACAACCGTGTCATCTGCTCTTTTAATCGAGCCTTGCAGGGATGTGTTTTGTGTGTAAACATATGTTTACATTTGTGCATGGTAGTTTGTGCTCTGGTGATTGACCTTCAGCAGATGGAGGGTCATAATAAACAAGGTCATATATGATGCTCCGACACGGAACAGCGATCAAACCGCATGGACCTGTTTCTGTTGCCAGCATTCTTTTATCTTCTCATCTTAAATAGCCCACCTCCGTTAGTCCACTGGGAATACTTTTATTTTTTTGGTTTTTGTATCCTTCTTGGAATTACTGTTTTTCTGTATTGCCTTTGAAGTGGATGGTATTCCCTGATGTTCAATGTGTCTAATGATGCCTGTCGCTCAACTTTCTCCCCTCTCTCTCTCTCTCTCTCTCTCTCTCTCTCTCTCTCTCTCTCTCTCTCTCTCTCTCTCTCTCTCTCTCTCTCTCTCTCTCTCCTTACTGCAGGCTGAATGTCATAGGATGAACACTGCTGGTGGGGTGTGTCTGTCTGTGCTGTCCTCCTTCCTGGCCGTGGCTGGGGCCCTGGCTGCCGCCTCCGCCCTAGCCCTCGTCCGCCTCTCTGCCCTGGCCGCGGCCACCTCCGGGGCGGCCGCCGGCTCCCCCAGTGCCGGGGCAGAGGGGCCCCTCTCCCCCGCCGCCATCTCCTCGCCATGCTCCAGCCTGGTGGCGGGCGTGCTGTACGGCTCCTTCTCCCTGCGGGAGCTCTTCCCCTCCAGGCTGCCCGGCTGCTCCTGGTCCCTGGAGAACCCCGACCCCACCAAGTACTCCCTGTACCTGCGCTTCACCCGCCACCCCTCCATCTGCCAGACACACTCCCCCATGCTGCTGTCCCTGGACCACCACCTGGCCAACCAGAGCTGCCCGCTGCGGCCGCACTCGGACCCCCCTAAGGACCAGGAGGTGGTGGACCTCTGCGGGGGGCGACCGGCCGCAGATGAGCCCTACTCCTTCCTGCAGTTCGACAAGAACTTTGTGCAGCTGTGTCTGACGCGGCAGCCCTCGCCCGACGAGCCGCCCCTCGCCAAGGAGACGCTGGAGCTGAGGCTGGTGGAGGTGCTGCTGATCAACAACGAGAACTCCAGCCAGTTCACCTGCGGCGTGCTGTGCCGCTGGTTCGAGGAGTGCCTGCGCAGCGGTCGCCACGGCGACGGGGGCGACGGCGACGGCGGGGACGGCTGCGGCATGACGCAGACGGGCTGCATCTGTCCCAACCACAACATCGCGGCGCCGCCGGCGGTCCCGTTGCCGCCGGCGACGCCGCACGCGGCCGGCAACAGCTCACTGGCGCCAGAGGACTGCTGCGTCACCGAGCTGCACTCCAACGACGCCATCGCCATAGCGCCCCGGGACGTCAGACAAGGTAGGGCTCGTCTCGTCCCGGATCGTATTCAACGTCGGCGTCGGATCGCCGCTTTTCTTTTGTTCCGCTAGAACTTTCTATTTCTGTCACAGTGTACGTAATTAAACACTGTTTCTCTTTTTTTCTTTTATCTTCTGTGACAATACGCATTTCCACCGCACCTTGTTATTGCTGATTGCTTTAAGGTACCAAATAAATCATCCAGCAAGAGAAATGAGGCAACCATGACACCGAAAATGTGTGTCTTATTAATGATCGGCAGCTGTTGGAAATTCTTTGTATTCTCTTTCTCCTGGTTGCCACTCCGCAGAACTAATTTGTAATTCCATTTTGTTGGAGCACAAAGTCTGCAAAGTTTTTGCTTTGTTGTGCAGGCTAGAGAATTACACAGTTTCTCTGAATTTTGTCTCCGACATGATGTTGGCCCTTTTAATTAGACACTAGAAACTGCAGTTCAAAGGGTGCTCATGAAAACATGCATCAAAAGATTTGCAAATGTCTTTCTAAATTCCAGCCTTCAGATGTATATTTTAGTGGTATCCCTCTGTGGGAGAGAGAGGTGTGGCTCAACTTCTGCTGTATACAAGTGTGTGTGTGTGTGTGTGTGTGTGTGTGTGTGTGTGTGTGTGTGTGTGTGTGTGTGTGTTTATGTGTGTGTGTGTGTGCGTCATGCTGTATGTGTGTGTGTGTGCGTCATACTGTATGTGTGTGTTCTTATCGGGTGGGGGGGTTTGTGTTTATCAGGCTATGTGTGTTGAAAGCTGACCTGTGGTGTGTTTTTTATTACACAGCCTGCCATAGTGGGCCTAGAACTCTGTCCATATTGCTAACTATGAAATCGGATCAGGATGTGATCCGGACCACCTAGTGAGTGAGTGTCATCTCGCTCATCACAATACGAGCCAAAATCCAAATCTGCCAACCGTCTTGGGCTTTGGGTTAATGGGGTTAATGCAGCCTAGACCCGATCAAATGATAGCGCTTTCATGGAAACTGCAAAGTATCCCCAAAGTGGATTGTGTATTTATGTGTTGTATTTTGACCAGTAACGTGCTGTTTTCTTGTTACCATGGATATCATGCTACGTAAATGATTTCATCAGACGGTTGGGTCGTTGTGACACAAATGTCTAAAGTAGATTTGTGACCAAAATAAAACGATTTAGTGAGCAATGAAGTTGGTAAATGTAGGCACATTTTAATTTAAAGTTTTGGGAATTCATGAGTGGTGAGCTATTCATTTTGAACTTTTTTGGCTTGCTTCTTTGTCAGAAAAAAGAAAGATAAGACAATAGACAAATGTTAACTCCTTGTGATCTTAAATAATTGTTCATGATAATGATTTAAGGGTGGCTGTGAACACTATGAACTACGAACACAGATGTCGGCAGTGTGTGGGTGTGGGTGTGTGTGTTCCTATACTTGTGAGGACCTGAGACATAGATAAACCCACTTCCAGTCTGGAACAAGAGCACTGACCCTCACTTGGTTTTGGCATGAGCATCTATCTGTGTAGGTCAGATAGAGGTCATCCCTTGTGCGTTGATTTTTTAAAAGCGTGCATTCCTTAAAGCTCTTGAGGCCCCTCAGAGCTTTGTGTCTGGGGCCTTCGAGTGGAGAACAGTAGTTTGGGTTAAATCCCCTCATCACAGGAAAGTGCAGTCCTCGGTTGAACAATGCTATGTACAGGACCTTATAAGCTGCGTGTGTACGTGTGTGCGTGTGTGTGTGTGTGTGAGTGTGTGTGTGTGTGTGTGTGTGTGTGTGTGCGGAGCGCCTGCGTGTGTGTATAAGCCCGTGTCCATCTTTATGACTGCCCCTGCGTCTGCTCTGTTTAACCTTCCTTGAGCAAAACACCGTCACATTTAAACATGCTGCCAATATTCCACCTCATTGCACACCAGAATCACACACACGCACACAAAAAACACACATGTACACCGGACACACACACACACACACGCATGGCTCGGTGACCCAGTGTCAGGCAACACCATCTATGAATAACGGAGGCAAACAGATCAGTGCACTATCGACCCGGGAGCACTCGGTTCACACTGTTTGCACCAGGAGGTCTGCGCCATGTGCTTCACAAATTCACACAGACAGTCTGTGGGGAAGGGGAGGGGGCGGGGAGGAGGGAGAGAGGGGGAGGGAGAGAGATGCTGGGGGAGAGAGGGAGAGTCCTCTCTTCAGAGAGACGGGCACATTGTAGATAATAATTTGTTCTTAGTAACCTAGCTGGTTGAATAAAGGTTTAACGCAAATTCTAAAGGGATGGGGAGTCGTAGCGCGCGAGAGAAGGCTATTGTAGATCCATAGAGAGAGTTTAAGAGAGAGATGAGAGGAGAACTATAGAATGGGTCCGAAAGAGCGAGACAGAGAGACAGCGAGAGTTAACATATTTTCAAGAAACAACGATCGGGCATCCATAGAGTGGTCAGTGTCCCTGGCAGTGGGTGGTAATGCAGCTGTTCAGATATATTATTTTAGTATTCTATTTGACATGGTTCTGGGTGAGCTGAGCCAGCAGGGCTGTATATCGCAAGCAGCTGAGAAAGTAGCGCTCATTAGAGGTGTCACATTCGCGATGAGATAGTAACACATAACCCCATCCCTGAGTCTACAGTAAAAAAAATAAAACAACACACCCATTCTATCCGTTCTGTTTCCTCTATTTTTTCTTGTTTTTATGCATGCATGCAGAAACACAAAGCTGCAGGTATACGCTTGGTATCTATAAATCCATAGGCAACCGAGGAGATTAATGAAAAACCAAAACAGGCAGGTTGTCATGGACTCGACGGCAGTTTAAATAAATTGTCAACAGTTTATTAAAACTATTTTAATTATTGAGTATCTAATCTTGGCTCACAAAATGTTTTGTTCAACATTAATTAGGATTTCACACGAGAGCTGGTATTGGCACACTGTGATTGACAGGCTACACACTGTTCAGAGAGGTATGGGAAAACGCCTTCTACAAAAAAAACCCTGAGACATTTAATTAGAAATGCAGTACATTTCCTAACCATGTTTTAACACTGCAATTAACAACGGCTTACGACAAACAGATGTGGAATGAGAAAGTTTCTCCGTTTCAAGTTACCAAGAATTCCTTCCGGTGTTAACGCTTGCATTTCACACAAAAACAACCACATGCACGCACAAAACAGTGTGTGTGTGTGTGTGTGTGTGCTATATACTAGCGTGTGTCTGAATGTACACATGATTGTGTTTGGACCCGTTGCATAAAGAGAAAGGGGCAGTGCTGCTGATGTGAGACAAGCACTGAGTCGCCACGGTGAATATGTCACCGTGATGGATGGCGGTCCCCCTAGCATCCTCCTTCCCCCAGGTGATGGAGAGCCTGTGGTGGGGGCAGAGGGGGCTCGGAGCTGTGTTCTGGATCCAGAAACAGCACCGCCGACCCGCTGTGGATATCACCATTTCCCAACCGTCCCCACCCTACCCCTTTTTTCCGCTATCGGTCTTCGTTATTGGGTTTTTCTTTGGACACAAGCTAGCTAGCTGGCTAACTACAGCGAATGTTGCATTCAAGTCGACTTTGTAGTTTGGTAGCTATCCGGCCCTAGGCCCTCTGGGGCAAAAAGCCGCGGTTAATCAAAGAAACAAATTGCGCTGCTCGTATCGGTAGGTACGAGCCAGGGTGTGACAGACGCCTTCATTAGCATGAGCGTGAGCCGCTCTCTCTCTCTCTCTCTCTCTCTCTCTCTCTCTCTCTCTCTCTCTCTCATGAAGGCCACGTGTCTCCACAGCAAAGCTCTCAATCACGCATCAACAAATTGCACCGTCCTCTGCTTCTCCCGGTGGCTCTTCCATCACGTGGCTTTGGTCGTTTAGGCCCTCTCTTTAATCTACTTTGTCATTTTGACATTATGAATCGTTACTCAAAACTGAGAACTTTGTGGCTTGCTATTTGTGGGCCTATAGGCTACCGCGTGACATGCGCTCCACAGTGGTTTTCCCGTGGCGAACTTCAACCCCCTGCTATATTAGAATGATTATACTTTATCTTTAAGAACTGCAAGCAATTGAGATAATATCTATATTAAACAGTGAAACATGATTTGTTTTTATATAGTTTAATCAAAAATATAATTAGTTTTTGTTTATGTTTGTAGAGATCTGAAAATGCCTTTTTCTGGGACCCAGGTTGAAATTATTATTCAAAATAATACAAATATATTGATGTATACTGAACCTCAGCTAATTTTCAGCTCTATGATCTAGGCAGAGTTCCAGTCCTCCACAGCCTGATGACACACACAAACACACAGACACAGACACACACACATACACATACATACACACACACACCCACACAAAGACACACACACACATACACACACACACACACACACATATATACACACACACATACACATACACACATACATTCACAGACACACACACGTACACATACACACACATACACACATGCATGCACACATACACAGACGGTCACCTCCGCAAGGCTCACTGGGAATAATCATTAGTCAGGGATAGAGGGTACGAAAGACTGAAATAAGTGATGGTTAGGGGGAGGAAAAGGAAAGTAGAGAGAGAGGGAGGGAGAGAGAGAGATCTAGAGAGGGAGAATAGGATTTTGCTAGACCCCTTGGGACAATACTTTGGCAGCGAGACATCTTTCTCTCTCTCCCCCCATCCCCCCCCCCCCTTTCCTTCATCTCACACTCTCCTCTTCAGATCTAACAGTCCTCCATACACTTCTCTAGCAGTCGCTTCCTCCTCTCGCTTTCACAGACACAGACAGACACACACAGGCACACAAACACACACTAGCATCACAGCTCTAATGATGAGAGACCTGCGAACAGAGGGCATGTATGATTGCTTGTACGTTTCCTTCCCTCTGTCTGCACGATTACACGTATGTGTGTGTGCGTGGGTGTTGGTGCTGGGTTGGCTTGGTTGGGAACATGTGTGACCAACTTTATAGATAAGGGTGTCGAGAGGCAGGGCAGCACTGTGGTGAGCACGCCACTAATCAAAACAATAAATTCCAAACCCACTCAAAAACACATACACAGGAGGAGTGCGGCGTGCCACTGTGGATGCCATGCAGTAATTATATGCTTTGCTATGGTACAATACCCAGTGATTTCCCTTGACTAACCCGCCAAAAGAGGCAAAGGAAAATGGCACTTTTGTGACACACACACGCATACACAAGCACAAACACACACAAACACACACACACACACACACACACACACACACACACACACACACACACACACACACACACTCACATGCATGTGGGTGTGGGTGTGTGTGTGTGGGTGTGGGTGTCGGAGTGTGTGTGAGCACACTGTGACAACTGGATTAGTATTCTGGTTCACAAGCCTTGCCTCTCTTTGTGGCTGTGCTCAGCACTGAGGCTCTTTATACTCTACTCTAACAACCCCCCCCCCCCCCCCCCACACACACACACACACACACACACACACAACCCCCAGTGTACGTATGGTTATACCTGTTGCATCAACATACACATATTGAGTGTCTTGGTTTCTATATGGATGCCAGAGGCAACCTTAACCTATCCATTTTGTCACATAACGCTGAGGGGTTCCACTCCATTCAAGATCACATATTGTATAGTATCCCTGCTCTGCCATAGACACCTGCAGGGTATTGTAATTCCTGCAAGGAAAATGATAATCTGTCAGGGATCCCTATATATTCTTGAAGTAACTCTCACCTTCTAGCACGCACACACACACACACACACACACACACACACACACACACACACACACACACACACACACACACACACACACACACACACACGTTTAGACATAATAGGGAGAACATTGCTTAGTTTCTGATGTATTGATTCCCTTGCTCCCCTACCCAGACCCCAAGGGATTTCAACATGACAGTCTGCAAGGATTAAATCTTGGTGGTTGGTTGGGTGAGGTGGGGGGGGGGGGGGGGTGGAGAGAGAGAGAGAGAGAGAGAGAGAGAGAGAGAGAGAGAGAGAGAGAGAGAGAGAGACGCCAGGGGTCATAGGTCAGGGTAGATTGATGCGTCTGGCGGGTGTTTTTCTTTCTGAGTAAAATGGAGTCAGTGAGGACAGGAGCGGGGGGTGGATGGAGTAAGAAAGACATGGTTAAGGCACCAGTGGGCCAAATTAGCTAACCTCCAGAGACACCGCTTTTGCCTTACCATCAGGGGGAGGGAGGAGGGAGGGGGAGGTAGGGAGCGAGGCAGGGAGAGGGAGAGAATGTGTGCTGTGTGTGAATAGAAGGAGGATGGGAGACACAGAGAGCAGCCTATATGTCTTATGGATCATATAATCCCTGAGTGCTCACATAAACAATTTAATAGCAATGACTACAGCTTATAGAGATGTATTATGCCATCACACACTCGAGCAAACATGCATACCCATGCGCAAGACAATTAAAACACATGCACACACATGAACATACACAGGCACTCTCTCTCTCTCTCGCTCTTCCTCTCTCTCTCTCTCTCTCTCTCTCTCTCTCTCTCTCTCTCTCGCTCTTCCTCTCTCTCTCTCTCTTTGGCCCTCTCGCTCACTCTGGCTCACTGCCTTCCATCTCTGGCTCCAGTGGGTTCCTGTGATCGATTAACTGCAGAAAATAGTCAGGTGCTTCATGCTGCACCTGTGACCTGTGCCCTGCGATGGGGTCTACATCGAGAACGATGGCTTTTCATGCCTGACGTCCGTCACGTATACAGTGTCTGCATTGTCTGGGTGTGAGCCCGTTTGGGTGTTAGCTTGAGTGTATGATTGTGTGTCGGCTTGTGTGTGCAGGAGCGCGTGTGTGTCCTAGTTACGTCACAAGCTTTTCATTGACGTTTTCTTTGTGACGGCTTTGACGGGCAGGATTTCCCTGTAAAGCCGGCTGGGTTAGCGTAAACTGCGAGACAACACACAACAGTTAGCCGCATGGTCAGCGATGAATCGACTCGTGACGAACGGCAGACTTTCTCTTTCCGGCAGCAGTTAATCATACGCCCTTGGCTGAAAATATATTACGATTCTTTCAAAGTTTTCGGCCAAATAATTATAATTCATTTTCGATGTTTGTGTGTCGCATCCTTTATCCTGTAGCAGCCTCTCTTGACTTTCTGCAAGGTTGAAAACACATAATAGTTTTTCGCTCTCCGAACAGATGTCAGCATGTGCGCGTCTGTCTGTGTGTGTGTGTGTGTGTGTATGTGTGTGTCTGTGTCATTATATAACTCGATTTAATCCAATCAGTGTGCAAGGCTATGCCATGTGGGAAACAACTGGCCACCTGAGCTCCCAGTAGTTGCTAACTATGATCACTCGCACTGCCTGACCCCTACACATGACTACCTATGGCTGTTTACATGCAGCGATGCGTGAAGGTGTGTGTGTGTGTGTGTGTGTGTGTGTGTGTGTGTGTGTGTGTGTGTGTGTGTGTGTGTGTGTGTGTGTGTGTGTGTGTGTGTGTGTGTGTGTGTGCCTGCCTGACCAATGATGTGACATGCCAATCCATGATTGTTATTTACGGTAGCAGTATAATTACGGTGGCGGTACGGTACAACGATTGTGTGTGTGTGTGTGTGTGTGTGTGTAGGTGTGTGCGCATGCGGTTAAGGGGGATGGTTGCTGTCACTTTGCCAGCAAATCTATACTGAATACGGGTATCGTGATGACACGCTCTTTTTTATTGGTCACTGGGCTATTGTGTACATGTGCTGTGCTCAGGTAACCTCCATTTCAATACTAAGTTGATTGTTTCGTCACACACACACGCAGGCACAC
Organism: Pollachius pollachius; assembly: GCF_949987615.1. NCBI lineage: Eukaryota > Metazoa > Chordata > Actinopteri > Gadiformes > Gadidae > Pollachius > Pollachius pollachius. The sequence continues at coordinate 13,206,324 of NC_136946.1, read as the reverse complement.
ACGCAGACACACACACACATCTACACACAAACACACACACAGACACACACATAAACACACACACACACACACACACAAAGACAGATGGAGGAAGATTATTCATAGCACGCCGCTACAATTATGACAGATATAGTAGCATTATGTAAATGTGTCTCACAGCACACTATCAAGAAAATATCATAATTTGCATTCTGTCCGAGGAGTATTCGAGAACGGTTTAAGGATTGTTGCGAAAATTGTTACCGGACAGAGGTAGATTTCCTGTGTGTCTACATGCGCATGTGTGTGCGTTCGCATGGCTGTGTCTACGGCCTATGCATTAATTTCTGCGTTTGTACCTGCGTTGGGTTTCGACAGAAAGCACATCCACACATGCACATTAAAGCAGACCCCTCTTTCCATGTTCAATTCGGTCACGGGCAAATCAACGCACTTGTGTTTACGTACTGTATGTGTGCGTGTTTGTATGTGCGTGTGTTTGCATGTGTGTGCTTCCGCCTATGTACGTCTCGGTGTGCATGTACATTGCATGCTCATGTGAGCACCCACACACACACACATACTGGCACGCACCCACGTCTATCCGTGTTTGGATGAGACGGTGAACCACGGCGCGGGTCTTAAACCGAGCTAGATAAATGGTGCAGCGTTTCCCTAACTTGGCTGGTTGGCTTGTCACCGGGCCCCGCCTCACCTGCCCTGGAGGTGTCCTTCATGATAAGTGTCAGTGGCTCACTATGGGGGCCTGACGCCTCCCCCCCTCGGGAACTCATTTGTGTTCATCTGGCCTGACAAGAGCGGGGAATCTGTTTGCCAGGCACAGCGCCATATGATGGACAGAGCCATTTATCCTAATAGAGGGTGTACTCAGATAGGTAGAACCACCTATGTACATAAACTCACTCTTGCGTCAATGTACGCGCACACGTTTATGTAGGCGAGCACACAGACACATGCACACACACAGTCGGCTGTCGGCTGTCTAATTCTTTACACGTATACGTACGGGCCGACCCACTGTCTTATTCTGTCCACTTGTTTGCAAGCGCTTGCACACACACACACACCTACCACGCACACACACGCACACACGCATGCACGCACGCAAGCACGCACGCACACACGCACACACACACACACACGCACACACACACACACACACACACACACACACACACACACACACACACATCACACAAAATAAATATATGTGGATGGTCTAAAACAAAAACATAACCGTTCATTTACATGAAAACAAGTTTCTAACACTCGCCCTCAAGCCGTCTAGAGCTGCGTTTTGTTTAATTCAGTGTTTGTTGTTTATTTGTGCTTATTGATTCGGGTGCTGATCAAGGTTCTCACACTCCTCTTACTCCAAATGTGCTTGAAGCAAACACCCACGCAAACATCCACTTCAATGGTGTGCGCCCATACTCTGTTGTGTTTGTGTGTGTGTGTTTGTGTTCAACGCGAGATGGTCATGCATTATTCTTGTTTTGTGTACGTGGAGAGGGGGAGGGCTAGCGGGGGATGGGGGCTGGTGGAGGTGGGGTGGTAATGGTCAAGGTGATGACATGGTATGAAATAAATAATAATGTACTGGACACACTTGCAAGCATGCAACATATCAGATGCTGTTGGTCACTCTGTTTGTGTGTGTGTATGTGTGTTTGTGTGCGTATGTGTTTGTGTGTGTCGTAACAGATATGTAACTGCCATAACATACAGTTTGGTGAGACATGATACACTTGAAAGATAAAATTGAAACAGAAAAAAAAAAAAACAAGCACACACACAACGTATACACAGACACAAACAGTAGGACAAGCGGACACTCAATTTGCTTATAGGAATATGATTTATTTAGCTAGCCTCCAAGCATCATAGTGGCATATTTTGTGTGCGTGTGTTTGTGTGTTTGTGTATGAGAGTACTGAGAAGAGGCTGAATGACAAGTGACAGCCGGGCCCTTCCAGTTGTAATGATTCTTCAGACAACAAAAGGTCAGACTATTGGATGCATAATTCTAATTAGCGATTGACAGGCAGTCCTGCCCTTGCTAGGTCACACTTACAAGACAACACTGGCTAGTGACAGGGCTCTCTGTCTCTCTCTCTCTCTCTAGCTCGCTCGCTCTCTCGCTCGCTTTTTTAACTCTGTCTGTCTTTCTTTCTCTCACTACCTCACTTGTTATTATTTTAATCTCTCTCTCTCTCTAGCTCGCTCGCTCTTTTAACTATGTCTGTCTTTCTTTCTCTCTCTCTCGCTCTCTCTCTCTCTCCCTCTCCCTCTCTCTCTCTCTCTCTCTCTCTCTCTCTCTCTCTCTCTCTCTCTCTCTCTCTCTCTCTCTCTCTCTCTCTCCCGCTCCCCTGCTTTGCTTTGCACTCTCTTTGTCAGAGCAGATCAGCATCACCAGCCACTTTTTGGCAATTAAATCCGTCCTTCGGGCAACAGGTCCGTATTTAAAAATCATTACATGAGCTGGAAATATTGCCCCACCACTTGGGCCATGGCGCATGTGTGTGTGTGCTTGTGTGTGGGTCGGCCCTCATGTGTTTGCTACCTCTCTCTATTTTCCATGAATTCCTTACCGTCGAGTCCACTCATCCGTGGCCCCCTTTTCCCTTTGGGAGATAAAAATCCCTTAAGACCCAGGAGCACATCCACCTCCATCCCCTGGGTCCCTTCACAGTACCCCCCCCCCCCCCCCCCCCCAGCAGATCCCACCGCCCCTGTAAAGGAGATGGTATCACGGGCATGGACAGGCAGCGAGTAGATGCTGCCCTAAATAGCCTAGAGGTGTGGGTGTGCGTGTGTGTGTCTGTGTGTGTGTCTGTGTGTGTGCATGCACGCGTGAGTGTGAGATACCCTAGTACCTCTGATGGCACTTAACGGCTCTGGTACACCACTGAAAAGAAGGAGAAAAAAGCAACATTGAATCAGGTGTGGTGTCGCGGGCTAAAATGGCGGATTTACAGCCACAGCAAAGTGACCCATTTGACCTTGGACGTCGCTGTGTGCACACGGGGCAGCCGGGCTGAACCAGTTTCACGGTTTCGTCCGTTGATCGCCCTAGAGAGAGCGAGAGACCAATCGCCACTTAACCCTGCTGTGTCTTCTTCAGATTGGTTTAATCCATGTTGTCTCTCTGCCATGTGTCTCTCTACATGTTGGAAGTGTGTATGCAGTCGCCGACTACTATTTGTGGTTTGCCCTGGAATTCAACATTGCTTGCCTCAGTGCCTCCCATTGCAATCGGGACAGATTGCATTAAAGCATTAAAGCAAGAACACCCTCTGCCCACCAGTGCCGCACCATAGTGACATGAGCTCCACGGTCATCCCCTGGTCCACAACCGACACAACAAAGAAGGGTTTTTTGTTTGGCAGTGCACTGCCAGGAAGGGGTCGATCGAGGTGATGTCTCGTGATAATGGGCCCTAAGGTCTTGTGGGGTGCGCATAAATTCATACCTGTCACCATTTTAGCACTTTTCAATCTGGCTGGCGATGGATGGGTCAGCCCTGCACTGAAACAATGTGGAGAATCTGTCTTTGTGTGTGTGTGTGTCTGTGTCTGTGTGTGTGTGTATGTGTGTGTGTGTGTGTGTCAGAGAGGGAGAGAGAGACAGAGCGAGACAGAGACAGAGAGACAGAAGAGGTGGAGCCATTTATAGATTTCAGAGCTGTTGAGCTAGCTAGACAACCGCAGTCTAATGCACAGAAGGCGTTGTGTGTGATCAGGTGTATTATACCGGGAATAAATGTATGACATTTCATAGAATGTGCTCCTGTTTAAAAGCAAATCCAAAGTATTACTTACTTTGAGTCTCTGTCCCAATTACTTAAGTTCTAACTTACTTAATAGGAAATCCCGAACCGAATTCGAAACCGCAAGTCTGTGAGGCTTTTATATTTTTAATTTCCATTTTTGAAAGAACTGTCAGTGATTCATCTTGGCATGACCTTATTATTTTTCAATCTAATCTTCGCTCTGATTAACGACAACACGGCGAATGCTAGCTGCATGGCTAATATCCCCGCAGTTAAAAGACACAGCGATGACGCCGTGTGAGCACTATAGAGGCTACATGTTGCAGAGCAAAAAGAAGAACTCCACCGGGATTATCATTTTGACATCATCATCATTTGAGCTCATTAATAGCGAGTTGATTTGAAAAGTGTGGGGGGTAAAGCACTGGTGGGGATGCAGGGGGTCAGGGAGAGGGAGAAAGGGAGAGGGAGAGAGAGCCATATATCACTTTTCTTTTTCTCTCAAGCCGTCTTTTGCTCTGTCCAGACACAGACTAAGTAAGGCCATAAAAGTTTATGACGCGATTTAATCCATTAAGATATAAATAAAGGGACAAATAGATAAAAGGATTATTATTTTTTTCCTCCTGCAGGGGACATTAAAGGGAGAGGAGAGATTCCAGGGGTCACGTTAGGGGAGAAAAGAGAAAAATAAGTGTGGGGGAGAGGGGTGTGGGGGGGTTGTGCCTGTGGGATTTACGGACATGGCGGCTGTTATGAGCCCACTGTCACACCCGAGTGGCCCCCCACGGCGGATTGAACACGCAGAGGAAGCAGAAAGAAGCAAGGAACACTCCCGGGTTTCCATCTTGTTCCCTCTTTCTGTTTTTTTTTTTGTTCCTCTTCTTTCGCAGAAACTTATTTTGGTTTATTCCCGCTTTCATTTCATTTCATCATTTCTTTCCCCCTATTCTTCATTCTTTTATCACCTCTGCAAAAATTCAAAATAATGCGTAAAAAATTAAATGAATGTATTGAAGGATATTAAATGGAAGATGGCTGCAAGGGAAAGTGGATACATCTCTCTCATAGAACTGTGACCCCCGCCTACACACATGAAAACCTGTGACTACAACTTCATGCAGACAGAAATATAGAGATGTGTTCCTGCTGGTGGCTTGGAGCTTGTCATTGTGTAGATAGGAATGAAGTAACTTAGCTAAGGATAGAAGTCTAGACTTGACCCTGGTGGGATACTTACTGCCATGCTGTAGATTGACATGCCAGGACACACACTCTTTCTCTCTCTCTCTCTCTCTCTCTCTCTCTCTCTCTCTCTCTCTCTCTCTCTCTCTCTCTCTCTCTCTCTCTCTCTCTCTCTCTCTCTACTCACCTGTAAATATTCATAGCAGAGGATAAAAAGACAGGAGGCAGGGAAGCTGTTCATATTATCTTTCCATAAAACGTTATCTATATTCATCACACATAGGCACACACACACAGCAACGCTATGTACCCTTTTACATGCACGCACACAGACACACATACATACTGACGGATAAAAACACAAACGGACACACACACACGCGTGCGGATTTACCGCTAGCACTCTCAAGGACATGTGGGCATAAAGGATAGCACACTAACCACGTGTAGCTGACATGAGTGCTCAACACCGTGGCTCACAGACATGATCAGATTTGCCTTCACACACATCACATGCAAACACACACACACACACACACACACACATACACACCACACACACACACACACACACACACACACACACACACACACACACACACACACACACACACACAAGCATTCATGCACATACCCAAAGCATAGATAAACACTCAAAAACCCTCAGGCAAACACACACAGATACATACACACACACAGACACACACACAAATATGCGTGCACACACTCGCTCATACATGCGTACAAAAAGCCCACACACAAATGCAAATGGATACTGTAGTTTGCGACTCAGTATTGATCGTCTCTCGTCAGCATGTCCTCTATACCAAGCCTCCACTGACGAGAGAGAGGGAGGGAGGGAGGGAGGGAGGGAGGGAGGGAGGGAGAGAGAGAGAGAGAGAGAGAGAGAGAGAGAGAGAGAGAGAGAGAGAGAGAGAGAGAGAGAGAGAGAGAGAGAGAGAGAGAGAGAGAGAGAGAGAGAGAGAGAGAGAGAGAGAGAGAGAGAGAGAGAGAGAGAGAGAGAGAGAGAGAGAGAGAGAGAGAGGCAGGCAAGTGGACCCAGCCCCCTCGGACAGGTTGTACGATCATACATACATGTTTGTGCGTGACACACACACTAAAACACATGAAACACATTGCCGCAAGGCTGAGACCACCTCCACCGCCCCCCGCCCTCCCCTCCTTTCTTTTGCATAATCCGCCTGACGATTCAGTAGAAGGGCAGAGCGTGTTGGGACGGGGAGGCGCCGGTCTGATGATGGTGATGAAGCACCCAGCGACGCGGCTAACGAGAGGCGCGTGGCTCCGCCCGCCGCCGGCCGCGGCTATGCTAATGCCCCCCGCTGGCGGTGATGAATCAACGGCACGGCCGACCAATGCATCTCTTCGCAGCACTTTAGCAAAGCCATCATTCACAAAGGACTCCAACCCCCCAACCCCACCACCCCCCCCCCCCACACACACACACACACACACACACCACCTCGCACACCACATGACAACAACCACACGCATACACATGCACCCACTTCCAGATACAAACACACCCACTGGTATATGCATTTTAATGTACACATTCACAGTCCCCCCCCCCCGCACACACACACACACTCATAGACACATCTTAATGTACACTAGCACAGTCCCCCCCCAAAACACGCACACACACATAGCACCGCCAACACCACATGAGAACATCCACGCACAAACACACACGCGCACATACATCGAGATGCAAACATACACACACACACACACACACACACACACACACACACACACACACACACGCACACACACATCAACACAGCTTAATGTATACACGCACAGTCCCGCCCTGCCCACGCACACACACCTCCGCCAACACTGCATGACAACCACCATACACACAGGCGCACACACATCAAATGTGCAAAAAGATGCAAAAACACACACACAAACACTTCTTAATGTACACATTCCTCCCGCACACACACACACACCACCGCCAACACCACGTGACAACCACCACACACACACACACGTGCACGTACATCAAGATGCAAGCACACATACACACTCATGAACACGTCTTAATGTGCACGTACACTGTACCCCCACACACACACCATCGCCAACACCGCATGACATCCATCACATGCACAGGCGCACGCACATCAAGCAGCAAACACACATACATACAAAGAGACACATACACACAGAACCGTATACACACAGACACAACCATTTGCATAAAAACTGCTGCTTATGCAATGTACGCTTTTTGACATGAAAGGCATCAAAAGCTCTTCACACATCACACGTCGGTAATGAGACTTTCAATGTATGTTCATGTGTACATGTATGACTGTGTGTGTGTGAGTGTGTGTGTGTGTGTACGTCTTCCTATCTGACTGTCAGATGTGTAGCCTCACAATAATGATGCTCGGGAGACGGCCTATCTGTTGTCTTGCTTGGGAGGAACTCAAAGACATGAAATTTTTTTTTTTTTTTCTATTCCCTCCAACTCTTTCCCCGTCTCGCTGACTCCGTCCTCTCTGCCTGCTCCCTGGTGCGGTCAACGTGGTGCCCACATGATACACACATGCCCACATGCAGGGCAGGGATTCCAGTACTCTCTGGTTTGCGGTAACTTTTTCGGCTTTTTCTGTTTGTTATTTTTGCATTTTTATTTTCATTGTTCTTGGTCATTTTTAGACCTCTTGTTATGGCACTGCTCTGTGTCAGATGTGAAGGATTGTTGCTTGGGGGAGGCTGGTCAAAAACATGAATAATAGCGGAGACTAATTTGCCGTATGAAGGGTATAGCACGCCATGGTGCCAAACTGTTGACACCACAATTAAACCACAAGTCCACTTCCAGCAGTGTCTCCTGTTCATAATATTTTGCTTGGAATAGGAAGTAATAATTTGGAGACTGTCTACTCTGTTGAAAAGGATTCTTCAGACTGATCTGCGTGATCTGAGTGATTTTTAATTATCGCCCTGATTGAACGTTCCTGCTGTTTTTGATAAAATTGCGGTGTGTATAGCTGTCTAGAACGTGGGATTTCTGCAACCGTCAACATACCAGATTATGATTTCCCAACCAATAATTATGATGAAAATGTGCAAGAAAACATTTGAAGGCATTGCTAGGCATAGGCACCTTTTAGTGAAGATGTTTTTGAAAAAATTATGTATCTCACTGAATTTCTTTGGTAATAATACAGTATTACTAAATAAAATTAGTATAGAGGTTTGGGTTAGGTCTTTGGATTGCAGTTCTTTTTAGTAAAAGTTACTCTGGCTAGGGTCTGGGTTAACCCTATTAAATAATGTGTAAATGAATAACTTATCAAAACTATTAATTTATTTAACAAGATCACCATTAGCCTAATTAACACCATAGGTAAAGATGAACAACATTTACCAATTATTTAAATACAATTAGTTAACTGTTAGTTAATCAAGTTAGTCAATGCTTATTAACAATTAAGTATTGTTAATTAATAGCAAAATTATGTAACCTTATTATAAAGTGTTACCCGTAGTCTAACTCTTCTGCTGTCCCAGGCTGCGTTTGAACCTATTCCCACACACACACACACACACACACACACACACACACACACACACACACACACACACACACACACACGTGCTCCAGCTCACTGATGCTGGCAGGCTTTTAAGGCTTTGTCAGATTAATAGCAATGCTCCTAGTGGTCAATAAATGCAGGAGTTCCCTAAATGCACCCAGTAGCTCTGTATGTGTGTGTCTGTCTGTCTGTGTGTGTGTTTGTGTGTGTGTCTGTGAGAATGCCTGTTTGTGTTTCGGTGTGTGTATGTGTATCTAATCGTCCTCATGGCTTAACCTGCCATCCCAGAGATGTCCAAGCAGTTGGTTGTGCAGCAGGATATCAATCAAGGGCAATGCAAGCAAGCACATGTGTCTATGCAGGGCTTATGGTTTGTCCCAGGGGGGCCTGCATACGACTTTATATCTCACGATGTTGAAATGCATTGCATCGATCTTTCCTCTTTTTAAATGCCATGCGGCAGCTTTTTGGATTAAGAGACGGTTGTCATTACATATATGATCGTGATGGACAATACTTGTAATGTACGTTCACTGAATGATGCGTACAGTTATTGTGTGTGTGCATTAATGGAATGAGTCCACCATCTTGGAAGTTTGCGGCACCGGGGAAAGCAAACAACCAGGTAAACAGGCAGCGCTGAGCCCCTATGACAGCTCCACATCTTGCTAACAGTGTCTACCAAACATCACCCTCTGGCGATGGCTCCCTAAACTCAGTTATTCCAGTGCCCTTGTGTTGCTGATGTTGATGTTAAGCATATTGGCCCACAAGCAGGCTTCATAATAAACAACATGGTATGTTTTTCCCAATTAAGTAACAGAGATTTCTTAGACCGAACCGACAATAAAATCAGAGCCCGATTGAAATTGACATGCAAATGAGTTTCGCTCGCCGTGTTTTCTTATCTTGAGGTCGTTTTGTTTAGCGGGCTGTGTTTACTCAGCGAGGGTGCGGTGAGGACGGCGGTGCCTGCAGGGAGGTCAAAGGTCACTACTCCGTAGCAACTGTGCCAGGTTACGATGCTGGCTATGAGAGAGAGAGAGAGAGAGAGAGAGAGAGAGAGAGAGAGAGATGGAAGCTCTGCTCTGTGTTTTAGGGGGCGTCGGGGGGAGGGGGGGCAATCCGGCTTGTCTCTCTGCTACTGAACTCTTGTTGTATAAATGAGCCCCTCTGGTCCTCATTACCCTTTCCCAGGGCTACACACACACATGCACACTCAGACACACACACACACACAAACACATACACGCACGCAGGCACACACGTGAACACACTTGGTTTATTTTTACACACACACACACACAGATACAGGCAGACACACACACACACACAAACACACACACACACACACACACACACACACAGGCACAATGGAACACACTAGAACACACACGACTCACACTCACCCCAGACACTTAAAGCCCTCGTCTATGATAAAGTGCAGTCCTATTTGAGGCAGAAAGTAGTTTGTGATGGGTTTGCCTGGGCAGTTCTTCCATTTCCCCAAGGCGAAACCCAGGCCTTGGGAGCTGTTACCACGGTGATGGGGTCTAACGACACCGTGAGCAACTCACGATTGACGGGACAACCCACGTACTTAAAAATAAAGGGGTCCGATGAGAGTCCATGCTCTCACAGTTCCTGATTGCTCGTGATCTATACATGAGTTGGACGCAGCTAGGCAAGGCGGTGGTGGTCTAGTGGCGACTATTTAATATATTTTTTCTCTTTCTCCAATCGCTTTGCTTGTATTTTTGTCCATAATGGCCCCTTCATATAAATCCCTCATCCTTGTCCTTCTTCCCCTCTTCCCCTCCTCTCACTCCCTCAGAGTCTCAGCAGATGACAGTGGTTCTTGAGGCTATAAATGATGCAAACACGTGCACACACAAACACACACACACACGTGAATGCACACAACATGCCGTTCACAATGGGAGAGGAGCCCAGGCGTTCAATGTGTGCCTCGTTTGCCCTCCTCCTTCTCCTCCTCCTTCTCCTCCTCCGATCCTCATCTTGCCTTCATTTTGTCAGTGTTTTCGTTCCATATGTGATCTCTCGCTCCAGTAGAGACCACCCATGGAGCTAAAGATAGAATTGGTTTCATGCTGCCCCCTTATTGTGTCTATGTGTCTGTATGTGTGCGGTATATTGACTGTGTGTGTGTGTGTCTGTGTGTGTGGTGTGTGTGTGTGTGTGTGTGTGTGTGTGTGTGTGTATGTGTGTGTGCGTGAAAAATGTAAACTGGGATTTGCAGTGTGGCTGATAGTGAGCAGTAGGGGGGAGAGAAGGAGTTTGTAACGTATTCATCCCTGTATCGGTATGAGCAGTTGACAACGTTTGACTATTGATCTGCATGTCTGTATGAAATATTTAAGTGTAATCCGTGATGGCTCCCCCCTAAGTCACCGCTTTTCTTCTTTTTAAGTGAGAAACACACAGCAACGCAATTCCAATGTACTGCATTATATAATGCTGACTTCATTGGCAGCTTGAAGCCTATACATTTCTTTGAAATTCACCGTCATGGAATAACGAATGTTCTCCGCACATTGTTGAATATTGTTTTTGAATATTTCCTGTCGTACTTTTGACACGTGTAAAAGAAAAATGGGCCAGAGGTATCCACTCACTGTGGTACATGTCCCCTGCAACCTGCCTCTGTGTGTGTGGCTCATCGGGAGGCAAAGCTGATCAATAGGCCAATCGACCTGGTTTAGCGATCACGGCAATAACATAGAGACTAGCTGATGGAGGAGATTTTGGCGAGGGTAGGGAGGGATGCAGAGTGGCAGCTATAAATTTAGTAATTGAGTGAGAACGGAAATATGTATGAAAAATACCAAGAAATCCCTGCGATAAATATTCACAGACATACACACAAATTAATAAGCGAGCACACTAACACAAACACACACACCACACACTCATGCACACGCACACGACCACTAACACACACACACACACACACACACACACACACACACACACACACAGACACACACACACACACACACACATACACACACACACACATACACACACACACACACATCTGCTCCAAAGCAAGCCAACCACGGCTGTTAATTGCAAGGACACGATCTCATGGCCAGCCAGTGTTAGGACTGGAAACAACACTTGATCCCTCATCACTAGGAGGCATACCATTGACTGTTGTATCCACCTCTCCTCCTAACAATGTGTTGCCGGAACCATAAAAAACAACAACAACCCAGCAATTATAAGGCTATAGGATGACTCTGTGGGCGTCGAGGGGAAGAGGATAATCTGCTGTGGGGCGTGGGAAGGTGCCAAGGCATTTTTCCACACACCGCGGACCGGCCCATCCAGATGGACGGGGAGATGTGCTGCCATGTATTGACTGGGTGGAATTCATTAATGAACACGCTTTGTTGTGGATGGTGTTTGATATGGCCTTGTTTCCATAGGCATTCCTGTACGTCCTTTTTGTCCTCTGGGGCTACCCTTACTGATTGGGACCATTTAGGTAAACGGATGAATGGATGGATGGATTAACAAACACATGAGTACCTTGTTTCACCTGCTTGCGTTCATTGCTCAAGCCCGTGGGAGTTTCCGAGAATAAAGACTGCAATGTCCCTCAGGTAAACAGACCACCTCCATACGCAGCACGGGAAACAATTGTTGACTTGGTTTTTGTAATTACATATTTGTCAAGCGTCTTGACAGGCAACCGCATGCTAATCTGCCAAGAGTGCAAATAAAGCTGGAGGTGGAGTTTGGCTAAGGAACTGATAGCAAGCAGGTATTGGGGTATTTATGGGTGGCTGTTCTTTCAATCAAAGAAGCCAAGGTAGACTGGCTCTGGAACTACAGGAATTTTGGAAAATGGCTTGCTGTTGCCACATGAAGGAGCAGGCCAATTTTGGGTTGTTGCTAAATTGGTGGCGGGCCAATATGTAGCGTTTATCTGGGTTTCTTCCCCATGCTTTCATGGGTCTATCAATTTTTTCAATGCCTTGCTTGTCTGTGTTGAAGAAAAAACTGGCAACTTTGAAAACGAGACTATGTATTTCACTGAGAAATAAATCACAACACAGAAGACAACACATAATGGGCTACATTTAAATGTAATTAAATAGTTTGGCAGACATAACTCATGCCTTGCAGGAAGCTGCAGAACCACACCAGGGTGCATATTTCAGCAGGATCCTCCTGGAAGCCAGAGCTTGGGATCAGTCCCAAAATAACACAAATTATACACACAATCAAAGTCTATGATTCAATCTATTCTCCCTCCCTTTGTTTGATTTATTCAAATGTCATTTATACAACAGGAACTCTGACTTTAAAATTTCCAATTTCCGACTCCTTCATGCTGTGTTGTTTGCAAAAGATTGTTTAGTTGGACCTAGTTCATCAGATCGACGTTGTTGGAGAAACCATCCTTTAGGTGTCTAGAGAAGGACTTCTGTCCATTCTGTGGCGAAGTCTGAAGGCTGTAGTGCCGGCTGAGAGTAAAGGGGTGAGCAGGAGCCGTGCTGCGTGATGGGTGGGGAGGGAGACCGTATTTCTGGATCTACACATCTCTAACAAAAGTGGAGGCATTGCAGACATTTGTGGCTTTTTTTTTCAGCAAACAATAGGAGGCTAGGTTCAGCATGGCAAAGGATAAAATAATTGTTTATCTGCTCTTTTTTAGAAAAACCCAAACTTGTTAAGCTAAAACAAAATCCTTCCAAGCCCTGTGAGCTCCAATTCACAAGTAGAAACACCCGCAATCACAGCCCAAGCTTCAAAGACTTCAAATCCCTTACTTTAAAGACCTACATTAAAGAAACCCATTGGGGCTGCAGTACCTGCTAGGATACACATTGCGTAGCACTAATTATAACCTTGTGAATGCTGAGTACACACTTAAGTATAAAATTCTATGTTTATCGCTAGTAGTATATCAAAAAGAAGAAGACCAAAATTAGTTTTCATCTGCTTTTATATATTTTGGATAAAAGATGTATCCAAAATTGACCAAACAGTTTTGCATTTTTTATATAATACGTACAATAATACATATAATACTTTTGAGACTCATTCAGGGCAAGGCGATGTGCTTTAGTGTACAAAGTTTGTTGTCAAGACAAACACTGACACCATCAAACTCCTGTCACAACATGTGACCCAGTTCTGCTTTAATACGACCCACCGGTGCAAACATTATTCCAGAGGATTGATGCTCGTCTGTCAGCTCCATGCTGAAAAATGTCTGAATTATGACTGAATTATGTATTTTTAGTAACACAGGCACGCTCACTCAATCACGCACTCACTCAATCACTCACTCACTCAGTCATTCACTCACTAAATCACACAAAAAAGCACACACGCAAACACACACTATACACTTACATAGTGGCACTTGGGCCAACCATGAGTACCCATCTAAAGATCTAGGTCAGATCCCGAACTACACCTATTTTAATCACCAATGTCGGAGCCGGTCGGTTAAGAAACTTCTTCTGCTTCGTTCTATTCCCTCAGAATGAGGGATTTTTTTGTTTTTTGTTGTTGTTATTTCAGATCCCCCTCCATAGCAACAAGCCAACATGTATTAAACACAAACTTATTGATCCGCGGGGCATGGCACCAGCAGGCACCTTCTCGGTACAAAAAGGAACAACTGAAAAAAAAAAGAAGAAACAGCCTATCCTTGGTGGCCCCATGGTCGCTATGCTCTGGTGCTAAGTCACATTGACCTGGCTGCTGCTGCCGGCTATTTATCTTTAGGGTCTTAACGTTTTTCACTAAATTGCCTTTTTACCTTACGGAGCAGAAGAGACAAAGTGCTGAAGAGGAGCGAGGGGGAGAGTGGTGTGGTGCAGTGTAACGTCTGGACGGGTGGAGGGGAGTCAAGGCCTCCTGTAAGTCTCAGCAGTCCAGGTACTTTGTTTTTTCTTTACGTGGCAGTATTTCCGTTGTTTGCATTTATTTCTGGTAAAGCGAGACAGAGCGACGGATAGTGTTAGAGAAAAAACATAAGCAAACAATAGAGGGACGGGAATTGGTGAGAGAAGAAGATGGATGATCAAATGAGCGCCGGCAGTAGTGGGGGAGAGACATGAAGCAGGGACACAGCAGGGGGGAGCCGAGTGTAAACGTGGGGGGTCTGGAGCCCGGTTCTGCTCTCTCGCTCTCTCTATCTCCCTAGCTCTCTCTATCACTCATTGGTTCTCTCTCACATCCTCATCCCTCTTTCCTTGCTCATTCGGTCTCCCTCTCTTCCTCTCACTCTGTCTCTCTGGCTGTCACAGTGCGACTTGCTTTCGCTCTCTCCCTCTGTGTCTCTGTATGGCTGTCTGTCTGACTATCTTGTCTGTTTGTCGACTGGCCCCATTGTTCTTCCTTTCCTCGTTACTAACCAATACAGATATAAAGCTATGGCATTATATGGTTAGCATGCCCCCCCCCCCCCCCCCCCACCCCCTCCCGCACATCTGTCAATTACCAGCTCATTAAGGCATTCTTCCATATCATCGCTAGTTAAGTGACTGGAAATATTGGCTTTCTGTTTATCGCTCTTCACTGGCAGTAAAGATGGTGACCCTAGCAAATGCATTGCTTGCAGGCGTATGGTTGCCTCTGCTGCCATTTCCTCTGGCGCATGATTGCATCATGAACTCATGTTCACCATGACACGTTCGATATGTTTCTAATGAGCAAGCACTTTTATTATCCCTCATTAAGGCATTGCTCAGCTTCAGGCCTTGGGATACACAACATATATTTCATATTATCATTCTGTTCTATTTAACGCAACATGTGGTTAGATATTTGCCATGGCCTTGCTTTTTTCAGATGATATAGGTGTTTTTTGATAGTTTGTGCAAAGCTGCTTGTATTTCAGTTTAGTCTCTAACTCTAATATCGCCAACCTGCTTTATTGATTAGCTTTAATTAGATCCAGATGTCTCTGTCAGCTAGCTAGCTTAGCCTAGCATAGCATAGCCTAGGGAAGGCAAAACTTAAAGCTAGGGTAGACAATTTGGAGAAAACCATCCGGAGTAAGCTAGATTTGGAAAGTATTCCATCAAACATATCCCACCCCTCCCCTCAGACCCCCCTCCAACACCACTATATTGCATGCAGACCTATTGCATAGCAGTAGGTCTGCCTAGACTTGTAGAAGATTCCAGTCGTGCACAAAGAGTTTGTGTGCGTGCAGGTACCCGGGAAGGTAGGGAGAGACAGGTTATCCATCCAATGAATTAAAATATATATCTATAGATAATATGTATAAATATATATATATATATATAGTCAGTCACAGTCCTGTGACATCCGCAGATATTGTTTTTTTTCTTTTTTTGTCCGAGCATTCAATTTAATGATTGCTTTCGAGATTAAAACAAATTTTAACAAATTACAACAAATCAAAAAATAAATGTAAAATAGCCTAGCCTCATAAACTTTCCTAGCATGGGGTTAGGTGCACTGCAGTGGAGGCTTCTCCATTGAGGAGAGGGAGGAAGATCCTCCTTAACACTGTTGAGAATAAAAACTGTAGATTGCCCAGACTACTGTAATAAATTAATGCATATGACTACTTTAATGCCTTTGAATATATAATGTTCGTTTCCCTGGGTAAAGGGACATTAGCACCCCCTATCGCCTATTAACATTTACTTCAGGGAGGACGTTCCTCCCTCAGCCTCCGTTGACTCCCATTCATTTCCCCGAAAGTACTGGCGGCCGGTGAATAACATGGGTTTCAATGGGAGAGAGGAGGAAGGTCCTCCTCTGAGTGGGTGTGATCTTAAGGGGTCTGATTCGCGCAAAAATCTATTTGCGCTGCGCTATTAACCAATAAGCAGGATCCGTGGCTGGTGAGCAGTGTTGCCAGATTGGGCAGATTTCCCACCCAATTGGGCTACTTTTAATCACGTTAGGCTGGAAAAATTATCATTGGGCGTGGCTTACTGGTATCATTACTAGCAATCAAGAGCGTAGGAACCGGGGGGGAGGGAGGGGACGTGTCCCCTCCAATATCTGAGACAGGCACATTTGTCCCACCTAAAAATTATACCGGATCTGTCAGGTTTCCGATATGTGTCCCCCCCAATGTTAAACTCATTCCTACGCCCTTGCTAGCAATCGACTGTATTGCTGGCCCTGTTTGCTCTTGAATAATGGCAAATCTCTAACGTGGGCTGTTCATGGTTTCACTGATGTGAAAAATTCTGATAGGGCAACCAAACGACTTTTGATCTTGAGTCTTTTCTTAAAACAATTGTAACTGAAAATAAACATAGCTAAATAACAACCAATAACTTCAGTCATTGAGGTCAAAAATAGGCCCAATGATAGGCCCAGATATTATTATTTACTTTTACAAATCAAGAGTAGGCCTGATTTGACTAATGGGCTTTGCATCCTTTCCTTCTGCCCTTACAGTCCATTTCAAAGACATGCTGCCCACCATATTTCAATCACACTGATGCCACTGGTGGCTTTGTATCAATTTTATTCACATAACTATCCCTCCCTACTATTTTGTAGTTCACCAAAACACCCTGAAACAACTTGAGTCCCACATTCTTATGCCACCATACACCAACAGCGCAAGCAGGCCAATGGCAACCAAGCACGCAGTCACCACTGATGCACTGTACTATGAACCAGCAAGAGAGCACAAAGTTGCTCGTTAGTAATTGTTGCAAGGGGAATGCCTCACTGATTATTTTCTCAGAAACATGGCAGAAATCCACGAGACCCATTTGTCATACATAAAAAGAAATTTTGCTGTCCATACTGCCCCTCATCATTTGACCCTTTTGAATCTCGCTGATCTCAAAATAACAGTGTGGCAACATGTCACAGCCATGTACAAAAAAAATCCTATAAAACTCCACCACAAGAGAAACCAAATAAATAAAAGAAAGACGAGAAAACCACTCAAAGGTGGTCGGGAGGAAAAAGTGTAGAAATGAAACAGATTAGCAGCCTAGAAGATTATCTGTCAGCTGCCAAGTCCACTGGCTCACCGAGAGAAGGGGAGAATGTTAGGACTATTGACCGGCCGGATGCGTCGAGACGTACGTTCCTGTGCGCAACGTGTATCACGGTTTGGTTTCACCGCCGATTCCATCTCTCTTATCGTTCTCTCGCATGCGGCCCTGATCCCTGGACTTCACTCGGAATACAAGAGACGCGAATAGAAGCGAGACATACTGCTTTATGTAGCAATACCTTTAGTCTCTGACGCCTTGCCCTGTGTGAGAAGGGGGGTATCACAAATAGGTTTGCTTTTGCTTGTGTACATATCTGTGTGTGGCTGAGTAAACGTATCTCCCTTATCTGCCGCTACCCATGTGTGAACTGCAGTCTGGGTGGATTTAAACTCTCTATCGGGGTCCCAAGTGGCGTGAGGAGATGCCACAGTGGTTAGGCTTATATGCAGATGTGAGCTGGGGGACTGTGTGTGTGTGTGTGTGTGTGAGCCACTCACTCGTACTCTGTGCGCTCGTGTATTTCGACAGTTGTGGGTAATATTCCCGGGCAAGCAGTGATCTATTGCACACAGATTTGTGATTATCTGGATGCACAATGTGCTTTCACAGTTGATTACCAGCATGAGCGAATCAATGGCATGTGAGTCTAAACAGTGACGGGAACATGTGTGTGGTCCAACAGTAGGCTCACTCACACACACATGGACATGCTGTGAGGGACATGCATACACACACACGTGGATAGATACATGCACACACAAGGAAGTACACAAACACACGCATATATATATATGTAAGCACACATACAAACACACACACACACACACACACACACATACAAACACACACACACACACACACACATATATACACACATAGACAAATACACATATAGAAGTACACATGCGCACACACACACAAATATATACACAAAAGCATATATGCAAACGCATTCATGCAGTTGAGCTTAGTCTGCGCATCATTTACAAGTTCATGACTCTGTCAGGATGAATGAAAAGAATATAACAAAACAACCAAACAAATTAGAAATAAATGAAAGAATAATAGGCAAACTACAACATGAAGAAAAATGATGAAAGTCACCCTTCAGCCCGCCAAGTCTCTGCTCCACCACATATACATTCCTCCCACTCCTCGCCCTCCTACCTACCGTCCTTCCTTCCCTCGACTTCCTGGGGGCTGATGTCATGATCTGTACATCTCTCTCTCTCTGTCCCCCTCTCTCTCTCTCTCTCTCTCTCTCTCTCTCTCTCTCTCTCTCTGCCTCTCTCTCTCTCTCTCTCTCTGTCCCCTTCTCTCTCTCTCTCTCTCTCTCTCTCTCTCTCTCTCTCTCTCTCTCTCTCGGTCATTCTCTCCTCCCCTATCTTCCTCCCGCCAAGCCTGATTACCCAGCTTCCCCCTCACGCCGTCCGCCCACCTACCCACCCAGCTCTGTATTCTTGCTGTGTTGCCATGGTGACGGTAGCGGCAGCAGAAGTCACCCACCATGGGAACAGCGGTTGTTGTTGCGTGCTGCATAATGTGTTCTTCAACAGGTTGCATAGTTTGTGTGTGTGTGTTTGTGTGTGTGTGTTTTGTGTGTGTGTGTGTGTGTGTGTGTGTGGGGGGGGGTGGGGGGGGGGGGGGGGGGTCTGTATGTAACCAGGTTTATGAGTGTTTGTGTATGTGTGTGTGCGTTTGTGTTTGTTTGTGTGTGTGTGGTTGTGTTCATGTGTGTGTGTGTCTGTGATTCATGTGTAAATAATCTTAATACACTCATAATACACTCTTAATAGAGTCCTGGCAGGTAACGACTTTTTCTCCCGGCGGACTTGTTGCTAAGATGAGACGGTTCAAACACAGATTACACACACATCACACACACATGCAAAGCCCCAGGGTTGTAATTGTGAAATAACTGACGGATGGGGTTGGCAGCGTTGTAATCGTGTTTGCCATTGCAATGGATTGTTCTGGAAACTTTGCAGGAGCTATCGATTAGCGCGAGACTGATTCCGAGCGAGGTGCCTGTGGCGGACCTTGGCTCAGGTTGGATTCAGGACATGAGCTCACGTCCTCGGCGTTACAGTGCTGAAGCACCAAGGGAAGGGAGAATGCAGCGCTAGGGAGGTCAGAGACCGACCGACCGGGGGCCCTATCATGGTTTACCAAAATACCCCTCAAGATGAAAAAAGGTAATGTTGCAGCGCACAAAAGGGAAAAGAACAGGATAATTTGGCCATTTCGAAAACAACCTGCTGTGTGTGTGTGGGTTTGTGTGTGTGTGTGTGTGTGTGTGTGCGCTTCTGTTTGTGCTTATTCCTTTATGTGCCTGTGTGTGTGTGTGTGTGTGTGTGTGTGTGTGTGTGTCTGAGATTGAGAACAAAATTGATGGGAAATCTTTTTTTGAGGGGACACAAATGACCCCGGGGGCCAACACAACAAGACTACTGAGCTGTAGAGAAAATCCGACTGTCTCTCTTTACCGCTTGCGGCCGAGAAACTGAGAGGTATTGAGTTTGAGAGAGGGTGAGGGAAGGAGAGGAGCGACGGAAAGTCAGTGGGACTGTGAGGGAGATCTAGAGATAAAGAGAAAAGGGGAAAACAGAGAGAGCGAGCGAGAGAGAGAGAAGGACACGGACAGAAATGCGATGGAGCGATGGGGACAGTAAAAAGAGATGGAGTGAGGCAAGTGACAGAGAGAAAGAGAACGAGAGGATTAGTTAGAAGAGAGAGAGACTGAGACTGAGGCAGAGGGAGAGAGAGGGAGGGAGAGAGAGGGAGGGAGAGAGAGATGGAGTGTGCTGTCTGTCCAGTAGCTTATAAAAAGCCCATTATGGTGGACCTCTATCAGTTTGGGCTCACCCAGATGGACCCTAGAATAAATGGACAGCACCAGAGGGCTATAAGCTGAGATTTGATATACGACTGCAAAATAACTTGGCTGTGGAGTCAGGTGTGTGTGTGTATCTGTGGCTGTGTCTGTGTCTTTGTTTAGTGTGTATGTGTGCCTTTATATTTCATTTGTGTGCATCTGTTGTTGGTCTTTATATTTCAGCTTTGTGCGTGTTTTCCCTGAGTGCTTGTGTGTACATGCAACCATATGGGTCGTTTTCTGAAATTTTTATTGCTTTTTGAATGACATACACTAAAATATAAAACAACTGTGGGTTCAATGCAGTTCTTAGTGTCATGCTATATTCCATGAATGCACGCCATTTTCCCAACACAGCTGCAATCTCTCTTCACAAACACACACATACACACACAAACACCCGCACACGCACGCACACACACACGCTACAGGCTTCTGGTGTAAGTAGTGGTACGATGACAATGGGACTTATAGCACTAACCGGCTCGACTTCAATTTCCTCCCAGCCAGCTGGTCTGAGGAGACTCAGGGCCGTTCTACTGATTTGACATTTATGAGCCATACTTTTTATTATGGCCACCCCCTGTCCCTATCCTGTTGGTATTTATGTGTTTGTGTGTATGTGTTGAGTGCGGGATGTGTTTGCTTGGCATCACTCCGTCCTCCAGGGGCAAGGCAGCGTGTGTATTAGCTGATGAGTTTAATGTAAATCACCAGGTGCTTACTGCACAATGTCGTACCCACTTTGCAGTGCCGATGTTATCAACAGTATGAAAAAACATATATGAATATGAAAGTGATCAGGATTCGTGAGAAAACCTGAGAGGTGGATGTAAAGGATTTTGTTGAAGTATGCAATGACTTATTGCTGAAGAGGAAGGGTTGAAGGGACGGGATCTATATCCCCATTGATCCTCAGGTTCAATAGAGTCAGATACTGCCCCTTATCTTTCCTTCAGACCCGTTGGGGGGGGGAGGGAGAGGGAGAGAGATGCTGCATGGTGGGGCAGGGATATTCATTCTTCATTTCATTCTTCATTCGTTATTATTTCGACAACCCCCCCGTCCAGCTTCATCCTTCCCGATGACTCACACACAAACACAAAAAAACACAAAAAACACAACACAGTTGGAGCAGCTGCACCCTCTCCTCATTACACTAATGCTTTTGAAGACCAAATATTGAATTTTTATTCAGGATCAGCTGCCTTATAAAGGATCCCTCCGACAGGAAGACACACCATTTGTTGAATCGACATCTCTCAAGAGCTGCGGAAACCGTCAAATCAGTGTGTGTCGCATCACATGACTGAGACTAAAACGAGACTGCAGAGAAAAACAATGGTGTCAGCCCACTGTTGTTTCTCCGAAACCCAAATGCAGGGAATTTATCTTAATAAACTATAATAAAAATAAAATATAGAGCGAGAGAGAGATGTCTACGCAGACTATGAACGACTGGAATCTGATGTGGTATCTACACAGAGTAGCCCTTTTTCTTTTCGCAAATGTGACTGCCAGGGAAAGTCCCATGGGCAGGTAGTACACAAATATAATAGATATTCTGAATGAATTACCATTTCGCCAAGCCTATAGGGAATGGTGAAGTCTTCATCTGGTGAAAACCCAACATTTTGCTCCAGAGATTGCAAATACACAGGCCGCTCCCCTCTGCGTGCACTGTGAGTTAATGCCTGTTTAAATCAAATGTCCTGCAATTATCTCTGCATGTTTCTGTGAAGTTGTCTCTCTCTTTAATCTTGATTCCCTCAGCGTCGATAACAAGGATTTGTATATTTTTAACGAAGGCAAGACTTTCCTTTATCTTTGCATTTTTTTACCAGATTTGCCCAGACATAGTTTCACCTTGTGGCTTACAAATCGGTTTAAGATTTCTGTCGACGTTTGATATTTTTTAATATGTCAGTTTTGTCCCTGTTTGCCGATTTCTTCCTCAGGGTCCTCCTCAGAGTCCTATATGTTCCAGTTTAACATAACAAATTAATCAGATGCATCATCTCTCTCTCTCTCTCTCTCTCTCTCTCTCTCGCGCTCTCTCTCTCTCTCTCTCTCTCTCTCTCTCTCTCTCTCTCTCTCTCGCTCTCTCTCTCTCTCTCTCGCTCTCTCTCTCTCTCTATTTGCTGCTTGTCACTTGAAGACCCATATGAGGACGACCTGAAGGTAAAGACCCAGAGACCACGATCTGCAGACCAGCCAGGTGTGTTTCAGGCACAGACAGGTGAGTGGAGTGGTGTGTGCAAGTGGATGTGTGTGTCTGTGTGTGTGCAGGTGTGTATACATGTGTGATTGGGTGTGTGTGCGTCTTCATGTTAGATATGCATACAGATGAGTGTGTGCATTTCTACACACCATCATTAGGTAAAACAACCGTAAAGTTTATTCACATGAGGCAGTGTGCAATATGTTATAAGTAAGGATGCAAGAAATACCCACAAACTAATCGAATACACGGTGCAAATCAAACCCACTTTGAATTTGCAATAGAAAATATTATAAAAGATCAAGCTTAGAAGCCCTATCGATTGAAGAAAAACACTGCTAAACACACTGGGACTCATACCGGTCATATCGCTGTTATTAGGAGGGCGCATATATATCCAATATCGGTAACCCTTTACAATAAGTGTACAATTGATTAGCCATTAATTAATAAGTATTAACTAACAATAAACAGTCAAATAATGGTCTGGTAATCATTTAATAATGGCTTCTTAACTCATACTTTATTTATTATTCATTATTTACTTTATTCACTAATGTTAATTTATTTTTCATATTTGTTAAAATTCTATTTACTTACAGACGGCAATCAATACAACAAATGCAATAAAACAAATGTGACTGTTTGCAGTTCTGTATTAGACCATCCAATCATTGGAAAATTCTTGGATGGCCTGACTGCCTACCACACGGTTTGGCTGACCCATTGCTAAAGCTAGCAAGCTTGTCCTATATATTTTGGGTGGCTTTGGAGGGAAGCCTGAAGGGAGGGTTGGGATTGTTTCGGTTGGATACTTTGAAAATCTAGCTTACTCTGGCTGGTTTCTCCAAATTGCCTACACTAGCTATATAAAAAAAAAACTTTCAAACTACATAAAGGGCTCGAGATGTGATTATTTGAATACACCACCACAGTAGCGCTATGCTGCTATAAATTTTATGTTCAGTTTTGGTGTTGGGACGTTCTTGGGGGGGGGCGCTCATTATTGTATAACTCGTCAAATGCGGGGGAACTCCAGCCGCTATGTGTTGACGAACAAACGTTTGTAGTCTCAACCCCGATCTGTAATGAGGAATGCTTTATTTTGGACGATTTCATTATATACCCTGCTTCAAAACCTGACCGAAATACATAACAACATAACATAAAAGGCAATTATAAGGTGTCGGAAAAATGACTAGGGTTGTGTGTACTCGTTTACTCGAATAGACGATATCAACCCTAGTTAAAAGGAAGCCTTTCATAATATGATCAGAGCGGATCAGAGGTATTAATAAAACATCACACTGTTGTGTATGCGCTGTATTCCTCAAAGACAAAGACTATTACCGAAGATATTGGCCACGCGTTGCACATCACAGCAGAAGAACGCAAGCTTTATTGTCAACCTTGCACATTAAGACACTCGCACACAAATATTTGTGGAGTGTGTGTGTGTGTGTGTGTGTGTGTGTGTCTGTGTGTGTGTGTGTGTGTGTGTGTGTGTGTGTGTGTGTGTGTATGTGTGTGTGTGTGTGTGTGTGGGGGAAAGGGGGGATCCCAATGGGGTAAGCGTGGGGAAGGGGATTGAAGGGGAGTCCCCTGGTGATGCCATGACTTTTTCATGCATCGTTTTTTTCCTTCTCTCATGCCCGCCCCCCCCCTCTCCTCTCCAACATCCTCCCTGCTCTGGCTCCTCCGGGCACCCGTATGACGAGCTTAAGTCCTGACTCACTGCGTGTTAATGAAGATGTAATGCGATTAACCGACATGCAATTAATTTCATTCCCTTCGCCATGTGACGATGCCTCTGTCCAAGGACACGGGCCTCATAAACAATTAGCGGGGAAGACAGGCAGAAGGCAACGGGTGACATCTTTAAACAGTGGCGTCCGCTGTACACCTCCCCCCCCGATACACCGCGCCCATCCCCGCCTGGCCTTTCGCCCACCATCACCACCAGGCCCACCACCACCACCACCACCACCACCCCCATCACCACCATAACCATCACCCCCCCAGGCTCTTTCCTCTGTGGGAACTGATAGCTTGCGCAAGAAATCTGTCGACTTTTCAAACGATAACACACAGCCTCCCCCCTTTGTCTCTTGCTCATTCTCGGTTGCTGTCTTTGGCCTGTCTAATATGCATGTGCGCGCACACGCGCACGCACCATCAAACACACATGCCCGCACATACACACACACACACACACACATAGAGAGTGATAGACTTACCGAGACATATTCACTTGCACTGCTTGCTCATGAATGGCTTACAACAGGAATTATCATTCTGGGCTCAGAATAATTTGGTTCCTTTATAAGAAAAAAAAATCCCTCCTTTTCCATAACGGCTTTCATATCATATTAGTTTTCCATTCCATATTCAAATCAACCTCAATCCTATAGGCATAAATGCCTGCTTAGTAGGCTTGCACATGCCACCCTAATTCTGCATAGATTTGAATACATTTCTTTAAGAACGTGTAATAGGCAATAATGTCATCAGTCTCCTTATAAATATTCTATTATGGTTTATTAATACTACTGCTCTGGGTATTTGGGTAAATAGGCTTGATCCTTAAAAGAAACCAAAAAATGTGTGGATGCAAACCAAATTTCTGTAGCCTTTCCGATACTATTCCAAGTTCAACAGGCTTTGTTTTTTATTATTGCTCGATAGATAACTCTAACACAGTTGGTCATAAAGTGACTTCTGAGGACATTTGTAAGAGACTTTTTTGCACACTTTTGTCTTTCCAAACTAAGTGGGCACATTGATATCAACATATTAAAAGGTCCCTGCCATCTACATTCACATGAACAGGATTTCTCCTACATTTGTACATTGTGAGGTGAAGTATCATTAGAAAACATTAAAATTAGGACAATTGTGTTTTCACCTGTCTACACCTATCCAACATTTTGTGGCCATCCCCTCCCATAAAAGACGTCGTTTGGTGCCTGGACTGTTCATGACAGGAAATAAAACACCCATACTGACCATTAACAATGAAGTTATTCAAGCCTTGGATCGACACTGTCCAGAAAATAAAATATAATAAACAATAAGAAGAGACTTTTTGCAAAATATTTGTTTTTCATACCTCATGCTACCCAGCAACTTGTCTAATTTACACAATTGATGCTACCTTGATCAATTATTATTTAGCATACACGGCAAAGATGTCTGTTCTTATAATAAAACAAACCAGTCACAAGTTTGTTGGCAATATTTTTCAATCAAATATACTGCCAAACTGACATGCCCGTTTATTGTGCCTGCCTAACATTGTGAAATGAGAGGACTGGTCGATATTATTGACTCTAGACAGAGGGTTTATACTGTGCACAGATGCTTACAGAGATGCCTTGAATAGTATTTTCATATATAAAGCATGAAATATCACAAATGGCCAGGACCTTTTAAGCTCTATTCATTCCTTCCTTTCATCAAACCTTTCAACCTATCCCTTCTCTTAACAATTTATACACTCAACCGACCCGTTTAATCCAAATCACCTCACCTTGCATTTTTACAACACATTTGTCAACGACCAGCAATAACAGGCATCAAGCACCCATCAAAGGACGTCTACAGATTGCAGTGACAACTGCACAATAAAACCCCTTTTGGACTCAGACTGTGACTTAACCACCTGACCCGCCTGTCCCCACCCCCCAAAAAAAAAAAAACACCATCCAACAGATTGTCACTCTGACCTGATCCCCTTACGTCCCCCCACCCACCCCACCCCAGCAGGTGACCCGGCGGCCGAGGAGTGGTCCCAGTGGAGCGTGTGCTCGTTGACGTGCGGCCAGGGCTGGCAGGTGCGCACCCGCTCCTGCGTGTCCTCCCCGTACGGTACGCTGTGCAGCGGCGCGCTCCGGGAGACACGCATGTGCAACAACACGGTGCCCTGTCCCGGTGACACCGGGATCATCGGCGCAGGTACAGGCTCGGGTCTGGAGGGGGCTTTGCATGGGGCTGTTTTTACAGTGTAGGGTTGACCACGCAATGTTTGATTTGTGTGAGTGTGTAGCGGTTAGTATTTAGCATTAAGCTTGTACCTTGTAGCATGTAGCGTTTAGTTTGTAGCCTTTAGTGTGTAGAGTTAAGTGTGTAGCCTTAAGCTTGTAGCATGAAGGATTTAGCCCGTAGCGTTTAGTATGTAGGGTGATATTTTTCTGCTCTCGCTTGTAATGCATATTTTGGTCAATTGGTCAGGTGCATTCTGTGTGGGCTATTATGTGGTTTTCGAGTGAAAATACCTTCTTCTGCAGTCTAAAAACTCCTCATGTTTCTGGAGATAACAAGCGGCCAGGTTGACTACTTTGCTCACTCGAGCGCAAATAACAATGAAACCAAATAAAAGGAAAACGTTGAAAGACTTTGCACATACAGTAAAAAAGTGCTGAGTAATGTGTGTTAATCAGCTTTCTTACTGTCCGATTTCTGTCATACAGCAACATTGCATGCCATTTGCGGGACCACTTGAATAATTGCAGGATTGCACAACGCTTTCATAATTCTATTGTAGCATCTGGAAAAGATGGAAATTGCTGATTCTCTGAATTGCACGGGAATGAGATACATATTGTGGTGAAATAAGGGGGAAACCATTTTTCATGACATTGTAGTTTCAACCACAAAGGAAAGCCCATGTAACATCCACACCTCTAATATCAAACCCTTCAACATAGATTAAAGATAACCACCGTTTATCTCTAAACACCTCTTCCTCTATTCCTCTATTCACACACATAGAGCACAGTCTAATAATCTGATTAGCTTTCCTTGATAATGACTTTGTTCCCAGCCAATACACTACAGCATAAGCCATTGATCTCCCGAACAAATTCATTAGGGCCCCGTAATTACTGTTTGAACTTAGTGGAGGGATTCAGCTTTGCCGGAAGGATCTTGCAGTCCAAATTGATCACATAAATGAGGCTGCGGGATTTTAAAAGAAATGATCGTCTACTATGGGTATCCATGCCTGGTCTTCATCCAAAGAAACCAGGCTCAAACACGATATTTAGTTTTTGGCCTCAAAAACATGGTTTTCCACCTGCTCAAAAGCCCCTTTTTTTCCCAATTATGTTTATATTTATACGCAAAAAAACAACTTAAAAACTTCTGCCAACATTCCGTTATCAATCCAAAAGAGGAAAATCAATGTTGATAAAGGTCCAACACATGGATTTTCTCAACTTAAATGATTGTCTTGGTAGCACAAGACAAATGCATTGGCAAAGTGTGAAAGGCAAACCTCTTCTTTAAGTCTGCATATCCAAGCTCTCTAACTAAAGCATATCGAATGTAGGAAGCATAGCTAGTGACATTTCATTTAATTTGTCTCAGCAAAACATATTGGACCTGCAGATTTGGCCATCAAAACTTGCGATATGTCACATTTCAACTGGTTCCGAGTTGGCTTATGTTAGGGTAACCGATGAAGAGGGGTGGGTGGATGTGCCGAGCGCTGTTTGGGCAGCATTTGATGTTAATGGCTGCGTCTGAGTGAGGGTTAAGTTGCTAGCTTAAAAAAAAGAGGAACAATCACAAAGTTGTCTTGGCTCGTAACCATGAGAATACCACGTCCCCCCTCCTACCTAAAACTCTCAGGTGTCTCCGTTTCAGCTCGATATTGAGCTGTAACAGGGGCTTCGCTTACAATTAAGTTAACAAAACCTAAAACTAAACTTGAAGGTGAATTCCATTGTGTTCATTACAAAGTATGAACCATGACAGTAGCCCATATGCTTTCCCTGTCACAATTCAAAGGAGCCTACATTTATTGTCACATGAATGAAACTATATTAAAATATCCTGCAACAATCTAGAGACATAGGACAGCATTTTATAAAAAGGCCTTTGAAGCCAGAGGAATTATCCTTTTTGGCCAATGACATTTTTTGCAAAGTCTTGTCAACATCTCATAAGGGGTCCATGCATGATTGTTGTCAGGGTAGGTTGGAAGGTTTCGCCACTCATGTTCCTTTATTTAAAAACCTGTATTGTTAGCAAATGGTCAAATATGAGGCTTTTAAGGATATTAACCCTCTTTGCTCGGATCCTTAATTCATGATGGTCTTCTCACAGAATTGGTTATGTTTTATCTATTTTTCAATATATAAACTCCAATATAGATGAGCTCTATTTGCTACCATTTTGTGTAAAGCAACAACATTTTGCGTTCCTGAGATTGAAAACACTGTTTGAGAATATCTTGCTCAAGAGAACGATTGACAGATTGTTTGATTGTGTATACATTCGCACGCAGACTGTTCCCGGAAATCCCATCAAAACGTACAATATGGCCAAGTTTAAAAATTGGATTCTAAAGAGAAAAGACTTTTATGGACATATTGGATGAACAGAACTTGATCCAACAAATACCAACAGGCATAAACATGAAAAGACAATAAAGTCACGCAGTGCCCCACCAGCTCACCCTCTGAGATGGAGAATAGAAAGGAGAGTCAGAGAAAGACAGAGAAAGAACTTACAATGTTGTGGCTGGAGCTATCCCACAAGCTATCGATTCTGATACCTCCATTGTTACTGCTAACAGATATTGGTCTAGCACATAAATGTCTGTTAGACGTTTTGCAGTCTGTTTTGTCTTCAGAGTTAACTGTTGACTCACAGATGTACTGTGAGGAAACCATCCCAGTCTTCCCTCACTGCAAACGGTGTGATAATGAATTCTTCAATATTCATCGCGGTCTTTAATGAAAGATGTTCCGATATTGACCTACTGCCGTGCTGTGAAAAACTACTTCAGTCATCCAGCAGCGTTTCATCATTCAATCCTGGGTTGGAGAAATCTATATTGATATCTGCCGCAGAATGTTGATAGTTCTATGTTACACGATCGCTGTGCGTGTGTCTGTGTGCGTGAGTGTGTGTTTGCGTGCACATGCGTGTGTTTCACATATCCTGTGTTTTCCGCTCGTGTGGGTCTGTGTCCGTGTTTAGCACCTCGTCGTGTTTGGAATGCACGTCTGACTTGGCCTAATGGCTGGGCCGCTCTATGAACTGCTCAGCACATGGGTGCTCCAACATCCACATGAGAGAAATCAGTCACTGTTTACTGAAGCCTCTCATCCCCCCCCCCCCCCCCCCCCCCCCCACCACTCCACCACACACCAGACACGGACACTGAGACAGAGAGGGGGAGGAGGGGGGGGGGGGGATGGAAAGAGGAGGGGGATATTTTCTCCCTGTCGGTTCGTATGCTAATCTTGTTTTTATGCTAATGGTCCAATGCAATTTGTATGTCTAAGTGCCTCATTTTCCATTCACTGTCGATATTAATACCCTCAGCTTCCTCTTTGATGGGATTTCAGTGGGTCCGCCATGTTCTTTTCATTATTTCCATCTATTCCCTTTTATTTTTCACATGAGTCTTATGATCGCTCTTCGGGCGCGACGGGAATGGGGAGTTTGACGAGGGGGAGGGGGCTTACTAAAATCTAAGTATTCTGGTAGTGTGCGTGTGTGATGGGGGGGGGGGTGTTGTCTGTGAAACCAGGGCAATTTAATGCACTTTTATGGCTGACTTTTTCTCACTCTGTGGGATTGTGCATGAAAGTCTTAAGGGCCTTACGGTTTATTAATTGCTTTACCTCTGGAAGTTGGCCGGGCCAATGGGAAGCCGGGGATGGGCGGGAGGTTGAGGGGTAAAAGCCTACACAATGGCGCGCATGCAGAAGTGTCAATAAGCACTCTAGCTCCTCGATTGAGGCTGTTCGTGTAAGGATGTGTAAGGACACTTTCACTTAAAGTGCAAGTGAACCCCCTATTTACCTATACCCCCCCTACTAGGAAGAAGAGGGAGGGGGGGCGTATTATCCACATGGCTTATATAATACTTTTGTAGTACTGTCATTGTGTATGAGTGTTACAATGAGCGATGTTCTTCATGAAACGCGCCACAGCGTGGTTTGAGACTAGAAGTGGTGGTGAAGCTTAACCCTCTCTCGGTCATGAACATCCTCGCAACCGCTGCTCAGACGGAGCACCGGACGTCCACACACACTGTGGGATTGTAATATAAGTGTCCGAGAAGCATCACCCCTTCGGGCGCGCACATCAACATAAACCACTTGCCGAATGGAGACGGCGCATCCATCCACACCATTGTGTTGTACTTTAGTTGTCCGAGGAGCTTAACCCTTTCTCGGACACGGCCCTCAACCTCAACCACACCGTGGATGAAGATCCACACATCTACACACACGGTTTAGGGTTCACTTCCCAGGGTTTACACACACACACATAAACACATTGATGGCATGCACAAAGACATAAATACACACACATGCAGATACTTGAGTACAAAGAAACAAACACTTTGACATTTCAACAAAACTAAGAAAAGAAAAAAAACTTGAAGGATTCAAAATCTCAATCCTACATTAACTTTAGGAAGTATTCTTTGAAAATAGAATACCATAAATGTCCTTCTTCATAAATAGGAGTGTGAGAAGCTTGCAGGGACATAAATAAATGCCAACCTATCTTCACAGATCTACCCGGAAGAATTGCACAATTTTGTTTTGCAAGTCCTTGGGTTAAGAATTGTATGTGCATTTCTAAACTTTGCATTTTTTTTGTTTACCAGCTACTTTGTTTGGAAAAGAGTGTTAAAATAACACATTCATGTGTTTACTGTCAGTAAAGGAGGATTTGTGCTTGCACACATATTTACGTGTGTTTGTGTGTATGTGTTAATGGGATTGTGTGTGTGTATGTGTGTGTATAAGTGGCCGACCATCATAATAACAGTAAGCGCCTGAACATTAAATTTGCTTATTTTTCAAAGAACTAATATCCACGAAATGAAATGAAAAATCAAAAGGAATAGTGTGAACCTGAGCAATATTGCTATGTGGAGTCGATGCCTAAGTTGTGCTGAAGGGTTCTAGATTCAGTGACGTTTTCAAACAAAACGTGCATGATGTAATGAATTGCAACACACTGCTGCATTACGAATGCGTCCAGGTCAGTGAGCAGTCAATCGCTGCTCTTTATGGGAGCCAAAGAGCCTGAGTACATGCAGGACGCCAGCCATGAACCCAATGAGCACTCGAACAAACCGCGGCACACACACATATACATCATGGCCCTCTTTTTTTCCTTCTTTCTTTGTTCTTTCTTTTTGCCTTCTTTTGGTTTGTTTCTTCCTTTCTTTCCTTTAAACAATTCTTCTGTTAGGGGATGTGTCTACATACCAGAGGCTATGTTTATGTTTTTGTTATGCACTTTGTGGTATGTGTTCTTACGGCAATCATGAATTGGATATCATGGTTATCTTTGTCTTCTTGTTCAAGGTGTCAAAAAAAGGGGGGTCATACACAAATATATGACAACAATTGTTTAACGTTCGGATGACTCTTTATTCTACACGGTTAACACAGAAAATGATTGACGTGGTCCGAAAATTCCAACCACAACTCCTTATACACAATAAATCGAGGTTAGCCCACCTGGACAACTCACAAGATCATCTTTCACTTTCTCAAATAAAGTCAGGGCTCCTAGGACTTATAACTTTGTTTCGTGATGCATCCTGCCCCCCACCAATTGTGAACAATCATATATAACACGACAAATAAGCAAACAACTTTACCTAAGTCTATCCGTAGCCACTTGCTGCAATCGTGGAATAGCATTCTTCTTCAATGACACTTTCTTTGGGTTCTTTGGATCAGCAGCTCTTTTAGGAATGATTAAGTCGTCCTTGACGTCATAATGTCCATATTCAAAACAATAAGCCACTAGTCTACCAGAGATCGGTCATCTTACCGCGATGGCAGTCTATGGAAAGTTTCTGGGGTGTAGCTTTCCATTCCAAAACTTTCCTCCTTGAACTGAACTCTTGCGCATTCGGTAATTGACTTGTGTGGACTTCCTGTAAGCACGGACCAACCGGTAATGCTTGTTAAACTGCCTTTTTAAATTATCTCCGGGTTTGCAAACTAGGTTGTTGGTGCTTCATTTTATGTGTAGGGACCCTAGTCATGCTACTGCAGAGAGTTGGTGCTATTTTTAGCAATATTAGTGTTTCAAAAATGCAGATTTGGAAGCGAAACTCTATGCCCCAAGCAAATAACATGGACGCCAAACATTGCGCCGGGCAAACTCTAATCCTCGATTTTCAATGAAAACGGTATCTGGAGTGCTTATTTGATGGGTTTTCATGCCAAAACAAAGACCCTGGCTTCAATTTTCGCCCGAATTAAACTTTAATAGTGTTATTTCGCTCAGTGCTGCTGACCCCTATTTCACAACCTGCATGTCTGGCAGACTTTGATGCATATTTAATCACACTTTATTGATATTCTCACTTGAGTTCAGTCCTTTAATTATGCATACAGTACATGCATCGGTACAGCATTGTGTTGTTTGATAAATAATAATAAGCCTTCACACCCCGATAGGCCTCATTCCTGTGTCTTCAAATCTTTGCTACATAGCTGTTATAGTATATATCTAGATATTTGCATATTTATTATATTAATAATACCATTAACATACATCTATTATGCACACACATAAACGCACACTCGTTGATGATGCTGAAGGTAATTACTGTGGCCTTTCATCATGACTGCAGAATATATCACATTCAATGAAAATTCATAGATGCAGTCCGTGTGATAAGCCCAGCTGAATTGGGCTGATCTCTCAGTCTGCCTTTGATAAATGTAGGAACTCCAGGCGGTGGGAGGTCAGAGGTTAAATGATTGTAGTTATGCACTTGCAGCTCCTATTTAACCAAGAAGGCACTCAAGAGGTGGTTGTATGTAGTTATAGCAGACAGAATTTTAAACCATGTATATATCTATCCATGAAATTAAAAATATATAATTTCAGATCTTTCTCTGTTTATGTACTTTACGTCAATTACAATCAATTACAATCCCCGTCGACTGATTTGTGCTATCCTACTGTGTTTACGGCTTATCGGTTATTATTGCTCTCACATTACATTTTCTGTTGTCACTCCAGAAGCAATTGCTTCCATTGAGTTAAAGTTGTTTTTTGTATTTTCAGAAATTGTTGACACAAAGATAATTTCTAAAATCTATGAGATCATAGATCTACATTACATATTCTCATAGCAACCCACGTAACTCTGCCTTGTGCATTGATCATATTTTGTGACCAACTGTTTTTGTTTATTTATTTCCGAAATTCAGAGTTAAAAGAGCGATTGCAAAATGTCAGAGAAACTAGAGAACCACGCTTAATGCTCTAATTACTGTCCCATTTCCGAGTGTTTGAAGTCACTGGAGTCTCCCGCTCTATTCTGGACCCCAGAGTATTCATTGCACTGATCGAAAGCATTCCCCAGCGGGGGGGGGGGGGGGGATGATGGGTGCCCAAACATCCTGTGTGAATTCCCCTTTGTCATGACAAACCGCATCAACTCAAATGTCAAGCTGTCCATTCTCACACTCTCTGACCTTTATTTTACATTAAAGCATGACGGCACTACGTCACATTTATGTTTCAATGGAAAGGTTTCAGCCGAGCCTGCAATGTCACATTTTTCTTTCTCGTTCCTTAATCACATAAATATTCCCTCTCTTTATTTCCTTGTGCGGGTGATCAGACATTGAACTGATCTCCAACCAGCCATCAAGCTCTCTTCTGTCATTGCTCAACCCTGTGTCTGTGTGTGTCTGTTTGTCTTTGTGTGTCTGTGGGGCGGTGGGGTGTTTGCAGTGCATGGGCTGTGGGAGGAGTGGTCGTCATGGAGTCTGTGTTCTGTGACGTGTGGGCGGGGCTCCCGGATCCGTACCCGGAAGTGTGTGAACGGAGGAGGGGGAGGGGCCTGTGGAGGGCCCGAGACTCAGACCAAACTCTGCAACATAGCGCTCTGTCCTGGTTAGTACCATTACCCCATCACATGAAACATTATCTATCTGTCATGAAATCATTGTATATGTCATTATATATACCATGCATAATGCCTGCCTGTGTTTCTCTCTCTCTCTCTCTCTCTCTCTCTCTCTCTCTCTCTCTCTCTCTCTCTCTCTCTCTCTCTCTCTCTCTCTCTCTCTCTCTCTCTCTCTCTCGCTCTCTTTCTCTCTCTCTCTCGCTCTCTTTCTCTCTTTTCATTTAATCATTTGTTAGCATGTTATCTTATATGTTTTTATCAGCCTGATCAGTTTATTAAGCATTCATTCTTCCTTTGTTTTAGGGCAAACCTGTATCCAATCTAATGCATTAACCTATTTTCTTCCTGAACTCCCATCCTGCAAACTCTCCAGCCTCTCCGGCCATCATCTCTACCTCTACAGCAGCGCATCCATTCTTTTTAGTGAAAGTTCCTAGTAAACATCAACTATATTTACCGATACATTTTCGGCCACGCACGTGATGTCATTTCCTGTTTTCATTCCCTCCTCCTCATCCCCCCTCCCCCCGCCCACACCGTAGCCGCTACCCGTCTCACCACCTCGGTCCTCCATCATGGATCTGGTCGGCCCGCTCGCCTCAGTCCCTCTCTCCGTCTTCCTGCCTGACATGAGGCATGGCTCTCGATGCTGTCACCAGCTCATTCCTCGTCTGCCATCTTAACCATTCCATATTGATCCCCCGTCTTCATCCCTGGGATTTGTGTCCAGAGGGTCCGCCCCCCCCCTCCACTCACCTCTCCAGCTCTCGCTCTCTCCTGGGCTTGAATGTTGGGTCTGGGGGAGGGGTTTAAGCACTAGGAGAGGAGAGGGCACCAGCCCATCTCCCTAGCGTCTGCTACTTCTGCCACTAACACTGCCCATAGCTCTGCGTCGTGGTCGAGTGGCCTCACAGTGCCCTGAAATGCAGCCTTTGCTGCTGCAGCCATTCTGGGAAAACAGGGAAGGGGAGAGTGTGTCGGCCATTGTTTCTGTGTGATTACCTATACGCTCCCCTTTGTGGAGAGGAGCCAGTGGCGTTAGCCCCCCCCCCCCCAACCCCCCAGCACCCACCAACGCCACCTTCTCTTGCCCCATTGAAGATGTCAAGTATGCCCCGTGGTGACGTTCCAATTTGGCTCATGGATCCCCTTTGTGGGAGAGAATGCCATCAGGGCCTACACTGGCTTGCAGAGAACCGGGCCAGTCAGCCACTGGAATGAGGTCTCAGCGGACCCACCCTGGGGGTGGAGGAGGGTTTGACTGACAGTGATTGCAGCCCGACACACTAGCAGGGTTTTAAGGGTCGCTGTCATGGGTGAAAATACCTGATTCAATCCATTGTTGGTGTGGCTTCATGTTGTTTTTTTTACTTTACTTGCTTCCTTGACTTTGGTCGTTTTTAAAGTCGACCGTTGGCCCTGTACACACGTACAGCATGCTGCAACGCTGCTGTGCTCCAGGTTGACCTTCAGCTAGATAGATTATTTCTTCAAAAAAAGAAATGAATCATTTCGGTGGCAGGGTTTCTCCTATGTGCCATGCTGTGATAATGCTGTGCTTTACTCCCACAGAGACCCTTCATCTCCTAGAACACCTGAAAGCAGGGGAAGGTTTCTCTAAGGTTAACATTTGAAAGAAAACAAAAGTGTCCCCCGTTGTTGCACACGAAAGAGTGACATCTCAGACAGGAGTGAAGAAGTGAGAGAAGGAGGGAGGGAGAGCGGTGCCCATCTGAGGGCTATCCTCCGGCTAGTGATCCCATGCTGTTCTGAGGGAGCAGCGATGGAAAAGAGAGGGACAAAGAGATAAAGGGAAAGGATGGAGAGAGCTAGAGAAAGAGTTGAAAGTAGGAAGTGTAAGTTGGAGTACACAAGAGAGTAAGGTAGTTGCTCCCTTCGAGGGAGTTTGTGTCTGTGTGTGATATTGTGGGAACGGCAATTGATTTGTGTGTGTGGTTTTGGTTGTGGGTGTATGTGTTTGTGTGTGCATGTTGTGTTAACGTCATTTTATGTGTCTTTGTGTTGGCGCATCCATCTTTAAGACTAACCCTCTGTTTTTGTGTGTGTGTGTGTGTGTGTGTGTGTGTGTGTGTGTGGGCACATCCATGTTTAAGAGTAAGCGTGTGTGTGTGTGTCTGGGCGAATTCATGTTTAAGACTAAACGTGTCTGTTTTTGTGTGTGTGTGTGTGGGCGCATCCATGTTTTAGACTAAGCGTGTGTGTTTGTGCGTGTGTGTGGTATCTATCATGGAAGACTGACAGTGCTTTGGGAGTTCAAAGGCAATATCCCTTTGAAATGATGAATACCAGCACAGCCCTCATGGCACTGAGGTCCTCTCACGGAGGTGGGGGCTATGATGGATCTCAACATACATATGGGTGTGTGTGTTTGCTCTGAGCGTGTGTGTGTGTGTGTTTGTGTTTGAACAGCCTGCAGCTATAATATATTAACAGTGTGTTAATGTATGTTGGGTGTCGTGGGCATATTATTAAAGCTATACATTCCAAACAACTTCGTAAACATTTACCAGATATTCAGATAGATTTAGATTTAGATTTAAGGGTCTATGGGGGTGCATGTAACTCTGCACCCCTTTTCACTTCAACCAATCCACACATGCGCACGCACACACACACACACACACACACACACACACACACACACACACACACATACACACACACACACACACACACACATGCACACACACTCTAACACAGACACACAATCTAACACATTTTCATGGGTATGTGTCTAAATGTTAATGTCGCAAGCTTTGTATCAAATGGAGAACGTCACCAAGCTCAAAGTTTAATCAGAAAATGTCCTCCATGCATAATTGATTCGGCCACCCAAGACCTTGTTTTTTAAGTTATGTGAAGGCACACATGTGTAGGTAAAGGATGTACACTACGATGCCATTAAACATGGAGAGACAGGGTGTCATGTGACACCCAGCTCCACACTACTATAAACAATTAAATATATTTGTTTTCATTCTGGAATGTAATGAATGTTTCTGTCCAATGAATTTTACACACACCTCGATGAGCAAATTAGTTTAGGGTCCACTACAAGCTACTTCTTCCTGTTTTTTGCTTTGCCTTGGTTTGTCTGGTTTATTAATGACACAATGTGTACCCCTTAGAAGCCTGCTCACTTCACAGCAAATGTAGCGCATCCTTCTAGACTTTTAAAGAGGTGGTAGGGCAGCCAGAAGGAAGGGAGGGTTATTATTCTTTAATGCAATCCAAGTGGCTCTTAGCACTGCTGAACTGTTGTGCACACGGCAGCCAATAACGCAGAAACCAACCATAACCTGACTGTTCCCAATCTATCAATGTTAAGTGTACTGAAGTGTGTGGGCCAACTGCACTGCACTGGACTGTGTGAGTGAACATATCCAAATCAAACGTGTCTAATTGAAGGTGTGCCAGTGTTTCCGCACGCACGCACGCACGCACGCACGCACGCACGCACGCACGCACGCACGCACGCACGCACACACACACACACACACACACACAGAGTTAGAGAAAGGATGGGACGTAACGCAGATGCTTTCATGGTATGTAGTCTCACATCGAAATGTTAAAATGATAAGCCCCCTTGCAGCACCGAATATCGGGGGATCATAACAGGGGACACGCCATCTTTTCTTATTGGTGGGCTCCACTAGGAATTGAATGACTTCCTTTACAAAAAATATATTTTTGGTCCACATCTGTCAGGTGGCACTCAGAGCATAGGGTTTTTGATGAGGCCATAACACTCGCAACCCGCAGTACGAATGCAACAAAAATAACACCTCCCATTGACTTCTTCTTCCTGCCCCCGTGGCTGTCCACGCTCGCTCTCCAACGCCACGCCACCGCTCGACCACAGCCGCCACCCAGGGGCCCGACACCAATCTGTTACAAATGATGATGAACACTTCTGTAAGAAATTGTGTTCGCCCCCCGAAATGTCTGTGAACTCACATCGCCAGACCTCCGTTCACGCCGGCCGTTCCCATCCATCAGCCGCGGAGATAATCGGCCCTGGATGGACTCGGCGTGATTCACATACGACCGTCCGCGCGCCGCGGTAGTGTTCGCTTGACAGCTCAATTACCGCCGAAGGCACTGTCTGTTTTTTTCCTTTTGTTTTTCTTCCTTCTTCTTTGCCCACATTCAAAGAGGACAGTGGTGCTTTTGTCGCGACCCGATGGTGGGGGTTGGGGGCGGAGGGGGGAGGGGTCATCGCCATGGATAAGTGCTCCGAGTCTTCAAGCTTCAGCTCCTGTGTGTGCGTCACCGCTCTGGCCGGAGTTGAAGCGTGGATGTTTTTTTTCCACGCGTTTGCTTTCTTTTCTTCTCGCAGTACCTCTTTCTTGACGGGCGAAGAACCAACGTTGGGAGTGGGAATGGATTAAGTGGAGAAAATTCAAAAAATAGATATTGTTTTTATCTCATTCCTGCGTCATGATAGTGAGGAGGAGGGATAACAATGCAGAGGGAAAACGGTGAAGTTGAAACACACAAGGGTGTGGTGGTCTCCGAGTTAACTCATTTGTTTTTTTCCTGCTGATTGTAAAAGGCTGACTTGCCTTTGCGTTACCTTGCTCTCATTTTTCTCCAAGTTATAAACATACAACTCTTATTAACCTTTT
>NC_136946.1:13122128-13164628 GCF_949987615.1 Pollachius pollachius | reverse complement strand
GTGTGTGTGTGTTTGTCCCTTGGTGTGTAAATATGCACACAACACGCAAGATTGTCAGAAATTGCTATATTTCTTCCCCGTGGTTTTCGGTGGTGCCAAGTGTCAGATGGAAAATCCCATTTTTCGCCCTCCCGTCTGTTTGTTTGTCTGTCTGTCACTTCTTATACACAATCTTCTACGTTGCATCAGCCTTACCTCTGTATGACTTGTATAGAGGTTTTTTGTTTGTTTTATTTCCTGTCATTGCTTGTCGTCTCTTCTTCTTGTCTGTTTTCCTTTCTCTCTTTCCTTGATTTCTTTCCTTCCCTCCTTCACTCCTTGCCTCCTCTCCTCATTCCCTCGATCTGGGTTTTCCCTGCCTGTGTCTCCCTCCCTGGTTGAGTCTAGTTTGTTCAAAGGTCTCCTCTGTGCGATTTGTCAGCCACTGCAGTACACACAGTGTATTTTAATAAGCACGCCCCTGACTGGAGCCCTGTGTGTGTGTGTGTGTGTGTGTGTGTGTGTGTGTGTGTGTGTGTGTGTGTGTGTGTGTGTGTGTGTGTGTGTGTGTGTGTGTGTGTGTGTGTGTGTGTGTGTGTGTGCGTGTGTGTGTGTGTGTGTCCATCGGCGTGGGTGTAGGTTTGTGTGCTTGTGCGCGTTTGTGGGTGTAGGTGTGTGTGTGTGTGCATAAGTACCTCTTCCGTATGTGCTTGTGTGCTTATTTGTGTTTACGTTGGACGACTTTGTGCTTGCATATGCCTGATACACTTTGGGTGTGGGTGTGTGTGTTCATGAGTGTATTCACGTGTGTGTGTGTGTGTGTGTGTGTGTGTGTGTGTGTGTGTGTGTGTGTGTGTGAACATATATTTGCATGAGTTTGTTTGAATATGCAAGTGTGGCTCCTCTTCCGCATACACTATGCGGCCTTTATCCCCCTCTGTGTAGCAGTTTGCTAACAGTAACAAATAAAGATATGTAGAAGCGAGAGAGAGAAGGAGAAAGAAGGGGAGAGAACAAGAGATGGGTAGACTCCCTTGCCTTTACACTGCATCCCCGTTTCTAAGTCGCTATGCCAGGCCCCGCGTCCTATAAGAGAACACCGCCATCCATCTGTCGCCCTCTAAAGGGAACATCGTATTCCGATTAGAAAAGATCCTCGCTCTCTTTCTGTCACTGCCTCTAAAACTCTTTGTCCTTCTCCCGATCTCCCTCTCACTCTCTCCTTCTGCCTCCCTCTCAATCCCTGCCCCCCCCTGGCCCGAACCCACTCCTCACCCTCCTCTCACCCTCTTGCCATGCACCTTTCCCTCCAGAGCCGCTTCACATCTCTCGCACGTCCACACTTTCATCAGACTTATGAAAGAGATGGAGGGACACACAGATGAATCCAGAGAGAGCGAGAGAGAGACAGAGCGGGAGAATGAGATACTGTATAGAGGCAGTGGCAGTGACAGACCGCTGAACAATGTTCTCAGAATAGGATTGGGAGCCACAGAGAGGGAATGTTAATTTCAATTGTGTTTCCCTGTTCTTTCTGTTCCCTCGGATGTGCCCTCCCTGCCTCCCCCTCCCCCTCTCCTTCTCCATCTATCTCTCTATCTATCCTGCTGTGTTTGTGTTGAGATGCATCCCGAGTTCAGTTTGACCCGTGCGTAGCGTTCATATTCTCTCTTTTTCTTTCTTCTCTTCCGGCCTATTTCCCCCAGCGCCTCACGAGATCTGCAAGGATGAGACCCTCCTTTCCATGATGTGGAAGAGAGCTTCGGCTGGAGAAACGGTCTACAACAAATGTCCAACTAACGCCACTGGTAGCTCATGTCTTCTTATTCTGTGTGAATGCTTAATAGTGGGCGGCCATTTTGGTTGCCAGGACTTACGTTTTTCAAACAAATACAAATTGTAGATTCCGTGTAAACACATACTCTCAATCCCAATTTGACGCTCGAGACACAGAGTTCTACATATAAAGATTGTGTATCATTAAGAATAAGAAAATAAAGAAAAAATGGTTCTCTAGTTGTTTTTTTTTGCATCATTATTCTAGCTGTAGTGTCAATATTTCCCCCCAAACGTCAAGATTTGAGATATAACTCAAAGTATGTGACATATAGTCACTGTTGAGTGAGCTAGCTATCGCTGTATGAAAAGACAGAGATGAAGTAAAAAAATAGACCATTATTTTATAAAGTGCGCTGTAGAAATTGAGTGTCCACGTCTGCCACTATTCGGAAACCAGATTTACATATTCTCAGTCAAACACGCTTGTCTGCATCCACTGACAGGCCAGTCAGCTGTAAATCCATAGAAACCTGCCATTTGCTGTAGCTTCAGCTTACAAAAGACGTTCTATTTATAAACTATGACAAATGTGCTAGGGCAAGACTACAATAGCATTTCCGCCATTTTTAATTCACCCTCTTCTACTGATATCTCAATCAAGGTTAATGGATATTGTTGTGCTTTGAAGCATTTGGACTAATGACCTATCTCAGGTATTTTTTTGCTCTGGATATGAGTTAAGCTCTCCTTTCATCTTTCACTACTTGCTAGTTGTCTCCGAAGCTTTCTTCTTTCTTGCTCTTCTCTCTCTCTCTCTCTCTCTCTCTCTCTCTCTCTCTCTCTCTCTCTCTCTCTCTCTCTCTCTCTCTCTCTCTCTCTCTCTCTCTCTCTCTCTATCTCCCACAGTTAATCCCAGTGTCTCTCTGTCGTCCTCTCTCTGCAGGATCTGCTAGTCGTCGTTGCATGCTGGACAATAATGGAGTTGCTTTCTGGGGTCCTCCGAGCTTCGCCAGATGCATCTCACTTGAATATAGATATTTACATTTATCTGTAAGTCTCCCTTATGTCAGCCGTACTCTTTGTGTCTGCGTATATGCCTGAGAATGTATTCATGTGCTCACTTGTGTTTAGAAACTGTAGACACGATTCACACAATTCTAGAAACCGTTATAAAAACATTGTGAAGATAAGATCAAATTGTATCGTTTGCAACTCTTCATATAGGATTTTGTAGTTGCAGCAACACTTTCTAAAGCTGTATACATCCCTGCCCACATACTGCTAAACATATAGTATGAAGTCTTTGACAACCCTCATCTGTACATTCTTGTCCATAATAATAAGCACTTATTAGCC
This sequence comes from Pollachius pollachius, assembly GCF_949987615.1. Taxonomy (NCBI): domain Eukaryota; kingdom Metazoa; phylum Chordata; class Actinopteri; order Gadiformes; family Gadidae; genus Pollachius; species Pollachius pollachius. Next base: position 13,161,514 of record NC_136946.1, on the reverse strand, counting down.
ATTAGCTCTCTCAATCGGTGCACTTCTACAGAAAGTATAATAATGAATGGAGAGCTGATGTTTTATGAATTCTGACCAATGTCTGGCCTGCTGATGACAGGAAGGGGGCGGGGTCAACCGGTCAGGGAGTGTGTGTGTGTGTGACTGAGCTGATTGCGCCTCTATCTTGGGGAGCCCTGTATAATTAAAATCAAAGAGTCGATCATGTCTTCCTTGTGATAGCTGTTATCTGCTGCCTCGCTTTCGATCCTGTACTTAATCCCTCTGTTTCCTTAATTATCCTATATTTCTTTGGGAATTCAGGACTGCAGCAATACACTTCTTACTTACCTCCGTTATGGTTGTTGGCTTTTTGCATCATATCAAAACCCAATCAAACACATTGATGACAAAAGCCCGCCTCAAACTTCATGGTTTCTCAACATTTGTCGGATTCAGAGCAACTCAGATTACAATAACAGGAAATATGAAGACGTTTGCGGGATTCATAAGGATCTTGTTGTTCTTTATGTATTCAACACCCAGGGATAAATATAAGCTCTCAATATAAACACAATGGACATAAAGCATGCAATGAGGGGATGCAGTAACAAAAAGACTCAAGCTTTGCCCAAAGGTGGTAAAGCCAATGGCTTTCAACCAACTTAACAAGTTTTAATCCCTGTGTCTCTCTCTCTCCATCTGTTTTTCTTCACCCCCCCAACACCCCTGCCTACTCTCTCACATGCTCACACAAACACACACACACACACACACCCACATGTTATCCCTGCAAACAACTGCTCTTTCGTATCATGCACAATTATAACTACACCATACACTCACACCCACACACACGCCCTCCACACACACACACACACACACACTCACGCAAACACACACACCCCTCATGAAACACACACCACTTTATTTCTGTAATCAACTGCTCATATCATACAAATGACTATACCATACACCCTCCACACAATCCATACACACACACACACACACACACACACACACACACATACACACGCACTCCACCCCCTCACACACAAACACACACACACACACACACACTCCTGTGCTTCAGTTGCGAGAGCATCTTGCGAAGGGTCAGAGGACCCTGGCGGGGGAGGGCATGTCTCAGATCGTCAGGAGTCTCCTGGAGCTGTTGCAGAGGAGGAGCTACCACAGCGGTGACCTTCTCTTCTCCACGGAGATTCTGCGAAATGTGACGGACACCTTCAAAAGAGCAACCTACATCCCAGCTCCCGACGACGTGCAGGTGGGCGTCCCCGGGGAGCGGGAGGGGGGGGGGGAGGGTTCGAGTCACAGGGAAGCCAGGCGTAGAGGGGGGGGTCTCCGCTTCACCTTAAATAAACCTAAGCGAGTCACTTCACTTCACTTTGTTCTGATGCAATTTTGCTACTCTTTTCATTATTTGTGTCGGATGTAATATCGAATGCATAGACAATTCTTTAAAAAAAACTGCATTTCTGTGGGCCACGCCTCATAATGGCGACAAGCAATCGATCAATGATCAGGTTTTTTTTTCCATCATATTAAGCGATCCACCCGAAAGCGAGGGCGATCTGGGGGAAGAATTATGATAGGATAGGAATGGCGTTGATCTTTGTCTATTATATTTACCGTTGGAGTGGCCTGCAGATTGGCAGAACTAAGATGTGGGAAAAATGCCATGGCAAGGCAGAGCAGCGGTGATTTATTGAAGACTTCTATCACCTCAGGACAGAAGAGTTTTTGTCCTGTTTTTGGTAGACCTTCCCCATTCGAGCCATACATGCACAGATTTACTATGCTAACATAACATCCATGGATGGACAGTGGACAGCTATCCACTTTTTGGAAGTTGTCTGCAAGTTTGTCCACAAGTTGGTTACCAAACCATTGGGTTGGGTACCATACCATGTTAAGTATGTATCCATCTAGGTGGATGTGTGATACACAGAGTGACAAATGCATACGAATGAACATGCAACACAATATGTGCATTATGAGTCATTGAATCGACAATATCTAAACAACAATCTATTTGTGTCTCCTCAGAAATTTTTCCAGGTAGTCAGCTTAATGTTGGACATGGATAATATCGAGAAGTGGGATGACGCACACCAGGTAAGGCCATGGGTTTGATTTAATGTGTGGAAATGTACATTTGATTTGGCTATTAGCGTATGACATAATGTTGCTTGTTCAGATATAGTACAGTGTGGGAGTGTGTGTGTGTTTGTGTGTGTGTGTGTGTGTGTGTGTGCGTGGGTGTGCTCCATACCCTTGAATCGAGTTGCATTTACCTACCATCTGGACACAATAAACAGCCAAACGTAAAAAAAAAATAAGGCTTTTATGCTGACATTATTCCTCCCAGGAAGCCATTCCCTGGCCAGGGTTAATGCGATGTGACGAATATTAACATTTCACGGAATGAGGACTTGCGCTCAGACCTGAGAAGTCGCCAATGGATTATGATTATGACGTCTACGTGACTCCACACTACAGTATTCCCCTTATTTCCTTTGTACCTCTCAAACTCTTGATGCTCCATTTCTGCTCTCTCTCTCTCTCTCTCTCTCTCTCTCTCTCTCTCTCTCTCTCTCTCTCTCTCTCTCTCTCTCTCTCTCTGTCTCTCCACCTCCACAACACCCTCCCAGGTCTCTCCCGGTGCAGCGATGTTGATGAGGATACTGGAGGATTTCATTCACCTCATCGGCGACGCGCAGAAACCCTTTCAGAGTGTCCTGGTGGTCACCAATAACCTCAGTGAGACTCAAGTCATGTTCATTCAGATTTCTCTGTGTTGTCGTCGTCTTGATGTGATTTGTTGGTCGCTATGGGGGGTGTCTTGTCCCGTCCCATCCCGTGCTGTGAATAAATGTGATAAAATCAAAGTCAAAGACTTTAATACAGACGAGGTCAAACAGAGTCTGTTTTTATTTATTTTTTTATTTTTTTCTTAAGAACAACATTGAAGGAAAGTCCAACCTTGGATTGGGAGGCTGTTTAAGATTTCCACAACAGACACCGCCTTTCTTGGGGATTATTTTTCCACAAAAGACGATTTAGTGGACACACCGGGCCTTATTGTTGACAAATATGCCGTGATTTATAAGTAGAACTATTCAACCCCAGCTACCATTAATCTCCCAAAACAAAAACCAACAAACAAAACAATGCATCGTGATTTAACATTCAGCAGACGTCCTGCCTCACCTACGTCCCTAACCCATGTTGTTTTCGGAAACTACGCCTTATCTTCAACGTGCACGGCGGTGATTGGCTGCGGTTTCCTCAACCTCCCCTATATCTCGCCTGTCCAGTGATCACTATCCAGCGAGAGCCGGTGTCTGCGGTCTCCAGCAACATCAACTTCCCCATGAAGGGCCGACGGGGGATGAAGGACTGGGCGCGGAACGCGGAGGACAAGCTCTACATCCCTAAAGAGGTCTTCACTGCGCCTGCAGAAGGTATGAGGCTGCTGTCGGCCGTAACAGATGGCTGCCCAAAGCTCTTTTTTTTTTTATCCTTTTCATAGAGGAAGTATGTCTCTTAGAATTAATGTTGTGGTTTTTTTATGCTTCCCCTTTAATTAGTATTTTCATTTTAATTGGTCGGAAAAAAAAAAGCTTTTGGCTCGCGCACGGGCCGAGCACATAGACTGAATCAGACTGTGGCGGCACGCTGGTTGTTTTTAACAGGGGAAGCGGGGGTCTCGCCTGTTAGACTGGATACTGAGGAGAGTGGAATCTGTTGGGTGGGTGGTTCTCTTAAGTACAGAGGGATTTCATGTTTCATCCACCCTTAAGGAGACATTGAGCGGTACAACAGATGTCATCAGGTCTGGCTGTGCACTCTCTCTCTCGCTCGCTCTGTCTTTCTGTCTCGTTCCCTCTATCTCTCTCTCTGACTCATTCTCTCTCGCTCTCTGTGACCCACTCATGGTTGAGTTGGTTGTCTTTTAGATTAGTCTTGAAACTGGTGACTTCCTTGCATAGGAAAATAAAATATACCAAAGGAGATGGGGTAAGGATGGGATATGGGCCTTTAGCGGGCCCGCCTGGCTCGGTCTATCATTGGTCTTTTTTGACAAGAGCAGATGGCAGCAAACTAGGGGCAAGATGGAACACCCCCCATCATAATGAGTTAGGAATGGGGATGGATGACTCTGGAGAGGTGGTGGGAATGGGCTCCACAGAACATGTGCACAGAATCCGTCCCTAATTTATAATTTTTCTCCTTATGTATTTTTCCAATGCTCTTGGGTGATGCCAGCCCAGCCTATCTCTCTCTCTCTCTTTCTCTCGCTCTCTCTCTCTCTCGCGCGCGCGCGCGCTCTTGCTCTCTCTACTAAAACATAATGGCTATAAGCTAACATATGACACACAAACAAACAACAGTGTGTTTATGGATAGCAACAGTGTGAGCGCACAGGGAGATATTGACCTCTCTCTCTGCTACAGGCAGTGTGCTGGCCTTTAGCTGATTGCTCTACGCTCGTCTGGTTCATTTAACATGTAATGAAAACCAATCTCAGATGGATAGCTTAAACCTGCAGCTTAAAACGGAGCCATATTTAGGTTCAGCCACACACACACCCGTGCGTTTACGTGCACACACGCACACGAAGAAACACACACGTTTACGTGCACACACACACATACGCAAACACACACTCACACATACGCACGGACACACAAGCGCACACACACGCTTGTTTGCTAGGGTCGTGCCTTGCTTCGGCAGGCGGGCACTAGGAACGCTCTTCAACTCATTCTTTAAGTGACACATTTTCTTTTTTCTCCTGTGTGTGTCGCGTGAACTTACTGAAACCAATCCCTTCAATACACACATGCACGCACGCACACACGCAGGCATACACACACAATGGCAAGCATACACACAAATACAGTGTGTACAGAGATGTCGGCTTACACACAGACACAACAACATCTGCATAATGTTTGGCTTTGAGGCGGGACCTAGAATCAGTCGAGACAGCTTTTGAAACTGAATATGACGTTTAGATATAAATCATGAATCTCCAGCTCTGTGTGGCTACATTGGAAACCCAACATAAGTCAGCTAATTCCTATTTTCCTCTGTATTTAACCTTAACAATCGCAGCCCCGACATTTTTGTGACAGCGAATTAATAAAATATAAACAGGAAATGTAAAGAAGAGAGGAAGAAGACTTCAATAAATCTAAGGTCGCATACATATTCGGCAAAGCAGAGGCAAAATGTGCACTGTGAAATATTTATCATATGGCGATTTGCATAACAATAACAGACAACCTTATTTTTTATCCACAAAACTTAGAACTAATTAGCTTGATTATAAATTAGCAGACATCCTGCTGTGATCTAGTCTACATTTTCCAGCATTGAATCTTATAATTTGTTTGCATTAGCAGAAAAGAGAAACACCAGTGGAGACATCATATCGTACAGTAATTGCAATCTTGAAAAAAAGTTATTAGGATTAACAAGCCCAAATGTACCAAATTAAGTGGATAGTATTCACTCAATTTGTTAGCATTACTCAAATTAAAGCACTTACCCAAATAACCTGCTGTATATATTTAATGTATGCGGGAAACTTTTATAAGTTTAAATCCGTGTCACACATGGAGTCACTTAGCGCTAGAAATAGGCGTGTCATTGTTGTGTTGATGTTTATCTCAAACGAAATATGAATTAATCGTTCGGAAAGTAGTAACAGATGCGGTTTGAATTAAATGTCTGAATGTATTTTGTCATTTTTACATTACCCGCTCAACAAGTTCAAATTAACACACAGGCACACGCGTTGCCGCTCCCCTCCCACACATAGTCACACAAACATACACACACACACACAAAAGGCTTAACTATTTAACACAGGATGCGTTGGCTCTTTTCCATCCGCTTGCTTCTGCAGATTGCGCTTCCAATTAAGGTCCATCACACCGACTGGATTTCCCAGAGCACATCATTCTTTCTCCTTCCACATTCCTACAGAAGTCACTCCTATTCTTTCCCTCATCAATCTGTGTCCCTCCCTCTTCTCTCCCTCACTCTGCTTTGTCGTCCTTGTGTCCGTGTATTGCTCCGTCAGCCAGGAGACACATTTTAAAAGATGAGTCACCCAGCTTCAGTTTTGGGTGCTGCCAGCTCCTTCTCTCTCTCTCTCTCTCTCTCTCTCTCTCTCTCTCTCTCTCTCTCTCTCTCTCTCTCTCTTTCTCTTTCTCTATCTCTTCTCTCTCTCCAGGCATTTTTTTTTTATAGCTTTGTATTGACCTTAAAGGGAACGATGTGTGAAGAGGGAAGGAGGAGTTCTGGGATCTTCTCTCCCGTGTGGGCACAATGTTGCCAGGGATTTCTGTTTTTCTTTTTTGGAACCAAAGACAATGCAGACGCCCATTAGACATGTGTTTACAATCGTATTATCTTTGCCAACTGGCCAAGCTATACAATAGGATGTATTGTCTTAGTAAGATTGAAATGGTATTATGATTTTAATGCATAGGGATGTAAAGATTAATCCTATCTGACTTATTCCTTTGGTTAAAATCATATTGTATGGTGATTTGATTGGATCAATGATGTTTAGTGATTATATTTGTCTCTTTGTCTGTCTGTTACAGAAACAGAGACCGAGACTGAAGGGACGATGTACTATGTGATCGGAGCCATCCTATACAGGACGTTGGGATCCATCTTGCCTGCACCAAAGTAAGTGCGCCTGTGTTTGCGATCGTGCGTGATCGTGCGAGTGCGTGTGGGTTTTGCGGGTGCGTGATTGGCATGTATTCCATTATTTACTTTCTGCTTCCCCCTTTCTCATTCAATGCTGCCCCCAATGACAACCATCCCTTCACCATTTCCCTCAGCTCTGTCTCCCTCCTCTTTCTACGTCTACCGTTGTCATACTATTACTATTTTCTGGCATTTCCGTCTTTCTGCCTTCTTTCCCTTCATTTCTCTCTTTTACAACTCACCTGCTCCTCTTACTCCAACTTCTCCTCCTTCGTCTTCCCCTTCCCCTGCTCCTCCTCCTCTGTCTTCTCCTCCTCTTCCTCCTCCTCTTCCTCCTCCTCTTCTGTCTTCCCCTCCTCCTCCTCTTCCTCCTCCTCCGTCTTCCCCTCCTCCTCCTCCTCCTCCTCCTCCTCCTCCATGTTATTTCTCACGGGCAGTCTGAGGTGCCATTTCCCTGTCTGCTCTGGTGATAAAAGCGCAGTTTCTTCGTAAACACACACCATGCACATACACACGCACATGAACCAGCACACACATACAGATACACTGAAATGTGTGTTATTCAGGGGAAATCTAGACAAAACCTTTTTTTTCTTCCCAACAAAAAGGAGAAACAAGACATGTATGTGTTTATTATTAAGTGAATATTAAGTATTAGTCTATATATATAATATTATATAACATTATATACATATAATATTACAGTTGAATACTGTTTTTTTCCAGATTAAAAGGGCTTACACAACCTGCAATCTATATTTTTAATACAATTGATAGCTGAATATAGGATGGATTGATGAAGGAAAGAATGAATAGATAGATTGATTGATGGTGAGTTGTATTGACAATTTTATTGTCAGGAACACAGCATAGGATTAATCTGGGCACTGAAATGCTGAAGACGAGGCATACAACGTATGAGCCTGAAGCAACACATAAACATATATACTATGAGAACCACATCGACCACATATATTACAGCGAATATTGTACAATCTACTGAAGCAGGAAGAATTTACACATATTGACATTAACTCAGAGGATGGATGGAAGACTGAATAGATGGACGAACAAATTAATAAATGGAGAGAAGGATGAGTTACTCAAGGGGTAACCCAGAGATGAACCGGTTAATGAAGAGATGATGGATGAATGACAGATGCATGACTAAATTAATAGATCGAATGGTGGAATGAATGTCAGAATGGATGGGTGAATCAATTAATTAAGCAAATGATTGATCAATGAATGTGCAATGGGTGGATGAACCAACTGGTGCCGCAGGGATTTTTCTTTATGATATATCTGCATTAGATAGACTGATCTATACCATTCTTGCAACGTGATCATATCCATTCAAATCTTTCCGATCTTTCCTTTGAAAAAATATTATTTTAGTCTGCTTTCTTCTGTGACACATTGAGCTCGGTTTCACTCTCGCTTTCCTTACGTGTGTGTATGTACTGTATGTATCCGTGTGTGTGTGTGTGTGTGAACCTGTGAGCTCCGAAGCACCGCATGCAGAGTGGATTCCTGGAGCACTCTCCGTGTGCTCCGTAACCAATAGCATCCCTGTGTCTTACTTCACTCAGCTGTATAGGGCGGCTGGCACGCCATCAAACTCCAATTAAACTTGAATAGGAGCATTACACTTAACCAGAAAACACTCACATTGCTGTGTCCATCTCTTTTTGTTCACTCTCTGATGATTGTGTGTTTGTGTGTGTGTGTCTGGTGATTGTGTGTCTATTGCGCTCTCTTATGCGTGTGTTTGTGTCTCTTCTGGCATGTGTGTGCGTGTATCTTGCTGTCTCTCTTATGTGTCTATGTGTCTCTTTGTGTCTGTGTGTGTGTGTGTGTGTGTGTGTGTGTGCGTGTGTGTGTGTGTGTGTGTGTGTCTATGTGGTGGTTGTTTTTCTTCTGCTGTCTCTCTCTTATGTGTCTATGTTTCTCTTTGTGTGTGTGTGTGTGTGTCTATGTGGTGGTTGTTTTTCTCCTGCTGTCTCTCTCTTATGTGTGGGTATGTGTATCTTCTGATTTGTGTGGATGTGTGTGTGTGTGGTGGTGGTTGTTTTTCTCCTGCTGTCTCTGTTATGTGTGGGTATGTGTATCTTCTGATTTGTGTGTGTATTTGTGTGTGGTGGTTGTGTGTCCTTTGCTGTCTCTCTCTGATGTGTCTCTTCTGGTGTGTCTGTGTGTGTGTGCTTGGCCCTACAGCCCCCCTGCGATGATCAACTCCAAGATCCTGGCGGTGACGGTGCGTCCAGAGCCCCAGCCCAGCGAGCCCATGGTGGTGGTGGAGCTGTCGCCTCTGCTCAACGTAAGACCGCTGCGCCCACCCCACACTCCAGACAGGGGCAGGGTTCCATCCACAATGTCCGCAGCGTTTTTACAGTTTTCATTTTTACGCTTATTTTCACTTGTGTGATTTAAATGTTTTCTATCCATCTATCTGTCTGTCTGTCTGTCTGTCTGTCTGTCTGTCTGTCTGTCTGTCTGTCTGTCTGCCTGCCTGCCTGCCTTTCTGTCTGTCTGTCTGTCTGTCTGTCTGTCTGTCTGTCTGCCTGCCTTTTTGTCTGTCTGTCTGTCTGTCTGTCTGTCTGTCTGTCTGTCTGTCTATCTATCTATCTATCTATCTATCTATCTATCTATCTATCTATCTATCTCTAAATATAAACATACACATTGTTTGTACACATACACATTTGTCTATGATATATGGTTACATTTATCTTCTGTTTTATTGCTCTTACATTTATTTTTCTCATTCTATCTCATCTTGAGCACATCTGTTACACAAACAATGATGATCTAAGTCTGGATGTACCTGTAGGCATTGGTGAGCAATACGACCCCTAACCTCCCATGGAGGTGGATTTGTGTCTTTGTGTCGAGTCCAAAACCGCTGCATTGCATTACCGATGCAGACGTCTTTTTTAAATGAAGTTATATACATTATATGATTGACATCAAAACTGGAATATTTCTATTTTAAACAAAAATAATTCCTTTAATAGTTTTGAGAGTAAAATAAATGCATTTGACCACAAAATCACCTTTCATTTCGGCTGCATTTCCCCACTTTGGACAGGCTGTCTGGTTTGCCCTTTGAGTGTAATATTTGTGTATTTTGTTGAGAACAAAACCTTTTACACAACAAATAAAGTAATGATTCTGAGAGGCCAAAATGTATGTTGTATTAAAATATGACATAGTCGAGATCAAAACGATATGCATTACAATTAAAAATATGTATATTTCAAACATAAAGGGTAAATAGTTTAAAAGTTTTTGACGTAAAAAGAAAGTTTGGTTAGGATGTCTAATGGTTTGATTTTGGTTACATTTTCTGTGCGCTTGCAAAGGGAAAGTTTTGGGTTGCAAAGTCAAACATTTGGGTTGTAAATTCTGCTCTTACCTTTGTACCTTTGACCCTTGCACTTTTGACCCTATCCCAGATCGCACTTACCCGAATCAGCCATATTTGTGGAGTTCACAAGCACGTTTTCAAATTCCACAAACGTGCCATCTGTTTAGTCTCCCTATTATTTTATTAATAGGCATGTCTTGCGGAGAACCACATTAAAGTTAAGCACAACCCAAGTGATGATCTAAAATAACGTCTCCTTACTTATCAAAATATAATGTTATGAGTCGATTATAGATAGCCCCAAGAAGGGCTATCTATAATGAACAATTCATGAACACCTAAGAATGATATGTTTGGCCATGAAAGTCTATCGTTGCCCTAATACTTTTCTTATTTATGGAGTAGGAGTAGGGGAGTGTATGGAGTCGTTTGTATTATGTGAAAACCTCTACAACACCAACAATGCATATGAAAAATAACCGCATGAGCTAGATGCGATTGATCATTCAACATTGTTATGGCACCAGTGACTGTTGGGCATTACGAGTTTAAAGTGCCACAGCGCCAAACTGCCCCACATGCCACTCTTCCATAAAACGCCAAAGACAGGTTGTGGTAACTTTTAGCAAAACTAAACCAAGATGAGTACTGACGTGAATAAGTAATTCTGTGTTGACCAGTGGAAGTCGAGCAAGCTTCGGTTGCAGACTATCTTCCATAACTCTACAGAGATGATATTGGATCGATCCCATCCAGCTCATGGCGTTATTATTTGATACTTTATGGCTTGGGTTATTTGTTACTTTTATTTGGTACACTGAATGCCTATTCATAACAAGAACAATGAGACCAAGCGTTCAAAATAAGGGTAGTAAGTTTGTGGAACAATGCAATTTGTTGATAATGATACAGAATGAACACTGAGCGCCACAAATTGACTCTGCTTTTTTTTTCTTTTACGCGATTTTGAAATATAAATGTCGTTCCGTTCATTCATCTCCGCATAACACTCTTTCTCCCTGCCATCCTCGTTCACACACGCACACGCACACAGATACAAGCGCACACATGCCAATGGTGCGCGGGTACACTACCACTTATTGGATAAACCCGCGTATCACTGATACATGCACACGCACTGACAGCGGATTCGCCCGTGCCTCCTCTCAACGTGCCTACAAAGGAAAACCCGAAGCAGCGGCATATATGCGATTAATGTGAAATGCGGTTATAGTTTATATATATTACGGTGTTAGACCCCCAGCCCGTTGTGCCGGCGATTTGAATTTGCTCTGCAGCAGGGACTGGAGATCGGGAAGTGGGCCGGTCCACTTTGAAACGTATTTCGTGCGCGATTGCTCGATTACGCGAATGAGCAAACATGAACCTATTGAAAAACCCTTGAAAGCTATTCTGCTTTTGTTTGAAATTAAATTAGTTGTAGTTGGAATGGATTTAGTTTAATCTCACTTATCTGATATTATATTGCAACAAATTGTTTCGGCATACTAAAACCCTTCTACCTTTTTTACCCAAGAGCAAAGCATTAGACAGCCTCGCCAAAGTGGATAGGCCAGCCAAAATGGAAGGTGTTTGTGGCTGAAATGCGTTTATTTTGCTCTCAAAACTTTTAAAGCAATTACACCTGTTTGAATTATGAATATTTTTGATTGGAATGAACTAAGTTTTGATCTCCATTAGATCATCACTTTTGCTTTCAGAATAATACATTTTGTTTGAAAATGTTTGCACTTTACAAAAATACACCAATATACCTCCATAACTCTCCAGCTGTTCCTCAATGACACATATCTGAATTCTCTCCAAGTATCATTGGATAAAAGACAGAGGCAAAACCAGCACAATGGGTTATGGCTGCCTACTGTTTTCCTGTAAACCCACACTCAGCAGGGCTGCTGAGCATTTCCTGTATGTGAACCTGCTGTTTCTTTCACCCTTTGACTTTAATTTAATTTCTGCAATAAAGTTATACATAAACAGTCTCCAGCATGGAGAAAACCTTATGTGTGTATACCATGAGGCAGTCAATTATGTAAAAATAATAAGAAAAAATTCCCTGGATGAATGCAAATATACTTGACTCCTTTTGATCGGCACTTTCTTTAATTGTACACGTGCACAAGCACACACACACACACGTGCACACTTTCGCATAATGTGAGCGCACGTACACAGACTCACAGAGACACGTGGGCTCCGACATTGGCAATAACTGTGTATTCCAGGGGGTTCCAGTAATCTAAACAGATACTAGGCCTCTGGCGCTCGCACACACACACACTACAAACGAAATGCGTAACGTGCAACTCACAACTTTAACCAGGACCTGGGGGTCAACAACATTGCACTGCTCTTCATCATGAACCCCTTTGTACTTCTTCCTCTTCCCCGGGTACTTCGTAAAGTCTCCCTTGCACTCTCGTTAACTCGCAGTCAAACCTGAAACTCTTATGATCCTGGCCCCGGTCTATGCTAAAACTCATCTGACATGCCTGCTTTCTTAGTATTTTTCTTAACCCTCAGTTAAACTTTAGTTTATTGCTATATGGTGCTTTTCTCTGCGTTGGATAGTTGTTATTTTTGGTAGGTGAGTCGGTTAGTTTGTTTATTAGTTTGTTAGTTAGTTGGTGATTTGATTTACCGCGTGTTTCACTGTGTGCAACTCACATACTCAAAGACGAACCCACACACACACACACACACTCACACACATATATAGGCATCCACATCAAACATGTATCCATATGCATAATACATTATATCCTCTCTCTTAAGGGAACATGGTGAGGGAACGAGAGCACGAGAGAGAGATCGCCAAAGAGAGAGAGAGAGAGGAATCACAAAAGTCAAACCAAAACACAGAGTTCCATTCTGTCAGATGTACGGGGCTAATGACCTTGCCAGGCATGGTGAGGCATTGCCGTGGAAACAGCTGCCATGGGCCTGCGTCTTGGTTGTAATGGGGGTAGGAGGGGTGTGTGTGGGGGGGGGAGAGCAGGATGGGGATCCAGGGGTTTCTGTACGCGGTCATGTCCTTGCTGAGAGGACATCTGGTCCTGAACTACCCACCTATTCACACTCTTCCCTCGTGACCTAACCACAACTGTGTGTGTGTTTGTGTGTGTGTGAGTGGGTGGGTAGCTCGCTGGCTGGGAGTGTGCCTATGTATGTGTGAGTCTGCATGCACATGCCAATGTTGGGTCTTACTGGTGGCTAAGCAGGAACTGAGCAGCAGTCCAGATGCCAAGAGCTTTCCCTACTCACTCCCTCCCTTTGGTCCACGCCCACACACACACACCACAGGCTCACCACACGCGCCCACACCACATACACGCACATACACCACACATACACACACACATGCACACGCACATACACCACAAACATACACACTCGCACACACTCATACTCAGGGTTATTCAAACAAGTATAATGGTATCCCTTAAAAGCCTTGCTGGTTATTTAGCCATAATCTACTTTACTTTCAGCAGTAACATTTATCTTCCAGGTTTCTCTCTTTCATTTTCCAAAATAAATACCCCCTTTCCATTAGAGGGCCACAGTGTTTTTCTATTTCATAGGGAATTTGCATTTCTTTTTTATTATCGTATTCCACAACCAGTTATTGTTTTTCTGTGTTTGTGTATGTGTGTGTGTATGTATGTGTATCTGTTCATATTTAAGTGTGACAGATTGAGGAGGGCCTGTGAACTGTACACCACACACTCTCACTATGGACACCATTCATTATGGATTAATGTAGAAATCTGTATCTGATGGCGTTGTGAAGGCATCAGTCGAGATGGCTGCGCCATTAAGGACCGTGTCCCCCCTCCCCGTTTCACCCTCCTAGAGAGAGAAAGTTAGCTAGTGTAGCGGCAGAGGGAAAAAAAGGAACGCGCCCATATATGGGCACTGCACCAGGCTGATTGATGGCCGGAATAGCTAACCGACTCCAGCGCACAGCAGTGCCCTGCTAATGCTAATGCTAATGCACGGCCCCAGCAATAACTAATGTCCCCGGCACTGATCAGCATGTGGCGAGGCAGTTGCTGGTTAGGTGAGTGGGGGAGGCAGGAGGTGGGGGCCGCAATGGCTTCCATTCATCAGCCTAAGCCCCCCCCCCCCCCTGCCCCTCTGATCCCTTGTGGACGTGTAAATATTGCATTATCGCTTGATCTCAAGTCCGTCGGGGGCTGCGGGGCTTGGCAAGGGGGTTCGGCCGTGACGCCTCATAGTGGAAAGGTCTGTTCATAAATTACACAAATCTAGCACAGGGCTCAGCTGAAAAAGTGACCTTCCCGTAATAACGTTGCAATGTGACATCTTGCTTTGGGTTCGTTTGCTTATTTGTTTTTGGATGTGTTGTTATTGCATAGATAATCCCAAGAAAGTCCACGGTGGCATTTAGGTAATTGCCTCCTGCCTTCCGACGGTATGGAGGGGGAACCCTGTAATGAGCAACCATATTCTCCCTTCTGTCATCACTTTGAGCCGCAGAGCTCTGGGGACTCTTTGTGCTATGACCCGCTTCACCAACAGAGGGAGCTCTTCCATAGAGGGACCTCCCCGGGAATGACTGAAAGCCCCCCCAGGGCTTTTTGATGGACAGGGACATGGTGCCGTCCTGGCCCTACAACCACTCTATCACAGGCCGCTCCCTCGGTAGAGCCGTGTTACTATTGACCTCTTTTCAAACCGAACCACCATTTAATCATCGATATTCTTTCCGTCTATCGGTTGGACACGTTTGTCCCCGGTCACGGAGTTCTCCTCGGATGACCATTTGCGTCGGCTCAAATGGCCGCCGCGTAGAAGGAGGATAGCGCTCGGCCTCGGTTCGTACGGAAGTATCTCCGAGGCAGTCCGTAGCGCACGTTTTACTGGAAATCAATCCCAATAAGACTACCATCCCGCCATCCCCCAGAGGCCAGGCGTTGTCATGGAACGGGGGGAGGGGAGCAAAGGTCGTCGATTAATAATAGGAAAATGAAGCAGTTCATCCACAGATCACCGCCCCGATAAAACACACTCGAGGGCTTCCGTCAGAGTCGGTTGATCGTCTGATCGATCCCGTGATTGAGTCGCGCGGTCGGCCCTGCCTTCGCCCACCGCTGAGCACCACCCCATCATCAAGATAGTTACACTGGCGTTGCAACAGCCGAGGATTGGCTATCCATAGCGCTCTGAGTGAGTCATCATACCCACTAGCGGGGGAGCAATGAAAGGATAAAAAAAAGAAGACTAGTCTAGTGTCATGACCTCTCTGAGGTTGTAGTCTACCTTGACTGGTTCTTCTATTTTTCGCCCTTTTTTTCGTTCTCACTCGAAACCTTAAACCAGCGTCGGGGGTTCACTGGAGCACATTTACGGCCGTGATTTACTGTGCATTATCCTGTAAGAATTGTCTTTGGCTTTTTTTTTTTCGGTCTCTGAGCCTCTTTTTTTCCCCCGTCGTCGCTCTCTCTCTCTCTCTCCCCTGAATTGAACCTCTCTCGTCCAGCCGAAAGTAGCTATTGGATCTTCGAGCAATGACTCTAGCCGCCGTTCAACCCTGGCTCTCCCTCTCCGCACACCACCACCTCCACCACACTGGTCTCCATCTTTCTATTTCATTGTCTGTTTACCACTCTCCGTTACCCATGGAGCATCACTCCTTCTCCTCCTCTGGCAATGAGCAACGATGGCTTCGCCCTGTGTCTCCTTCTCCCACTCATCTATTTTATTGACACCAGCTTATCTTGTCTCCTTCTGCCTCCCTCCCTCCCTCCCTCCCTCTCTCCCTCCTTGCCTCTCTCTCCTATATTACAGGGTACATCGGATCCTCAGTGCGTGGTGTGGGACTACGGCAACCCGTAAGTCGACCCCAATTCCTGCCTTCTGAATGCATGCCAGTGATTGTGTTTCGTGGTCTTGTGTGTGTCTAGCTGTGTTGGGTTTTTTAATGTGTTTTGTTGTGACATGTTTGTAGGATAGGTCAATCGAGATGTCAGTTGTGGGCATCTATTGTGTGTGTCCGTGTGCGTTTAAGAGGCAGGGAGAGAGAGAGAGAGAGAGAGAGAGAGAGAGAGAGAGAGAGAGAGAGAGAGAGAGAGAGAGAGAGAGAGAGAGAGAGAGAGAGAGAGAGAGAGAGAGAGAGAGAGAGAGAGAGAGAGAGAGAGAGAGAGAGAGAGAGAGAGAGAGAGAGAGAGAGAGAATGAGAGCCAACAGATTATACCCTTAATGGGGTTTGTGTGTGCGTGGGGAAGTTTCTGTGTGTTTCCACTTGTGCTCATGCATACTACTGTTTGCTCTACACCCCTCAATTTATTAATGAACTGAATACAGACTAATGGATTTCCCTGTCTTGGCTTTAATTAAATTAGCAAATGAGAACAAACACTATTGTCTGTGTTTTAAAGCGTTTTAAAGAGAACATCAGTCACGAAAAGTTATTTTCCAGGGGGCTGGGAAGTTTTTTTCTAATGCATTATATCGAACTAATGGTTCCCTTATTCACTGCATTTCAACGCGTGACCTTTGCCTCATTCGTCACGGGGGCCGCCACGTTATCAAGGCAATGTCGTCGTTAATGCATTGCTAATTTCGGCCCCAGGGCTCCTGAATCTCCCCTAATGGGCTATCTCCGGATCCCTTCCTATTCAGGCCATTAAGTCATCGACATTGTTGATCGTGAAAAGCATTCTTTATACTAGCTGCCCCACATTGCCCCGGCATAGAAGAATAAGTAGAGCAATTGATTCTAGCCGGTGCCCCAGATTGGGCACTCACACATTTGGTCAATAACTCTAGGCACACCAAACCAGTTTCCGATAAAAAGCATGGAGCAGCTTCATTAGCTTTTGACCGCTTCACATATCAACTTCAAGTCCCCTTCACGACCCCCCCCTGGATGTCCTGATGTTTAGTCAGGGCGTTTCTAATCCGGATGAAAACGATCACCGTACTCAAACACCACATCAAATGGTTCATCGGTAGTCTGTTTGAGAACCGACCACAGCCAACCCCCCTACGCCCTGTACTCAAAGCTCCCACCGCCCCGTTCTCCATCCAGAGTGATGCACATAAAAGAGTCGGTCCACTCACGGCCCTCCTCTGATCCACATCATCGATACCACCGCGTGTGGCTAAAGCAAACAATGAACAGGTCTGTCGACACGGGAGTTGGGAGATTGTGGGTAATCAGCACTGCCCCCTTCCCTCTTCTCCCCCTTCACATGAAGGGGAGATGAAGGAGGGAAAGCTCTGCAAAGTCAATTAACTAGCTGGCAGATTACTCCTGCAATCAAATTAAATTCCCCCAACATTACGAGGGCAAAGAGCCAAGCGGAATATCAAGTGAGGAAATAAGAGTTGATGCGTGTCACGCAAACACAGTGGAAAAACTGAAAGACCCGAATGTGGACATGGTCCAAAACGCCGCTGCCAGTGATTAGGCGATACATTAGGCAAAGTAAGCCCAGGCTGATAGACGTATGATAATTATGAGCAGATATTCAAAGCAGCGCCAACCGAGATCGATCAAATGGAATGATTGCACCGTGGGTGGCAGAGGATCTGGCTGGGGCTGCCAATGCACACGCATGGATGCACACACACGCACACGCATACACACGCACACATACTCGCACACACACATACTCGCACGCACACGCACGCAAGCACACACACACGCACACGCATAGTACACACACACACACACACAGAAACACACACTCACAAAGACACCATCTTGCACACGAGGAAAATAGGTTGCACACAAAGAAAATAGGTAATAAAAACAATAAAAAAGACTATATTTTCTAGGGAAAATTTAACTTTGAAAGCCGGAGGATACATTTTACTGCCAAAATTCAAGTCGATTATGTCTTAATAAGCAGAGAGCACCCCCTACCTCCACTCTAGCTCGAGTAGATGCAGTCGAGGCAAGGAGAGGCACCAGGATGACCCAAAGGCATCTCAGCAAGCCAGAGGAGGTTTCTGCTATACAGTGATGAAGCATAACTTTTATTATCGTGTTATCGTGGTTTTGATTGTTTATTCAGAGAAACAGGCTCAACGGACAAGCACTCTTGAGGTGGTTCGTGAAGCACCTCTCGGATCCAGGTGAAAATTCAGTCTATATCAGGGTGAAGGGAATGCTAAAGAAGCCTATAGGCTCTGATTTATGTCAGACCCTTACAACTTTATACGGTGTTGTGTTGACCACTATGCGTAGAAGCAGGAACTAGTCAGAAGTGGTCCAATGAGGTACTTATGTTTAATGCTTTAATATTGTGTGGTCTAAGAAGGCATGGAATAAATAAATTAACATCAACAGCCCGAAACCCCCAGGGCGCCGGCTCTATAAGCGCATTGGAACGCAAATTGTTGCCTTCCTCTGGTTCACAGTGCTGAGCCTGCTGTTTATCATTTGCTTTATGTGTGGCTGGCCGGGCCTCCAACGGGAACGGCTAGTGTATAGTAGTATTCGAGACAAGACGCCAGCATGGAGGCCTGCCCTCCCCTACTGTTTTCCTTTCACAGTTGACGGCTACTGCTGTTTGTTCTGCTATAAATCGCCAACCCCGGCCATGGCAACATGTAGGGAATAAACAAGGATCATGTGGAACAGCGATCGGAAGTGATCAATATGGGATCGATATTAGTGGTTAATGGTGGCGATCAATTGGTTGTTTATACCCATCACATAGCACGAGTATAAGAGCAAAAAGGTTATACCCATAATAGAGTTAGCTAAGAGCTAACTCTATTATGGGTATTGAATTTGTCAGTTAGAATTTGTCAGCCATAGTTTATGGAAAACAGATAGAGGCATAATATTAGGTATAGAGAAGAAAATCTGAACAGAGTTCAAACGACATTTAGATGTGTGCATACTTTTTAGGTATGGTAATCAAGCCATTAGGTTAGTCAATTGTGTACGATTGTTTTTCCCGCCTAAGTGCTGCATCATAAGTGCATCCGTGACAATGATTGATACATTCAAGAAGACTCATGTCCTCTAAAACCCGACCTTGAATCCTGAGTCTTTGATTATCAATTCTATTTTCATTTGGGATGAATAAATTATCATATAAAATCTTGCCTACGTCACCAAAATTTGTCGGACCACTGGTACTCTCTGAGCCCCAGCAGAGATTGTCGATATGTTTGCGTCTGCAAATTATCTAGCGAGTTGTAATGATCAATATATGCTGCCGTAAGCCATTGGTTTGGTTGAAGTAATCTCTACCAACATGTCACTGACCCACTAGTTTCAGTGTGAAGTTTTGAAAGCAGAGATATGGTGGCAAATGTATATATAAAGAACAATATGGGTGTGAGGACTGGAAGGAAAGGGAAATCTACAAGTCAACGGTTAAGAGGGAAAGTCTTTCTTCATGCAGCTGCCTGCTGGCACCGCGTTCCTGTTATAAACTGAAATGCACAAACCTAATGTCGGGTTATTGTTTCGGATTCGGCCCAGCCTCTTGTCGAACCACAGCATTGTCTAATGTACGTACTTATGCCAGGATTAAGGATGGAAAGTGGACCCGCATTCAGCCCCCTCCCCCCGCCACACTGCCCACTCCCGGCTCTTATGTACATGACTTCGACTGCAGCTCTGTGCTTTGATCCATGCCTTCGTAAGCGACTTTGACCGGAGATCACTCTACACTTTGAGCGCTCCCTCAGCCTGCAAAAAGTTGGCCTGGCGTTTTGGCGTCGGTGCACGGTTCATCTCTGTATTTACGCGTCTGTGTTTATTTATTTATTTAGCCCCTTAACAGGCCCATATGTCCGCGCCATCTGCCTATTGGAATCTGTGTGCTCTCCATCCCTCAACAAATCCTAACCACCACCACCACCGCCATCACCACCACCCCTATCACCCCCTCCCGGTCTTCTCAGCCTGTTCTGCAAAAAAACAAAATATGGGACACAAATAGACGTTGTTAGGCATAGCACGTCTTGATAGCAGAGCAGCATGCAAATCCGGCCATGTTGGTTATATGGGATCAAGGGTTATCCATGTGTGCTGTCCGTCTGTCTGTCCCTCTCTCTCTCTCTCTCTCTCTCTCTCTCTCTCTCTCTCTCTCTCTCTCTCTCTCTCACCTCAGCCGTTGGAACTGAATGTGTCTTAAAGGTTGATCGATGGCTTGGCTTCAAGCATCTCTTTACCTTGACCCAGTTAAGGATTACATGAGTTACAAATGGGTATATTGAGACATTGGATGCATTCCTCGTGCTTCTTTGAAGGCCTTGGCTAAATTCAAACTTTCCACTTTGTAAACAGTGCGATATATTAACGGAACGACTCTCTCGTGGGCGCAAATGTCCTCCCTCTTTTGAGTAATCCATTAAATATACATTGCAATATTCAAATATGCACACCGATGTGCATTTATGTATTAATGCCCTTCTTTCTTTATTTCTTTAATAACTGTTGCAAGTGTGATCAGTGTTGAAGGTACCACAATAATCCAAATAGAGAATCTCAAATGGCCAGGCATTAACCATGGCGTTCCAGTGCAGCAACGACCCATAAATCGACGTCCTATGTTTCAGAGTACTTAAATCAAGTGTGTGTGTGTGTGTGTGTGTGTGTGTGTGTGTGTGTGTGTGTGTGTGTGTGTGTGTGTGTGTGTGTAGGCAGAGGGAGGGGTTTAATCCACTCCTAATCTGCACTGGTCCTTGGTATCATCTGTAGATCAGTGGACACAAACCCTCAGACCCTTCCTCTCCGGGGAACACTCTTCTCCAGATTTGCACACATATTAAATCAATTAGTCCAAAATTCACTCTGAGAAACATATTTTAAAAATTCACTTCTTATTCCATGTACTCATTCATCCATTTATCCCACCGTATTATGAGTCAGGGTAGAAGGGAACGTTATAATCCACATGGGAAATCTCCAGTGCAGCCAGGCATTAACTGGACATCTGTTTAAGAGTATTTAGTCAAGTAAAGTATTACCTAATGGACATGCACACTACTATAAATGTTAAGTTAGGTAACTGGTTGACTGTAGTCACATGTCTGTCTATTAGTAAGTGTGTGAGTCAGTGTGTCTGGATGTGGTTGTCGGTGTCTGTGTGTGTGTGTGTGTGTGTGTGTGTGTGTGTGTGTGTGTGTGTGTGTGTGGTTGTCGGTGTGTCTGCGTGTGTCTGCGTGTGATCGAGTCGAGTCACTTAATCCCATTTCTAATCTCTTGTGTGAACGGGTGGATTACTGCGGTAAAAAAAAGAAAAGAAACAGGGCTCATATTACACCTTCCCCTCCTCACCCTACCTCTGACCCCACTGCCGACCTATTACCTATCCACCTAAGCCTCCGAGATATAATGGCGTATCACACAGCATGAATGGCCGGTGTGCCCTTATTTTGACACAAGAGTGTAGTACTCTGCCGAGGGATTGGCTACAGCAGTGGAAAGAGAGGCCAGCGCTGGCAGTGTCCAATCCTTGACCCCGTGGCCGATACGAAAAAAACGTCCAGTTTCGAATTTCGTATATTACACCATTCGTGCACTCTCTATAAAAGCCACGTCCATATATTTAAGTGCCGCTTTCTCGTCCACTTTATTTTGGCGTCTTTGAATTGCATTGTTAGGGAATTTGAGGCACTGGGAATGCATATGCAATCAATTTTTTTCCGAAAGCTACGCCCGTCAATTTCAGTCTCAATGTGCTTCGGTCTTCTGGGGATTGCCGTGGCATAAAACCTGCCGTATTCAGGGAAGACAGCCAAAGAAAATGTGTCTTTCAGACTTTTATTAGCAGCACTTAGAAGGACCTGTCTTGCTAATCACCCCATATCAAAAAAATACAGAACAATTCAATGTGCATCAGACCTTCTCTGAATCCTAATCACTCAGAGCCTTATCAGCACTATTAATCCAAGCTCTGGCTGTCACGTCAGGATTGCAAATGTTAAGTCTTCCCTAATGTGTATGTCTCCATAGACGTTTGAATACCATGCATTCAGACACACGCCTTCTGTGTGTGTGTATCTGTGATGATGGTCGAGAAGGGGAGGGGGGGGGGGGGGGGGGGGGGGGGGGGGGGGGTGTTGTCAAACTCTGTCCCACTTCCGCAACCCCACTCCTCTGCCCTCCCTCCTCCCCATCTGACGGAGCAGAAGGGATCAGTAACAATGTCAGAAAGCTAGCTGCCCCAGAGCGAGGACATGGGCCAGTAGGGGCTTATCTGGGGCTTTCTCGACCAGCGGAGTGGCGGAGAGGACCGCGGACAGACACCCGGAGCTTACTGGCCCACGACATGGAGCTCTGCGCTTTGGCTGTGTCCGCAGACTGTGTATTCTGATGGAGGACCATAGGCATTTAGATCTGGTGACACTGCTGGCCGTAAAAAGCGAGGGGTTAGAATTTGAAATCCCCGGTGCGGGAAAATGTGAAACTTTTGCTAATGTTGTTGCCTGTTTTTTGGGGATAATTGTGGGCTGTTGAGACTTTGGGGGTGTACCCGTCAAGGGCGCTCAGTGCATGGAATTGTGAAGCCAAAGCTGTTTATTTGGTGGTGGTGCTGCGGCTGCTGCTGAATTGATTTCATCGTCATGTGACCTGGAAGTGTACCCTTTGGGAAAAAGCGCTACCAGCAATCTGGGTATGTGAAGTCTCCTGCTGGATATCCACTAGCTTGTACTCTCAGTATTGGGAGCACAAGAAGAGAACTATATGTTCGACACTCCGCTGAACATTGGAATAACCCGCCAGCCTCTTTGTCAGTTGAGCTGTAGCGTGAGCGCGCTGCTTGGTGAGTAACAGTTGATGTTTCTACCGCTCTTTTTCTGGGTCACTTCTGTACGTTGAACGTACTTTGAAAAATACTTGAGAGTTTTCATCTACTTTAGTCGAAAATAACTTAAGAAGGCAACTGTATACGTTTTAGATACTTGAATGAATGCTTGAAAATAGTATAGATGTAAATGATTAGTACTAAAACAATTGATTCATTTATTGTAGAAGTAGATCAGTAAAAGCTATGATATTGGTGTTATGGGTGATCGGTGACTGTGTAAAACCCTGAAGGCAGAAGAATAGAACATGCGAGCCATTTCAGCCTGTGGAGAATCTCTATGTAGCACAGCTTTCCTTTTCGCAAGCTAGCACAGAACCGGCACACGAAGAAGAAAGATTATCGAAGTAAAGAGGCTTATAAATTAGCCTTTGGCCATGTCAGAGAGCAACGGGTGGCAATAGAGGTCATTGACAAAGTATCACTACACGGGAGATGAAGGGCCGCCACAGGGTGTTGTGCCACATACCCCCCAGATCCCCCAGTACTAAGACATGGAGGATTAAGTGGGTCAGTATGTGGCCCTGTTGTAAGATCATCTAGAACCCAAAGTAAAACCGAAACTATGCATGGTTGGTAAATAGGCCTTGATGCACTACAGTTTTATGTCTATGGCCATGGGTTATTTTAATGTCACTGCGATGACGATGTATGACGGATAGGAGGGAGTGTTGACTTTGTACCTGATGATTTAAAAAAAAAGGCTTAACAAATGAAGTGGATTGATAACACGTGACTGTGGGCCATTGTACCAATCACAACAAATTGTTAATTATTTTAGATAATTAAATAGTTTAGTGTTATGTTTTTGGATGTGGATGTTTTGGATTACCTCAAAAGTGTACGTAATCAATGCACTTAGATTGGCTTGTTATGTGAAGGGTGCTTGAGATTAACCTAATTAAATCAGAGACAGACAAAACATAGATGCAGCTGCGATTAGACACCACATATTTAAACATGGCTTTTTTTAGCTGCCCGTACAAACGCATTGACGATCCGGTTTATGCCAAAAGTCGTTCCACTGACTTGTGTATATCCAGCAAGCTCCAGACCAGACATATGGTGCTACACCCCATGGGAGCCTATACACGGACAATCAATCGGTCTCGATACTCGAGACCAGGCTCAATGGTGATGATGCATCCCTCCCTATGCGGCCAGACTAAATAGGATTTTGCATAGCATTGCATTGTTTTATTGGATATATCCAACCAAGTGAATATGTGCACTGTAATTCCCTATAATAGTAAAGTCTGAAAAATAAGTAGTTGTAAAACAATGCCGTAGCCTTGTGAGAGTGCTGGTGTTCGTATACATGAATAAAAGTTTAGGATGGGAAGTTATCTAGAGTAAATTTGGCCCCATCTCTATTAAAAATGCCCAAAAAATAATATATAAGAAATAAAGAAAATAAAAGAACAACAATACTTTGTTTACCCAAGTACCTGAGAGAGCTGGATTTCAGTCCGTTATGAAACACCAGTGGAGGTAAATGCATTTTCAGGTAACTAATTGACAATAGATAACAAAGCTCTGCATTGTCCTTCAGCTGGGTAATGTGACTGCTCTATTGGTAATTGTTGTATAATGTCTTTAGTGTGAAATAACCCATTACATCTGTTTAGGCCTCCTTTGGAAAAGGTTCTATAGCAGATCATTTTGTAACATAGGTGGTCGCAAATGAGGAATTCGACTGCATTTGTAGCAAAATCACTTTATTACAGCGTTGTGTTTATTTTCTTTTTTCTTTATTTTAGATTGTTCTTCCATCTGATGAGAGCCAGGGATTAAACCCACATTATTATGTTATGTTTATGTTCTGACGCACACCTAATCTAGATAGATCGCCTGGCATAATCTGTTGATCATTTGTACCATCTGTAATTTTCTTGAGAGCAGGGAATGGCTTAAGGGGAAAGTGAAATATAACTACCGTAGACGAGGCTTCAATGGTTGGGGTTCATCAAAAGGTTAATCATAGGTTAGTGAGTGTGGATAATAAGGGAAATGTGTGTAAATAAATGCTGAAAAAAAAAAAATGTAAATATTGCAGCAATATACACAATATACTCCACACTAGTGTGTTTTTATGCGTGGGTTTTTGTGTGTGGGTGTGTGTGTGCCTTGTATATATTTACTGGATGCTTTTTGCATCTGTCCGTGAAATCATTTGAGCTGTGTGCTCATGCTCCCTTGATCTGACTCCATTCTGGGCTTTTTTTTCGTCAGCCTAAATCGATGTTCCACAGGAGAATGTGTAAGCCTCAATTTGACTTAGCCCTCTTAGTTGCCTTCGGTTTTATATACAGAATGCTCTTTTTATAGAGAAATAACTGAACTAATTCTTGGCTAAAGGGTTTTGCAAATGCAATCCTCAATCCTCAATCAATAGTTGTATGCGCACTGAGGTATGCGTTCTATCTCTGTAGCAAGCTATCAACAGTGTTAAATAGGTGCCCGTTTGTTTATTGGGGCTGCAGAGTTGGTAAACCTCTGATCTGTTTCGTAATTGATACAGGTTATAATGAAGACCCCACATTAATAATACACTATATAACACTGTTTAACACTGAAAACTAAGCATGCAAGTCAACACTGAACCAATTCCCTGAAATAGATGAATAAATAGACAAATAAATAAATAAGAATGACCTATACTTTTTGCCTCAGTCTTTTTGAATAGAATGACATATTTTGTGACCTAAGGTTCCCTCCCTTTACGGTTGAATCGAGATCATTCAGACCAAAGTAGTCAACTTGGCCTTTTGGCTAAACAAAAGCTTGGATCAGATGAAGTTCTTGCAAGCATGGCTGTGAGAAGGTACATTTGAGGGAATTCAGTTCTTTATAGTTCTATAATACAAAAGCTCTGCTTTGTGGTCATACGAATGATGGTCATGTGTTTGTGTGATTATGTGTGTGTAAGCATAGTTATAAACACTGACAAATTCCCTATTTTAGAAATCAAATATAAACTTATCATCCACTAGTTATGGCCTTACCGTTGTATTATGGATGATGGATGTATCCTGTGTGCATATATCTGAATTTCAACATGTATAAATCAACAAGGACATATTTTTTCCTATCTGCGTTCATAATGCTCAATGGACTATTATACTGCATTTATGCGTCTTTGTAGACACAAACACAAACACAACATGTCAATGGTGCCTTAACTTTTCTCACTCGTTATGAATTAATCTACTGGGATGTCAGTCACAGGTCAATGTCCAACAGCCGTGAATGAAAATGCAAATCGAATGAAAATTCTAAACCTTTGAACATGATTAGCTGAGAAGAACCCGAGAGGCGTGCATAGATACGGCATACATGAATGCCGTCTACGTCTGTCATTATGGTTCCTTGCTAATTTCATTCATTTATTGATCAATTTAGTAGTCTCTAGTTCCTCCTTGAAACTCAGTGCATAACGCAACCGCACATTAACACTGAAATTGTACACATTTAAATTATTTTACATATATTCCAAACAACACATTGCTGATTAGTCACTAATTAAATTAACCCCAATTTGCATTTCTATCATCTTTCTGATGCTTATCATTGGCTTCAACACATGCTCACGCAGACACATGCACACACACGCCCACACATGCACACTGCCAGCATGCAGCAGCCTATCAGCTAGCCTACGCAGAGCATCCCTCCATCATGGTGATTTTGTAATTTTTCAGATCTTTAGTCTTTGAAGTGTCGGCTTGTAGTTTGCGAACCATCAGAGAACTGCTCTCAAATTGCTGACATTATGACTGAGAGCAAGAGGGACAAAAGATAAGGGAGAGAGAGAGAGAGAGGTAGAGAGGGAGAGAGGGAGAGAGAGAGACAGAGAGAGGGAGAGGGGGAGAGAGAGAGAGGGAGGGAGAGAGAGAGAGAGAGAGAGATGATAGTGTAGGTTTATGAGTGTGTGTATGCACGTGTGTGAGTATGTGCTTGCGCGTGTGTTTGTTTTGTCTTTTAAAATTTCCTGTTATCTCTATATTAATGTTAAGTCTATAAAAGATGACAGATATTTAAATGATCGTTTCGTGCTGTACTCATAAACCGAAATGCTGATAATGATGTTGACATGTGGGCAATTACTTAAAGAGGTCTCTGCTCTTGAAATGTCACGCAGAAGAAATAAGTCTGGTGTCGCTGTTGACACACAAACCGAACAAATAGATGTACAGAAACATTGCCTTCTGGGTACTATGAATATTCCACTTGCTTGAATGATTTGGAGGGATTTACATTCGTATGCAAATTCCTAATGGTGTGAAGTGCTAGCGTGAGGTGAAATGCAAGCTATTTCAAGCTAATGTTTTGAGACGCTGAAGACAAAGACTTACCCTCGGGGTGGTGACCTTTATTAAGGCGTGTTATCATTCGATCTTTTGTCAAACGATGAATCGGATGCGAAAGCCGACAAAGAAAGAAGATATAGCAATGCAACAATAAACAAAAATACACTCATGCCTTGCGATATCTTTAGTAATAGATAGCTACTCTAGCCGTAAGCTCCATTTTCTTCAGTCAATTAATGACAGCAAGCGTCTCCATGGAAGTGTTTGTTACTGTAAACTACAACAAGTACCCAACTCATTGGGCTCATCTCATTCATTCATTAATCAATCAATCGATTGGAACACTGATTCATTCACTGGCATTCAGCACAAATCATTGATTCTGGATATAAAGTCACCCACTACTCCAACTGACCTTTTAATCTCTGGACCAACCAGCACCTGTTGCGACGGCCGCTCCCCACCTCACAGACTGTCCCATAACAGGTTCACAAAGGGGCTTGGAGGGAGGTTAACACTGAGGCTAATGTGTAGCGTGTGGAGCCAATGTAATTAGTCTGAGTTAAAGACCGCTGTCCCATCGATCGCCCTTCGCACTCGTCCCTCTATTAGAGTGCTTGAAGGGAAATGCTCTCTCTCTTCCATGGCCAGTTCAAATGTGCATTTCACTCGCTAGGATGGACAAAAGTCTTTGTTTAACTCCCACGCACAGCCAACGTACGAGTAAAGAACTGGACATGCATGCATACTGCTTCCCTGTTCTGTGCTTCAGTCTGGTGCCAAATCTTTCATCGTAAAAATAAGGTATTTCTTGAAGCATCATATTCTTGAAAATTCGGGGTTCAGGCAGAATATAGAGGGTTGATCATGTGTCAAGCTCGTGGCAGCGGTATACAAAACAGCTATTCATCTGTGTGTAGAGATGTTGTATGTGTTGCAGAGGACATCAATGTCCACTTCAAGTTAGACTGCATAAATGCATCAGACAGATAAACAGACATTATTACTTTTGTGTTCTATTTTCTGCCTCTTTCTGCATTATGCAGCAGGGAGTGTAAAAGCCATTGCCGTTGAATTGTGTGTGTGTGTGCGTGCATGCGCTAGTGTGTTGGCGTTCATGTGTGTGTTGTGTTTTTGGGTGCACACTCAACGCAATGATTGTCAGACTCACCACTCTCAATTGTTTGTCCCACCTCCAGGGAAGCCGGAGCAGAAAACTGGGGCACAGAAGGCTGCCAAACGCTCACTTCAACCGCCGTCCACACCAAATGTCTGTGCAGCAGGATATCCACCTACGCCGTGTTAGCACAGCAAGCTAAAGACCCGGTGAGTTGCGACTGCCAAAGCGGCCGTTTTTCTATGGGACCGGGGCTAATTGTCTAAAGCGCTAACGTGACCAAGCTCCTCAGGTCACTGGGGAGGTGTTAGTGGTGGAGTGCGATGGGCTGACCAGGCTCAGTGTCTAGCAAGCATTGTTTTTGTGTTGTGAAATGACAGCTTTGAAACGGGTGTGTTATTGGTTGTGTATTTTGCTTGGTTCAAAGTGTCTGGGTTTCTGTATCAACAGATGGATGCTACCTGTTTGTCAGATGCTTGAGTACCAGATGCTGGTGATGGTTGTTTGGGCCCATAGCAAATCAGTTGATTAGCAATTGTTTCCAAGGAAAGGAAGTGGCAACCTTTTTGTGGTTTGTTTATGTTTATACATAGTTGTGTTTGCATTTATTTCCATATGCATATCAGACATCGATAAAGGGAAAGAAACACCCATCCAGGTTTCATAAAAAATCGAACACCAGGGCAAGAGATTTACTTGTGCATGTGTGTGCGACTGCGTGTGTGCGTGTGTGTGTACGGGGCATGGCCTGTGCCCGCCATAAATCATTTTCACTGGCTCCTGGTGTTTCCGCAGCATGATTAAAGCATGCTTTTAGTGCACTTCAGGTTAATGCCTCGCCCCTGATGCCTCCATTGACCCACTCATACTGTGTGCCGCTAATGGGCAAAAGTTGTGTTTGTTTTGGTTTTGTTTTTTGTTCTTGTTCTTGTAGTGTCCCATTATGCACCCGGGCACCCATCACCACAACTCCCTTCCCCACATGACCACCAGCCGACCCCTCCGTCAATCACGGTCACCGATCGTTCAACCCCACCACCACAACCATCATCCCACCCTCTGGTGTTCATACACCTTCCAAGCTCGGCTCATTTTCAACTCACCCCCTATGCGTTTTCAATCCTCCATCCAAAACCCTGCGGCCCCTTCCCTGAGTCTGCTCTCTCCACTCAATCAGTCTTATTTACCCAAGGGCCAAGTATCGCAGTTGTTTCCACAGGCGCCGACAGGCTAAGGAATACATAGGGATGGATTGACATGCCAACTCTTCTGTAACTTGCCTGTATGTGCTGGAGGGGATTGGATAGTGGCAATGGTGGTAAGGGGAGGGGAGGGAAAGGCTGCAGTCCACGGTTTAATGATGGAGGTTATGGAAGTGAGGCGGATGAAAAGGACAGAAGGCATGGTGACATGTTATACCAGCAAAGGCTGCCAGTAAGGGTTTTATGATCCAGGCAGAGGAGTGTGTCGAGTGGGCTATACTGGATAAGGAAACAAATTGATTGTTTGGAATGATATTATCACCCTCATTAATTGTTTTTATTCCCACTTGCTTTATTCTCTCTCGTTCACTGATGGCTACAGGGTGGCTGTAAAACAATAACTAACAGCGGTGAAACATTGGGTTGGGAAATAGAGAGCTGGTTGGGTGCTGACGTTGCTTTATCCCTTCTCCATGCCTGAGGTCGGAAGCCCATTCTCACTGCACCAGTCAGAAGGCAAAGAAGGAAAAGGAAACAATGCATTAGAAAAATCATAATCGCTGAGTCTTTCAACCTTTACTTTTCGATATCCCATGCTGTTATTTATTTATTATTTCATAGTGACATAGTGACCTCCATGTTTTGCCACTTATGTCATTTTCGGTTTTGGCCAACCGATAGAAAATTTTAAAGTGGGAATCATTCAGCCCAATTACCCATTAAAGATAAGTGTGTGTGTGTTTGTGTGTATGTGGGTGACAGGGCCCAAGGCCTGTGTTCACCACAGTTCTCTTGGAGGTTACGGCCCCTCATCCAATCAGATGCTGCTGCCACTGAGGCATAAAGGAGCTCCTTGAGGATGAGAACAAGAGAGAGGGAGAAAGAAGGATTGAAAGAGAGAGCGGTTGTGTGTGTGTGTGTGTGTGTGTGTGTGTGTCTTTTAGTGGGGGGGGGGGGGGGGGGGGCTTAATACATATATGAAATCAATCAAGTGTGGACGAGACAAACACAATGATGCCGACATGCCTGCGTGATCTCAATGCCGCACACAGCTTTTGTGTACACACAAACACACGCAAAGGCACAAACACAGACACACACGCACACAGGCACACAAAGGCACGCACGCACGCACTCCGTTTCATGGAGCAGATCCAGGCTGTGGTGCTGGTGGAGGAGCTGTGCTGAGTGTCTGCAGCCCGGCTCCGGCAGCTTATCCTGGGGCATGGTGCTGGGGGGGGGGGGGGGGGAGTTAGCGGTGGCGATGGTAGGGGATTAACCTCCATGTTTAATAGAAAAGGGAGAAAGGGATGGAGTCAGAGGCAGAGAGGGAAGAAGAGAGTGAGAGAGAGAGAGAGAGATGGAGGGATTTAAAAGTCACCGCTGCCATTACAGGCCGTTTACAGTAGAGCGAAGGA
Organism: Pollachius pollachius; assembly: GCF_949987615.1. Classification (NCBI taxonomy): domain Eukaryota; kingdom Metazoa; phylum Chordata; class Actinopteri; order Gadiformes; family Gadidae; genus Pollachius; species Pollachius pollachius. Next base: position 13,130,535 of record NC_136946.1, on the reverse strand, counting down.
TAGCCCGCTAATCCTGTTTACTCCCAGGGCGCCTGTGTGTGTGTGTGTGTTTGTGTGGGTGCCAATTTTAGACCCAAAGAAGAGGAAATTCCTAGAGAGAGAGACAGAGAGACAGACAGAGAGAGAGTGACACAGAATCAGATAGAGATGGATAGAGAACGGGCCTGAGCGAGAGAGAGAGTTAGGGACTGACAGGTAGCCAGATTTCTACAGAGTTCATAATAAAGCCGTCTCATGGTGCTTAAAAGATTCCCAACCATGTGGAATAAAACAAAGCCTTTGGATATTTTCAGAATGTCACAGTGAATATCCAAGAGATCTTTTACCAATGTCACCCTGTTTTAACGAACATGGGGTGTCGCCTGCGTATTGTCAGTATGTTCTAGTTACAACACCATGCGTTTCCAATCTCCTGTCTGATGTCGCTAAGGCACGCCGTTCAAACCGGGGCACATGTGTTTGGTGTTGTTCTTTTCACAGAAAAGGTCAATTTATTTTACTTTAAGTGCTTCTCTTAAGACCAGTTTATTATCGTTGCCTAGCGACGGCGGGAACTCTGTCTGCCGTAGTGCAAAATTCACCCGTTTCCTTTTTCACCTCTGCGCTTGGCTTTTGTGTAACAGAGTGGTGAGCACAGATCACTACACACAGTCTGAGGCCTATTAACCCAATGTTGAGATGCTATAGACATGGCGTTTGAACTTTGAATAACATGCGCGGGCGGAGGTTTTGTGTTTGTGTCTTTGTGCATGTTTGTGTGCATAGGGTTGCATAATGGTGGATCTATATAGCTAAGTTTAGGCTGGATTTCAAAGGGTGTCTTCATGTCTTGTTTGCTACATTTCATAAGTTTGTCTGTGTGAGTGCGTGTGCGCATCTGTGCTCTCACAAGTGTGTGTGTTTGTGTGTGTTTGCATATGTGAGTGTGTGCGCGCGTGTGTGTGACAATCGCTCAATGTTTCTTTGTGTATTTTATTTCCTGTTGAATTTCCTGTTCCCTTGAAGATCACATACAGGTAACGGGAAGGCCTGGTTGTGCTTCGTCTCAAATACGTGGTATTTGATTTAATTAAGTTAATCTTTTCTACACTAATTTTTTACTTCAGGTGAATAATTTCATTCTTGCTTCCATGCTTTTGGAAATAGTCCTACATATTATTTGGCTAGACAGCTCATTGCTGTGATTCAGTGATTTTGGTAATGAAATATAATATGTGCTTGTCCTATGTCATTAAACTTATTTGAGGTGTTTTAAGGCAACGCAATTATAACCTTGATCATTCTTACATTAGAAGCCCTATAATAAATGGTACTTACACTAATATTTAAGTAATTTTTTCTCTTTAGGTTGACTGGTATCTGCTTCAGGATCATAAACCACATCGTTTAAAATCCTGTACTTGACTTGTACAATGACAATATTATAATTGAGTTATATTAACTTAGTTTTCAACCTGTTCAATCTGCAGTGACTACTTTATGCCAATGTTTTATGAATCCCCTTCACAGAGATATAGACAGATTGGTCGTTGTTGAGTTTCATGCCAATATACTCTGCTCATAAGTATCACTAGTCTGCTCACCAAGGCTGTATTAAAACCACTAGATGAGTTGTTTGACATGTGATGGGAACATGTCAAATGTTCCCAGGATCGTCGTGATGTCGTCATTCATAGTTGCGCCTCATACCAAGGTAAACGCTAGCTCCTCCTCTGTTGCTTTTTCATGGACTCAAGGCAGATTATCAGGATGGACATGAACCTAGGACTCCCTCTGAAGTAATTGACCAGGGTACCAGAGAGAGAGAGAGAGAGAGAGAGAGAGAATAACAACACACAATCACACACACACAATCACACCCACACACGCACGCACCAACACAAACACACACAAAACTATTTTAAGAAGAAAATAAAAAACATGAAAATGTGCTTGCAGTTCCTAGACATGTGATCCACAGTTGTACGGTTTAACTTGGCCTCAAAGCGTTATTGTGAAAGGCTGTTTCCAGATAAGGTAGAATTGTCTTGTACCGTGCATGAGTATGATTTTCCCCCATCTCCTGTCCCCTGCCACTAAGATTTCCCGTTAGTAATGTTGTGAGATTGTTGAGGTTCGACAGAAGAAGATGAATAGTGCAATTGCATCATCATCTACGCAACATTTGTTGCTCCCGTGTGGAAAAAATGAACTACTCCTGGAGTCTACTAGTGGAGTCAATCTCCATCTCCATTCCTACTCTTATTGATACTTTGGAGACAATGTCAAGAACCACATTCTCGCTCCCATTCCTTACACTATATGTCCGTGCAGATTTCACTATGACTATAGTTCACTATGACCATCACTATAAAGCAGTCCCGTGTTTTGGTGCTGTAGCTTTCACCATGAACCGTACCCAGAGACCACCTTTTCAACTAGACCGAGCCATATGAAAAGAAGCTCACACTAATCACAACAATACTCGACTTGATGTGTCTGACAGCCTTTGAAAAATAAAGCAACAATCATTTGGGACAATGCGGAACGCAACAGGAGTGATGGATTAAATAACTGCGCCTCCTGTTGACATTTTGGATAGCGGCTCGTCTATCGTTGTCTGGCTCCAGCCTGTGTTTGGGCACACTCAAACATGTCTGTTTGCCCAACAGACGTTAAATGTGTTGGGTAACTCTTGTTATGTGGTACTTGATTTTTCAAGCATTGTTTGCTTTACAAAAGTCGATGTATTGGTCAGATGTTACGGCAATGAGTCAGATGCATCCATCTCTTATGTACTAATTCTGAAACATAACCATTTCCATGCAGTCTGCCATTTAAATACACACAAACACACACACACACACACACCCACACACACACACACACACACACACACACACACACACACACACACACACACACACAATCTACATGCACAGGTTGTTAATAGCTATAATCTAACTACATTGAGGTAGACCCAATCCTATAATGCTTTTAAGAGTTTTTGAAGGAGCATCTCTACAATGGTCTCAGCATATAAATTCCCTAGTATTTGGTTATTTAGCAGAGACCTTATTCAAAGCAGCTTAAAGTATATCAGTTTTGGGTAAGGCTGTGGATCTAGGGGCTGAGAGACATCCTAAACACAACCCTATCCTGCCCCTGTTCTTTACTAAAGAGCCAAGTTCAATTCAATCTTTGTTTCCTTCTTTCGATTGGTTTGTTTATGTTTCAAGAGGCAGGAAAAGTTCATCTCTGACTTGTGCATGAACTTTTGCTATCTGACTGGCTCGCTGCGGCTGCACTTCCATGGGGGACTGTAGCTTCTGAGCAATAGGTCGGAGTGGAGCAATGCACCGACAACCCTCTCAGACGGGCGAGAACCCTCGGCTATACCGCCAGCCACTGAGATTAATAAATGATGGACGGAAGGACACACAGACAGGCAGGCAGACAACTGACACTGACATAAAGATACACACAAACCCAACAGCTTTATGTATGAAAAGATGGACAGAGATAGATTGATTCATTGATAGATGGATGGATGGATAGATGTATATATATATATATATATATGGCTAGATAGATAGATGGATAGATATATGTACCGATAGATGTATGGATGTTTATATATATATATATATATATATATATATATATTTATGGATAGATAAATAGATGAATATATACATGGATAGAGAGAGAGAGAGAGAGAGAGAGAGAGAGAGAGATAGATAGATAGATAGATAGATAGATAGATAGATAGGGGTGAGTGTAGGCGTTCCTGTGCAGAGCGCATAAGTAGGCTAAACTTCCCGTGCTGAAAATAGCTGTCTTACCAATCACATGATAGCCCAGCATACCCATGGGAACCTGGTTACCCAAACAGCCAAACCAACCCTGTTTAATCTACTCCTGTGATGCACACACAGAGTGCATACTTCAATCCATGCAGCACACATAAAACATGGGTACAAGCACACACACACACACACACACACACACACACACACACACACACACACACACACACACAAAAACATCCACTCCTATCTATTCCCTTTTCAAGATGATAAATCCACCCTTTTCATTCTTGACATGGACTAGCAATACTGTTCAGCCATGTTTATTTTTAATCAAGCTCCTATCCTTCCATTATAATGGATACAATACAGTCGCTACTGATCCAGATGTTCCACCAGAATATAATTCATCAATACATGGTAACACTTTACTATTAGGGTACATTAATTTACCAATATCTGACATTAGTCAATGCAGTCATACGCATTAACTAACAATTCTTTAACAGCGAATCAACAGTTAACCCATGGTCTAGTAAGCATTATTGATGGTTAATAAATGTAGCCTTATTGTAAAAATGTTAGCCTCAACATTACATTGGCCATGTTTATTCTTCTATCCAATGAATATACTGAACCTCTGTAGAAAATGTTCCAAAGGCCCTTTGGGGAAACTGGACTGGGATATAGGAGCTGGTCTGATCCCTGCTCGTTGTTCCTCTTGTCCGACGATCCTAATGAAATGCGCCTAGCACCAGCGGTCATCCATAAAGTCTTAGAAGCATGGGAGAGCACTGATATTGGATCTGCCCTCATCCACACATTGGCCTGCACCCCATGCATGTTGGGCGTTTGATCTCTCCGACTGAGGAACCGTGTCCTGATGTGTTCTTTGAATTTAAAGGCATAGAGGATAGCCCAACAACTCTGGTTTTCTATTCGGAAAGCCTCTGGCACAATGGAAATGCTTTTCATGTTTGCATCCGTCTCTCCACTGCTCTTTCCCTCTCTCGCCTCCTCCTCTCACTCTATTTTTCCCTCTCCTTGTCTCAAGCGCTCTCCCTCCTTCTCTCTTTTTTTCCTCTATCCAATCTCTCTCCCCTCGCTCTCTTCCCTCACTACCCCCTCCTCTCTCTTCCCCTCTTTCCCTTTCCCTCTCTTTTTAGACCACTATCCATCTCTGTTTCCATCTCATGAGGTGGGTTTTTGTGTGTGTCAGTGTCAGTATGTGCGTGTGTGCGTGTTTCCACTCCCTTCTGAAAAAATTGCCTTCAATGACGGCCTGTGGAAAATCACTGAAAGGAATGCTTTGACTCTCACCCTCTCTCTATCCATCTCATTCTCTCTCACTCTATCTCAATCTCTCACTTCCTGTCTCACTATCTCTGTCTTTCTATACTGCTTGTCTCTCACTCTCTCTCTCTCTCTCTCTCTCTCTCTCTCTCTCTCTCTCTCTCTCTCACTCTCTCTCTCTCTCTCTCTCTCTCTCTCTCTCTCTCTCCCCCCCTCATCTCTAAATCTGCTGGTAAGCATGTTGAGTTTACGCACACACACATACTGACACACATACACACTCCCACTTAGAAATGAGTGTACCGCTCACTACTGGGTGTATTTCAGCGTACATGTTGGAAGACTTGCCAATGTGTTTAGTCCACTATGATTCATCTTGTTGGAATAAAAACTGAAAGGCCTCATCAGCCCAGGAGGTAAATGGAGCTAAATTGTGTGATCTTAAAAACATTAAAGCAACCACATGTAGCTCATTTGAGATCAGGGCACGGTTAATTTCTCTACACCTTTTTTTCATTTTTGTTGACGATTCATCAGCTCAAAAGAAATACTTTTGAGCTGATGGAGGGGGTCCAGAAGTGCAGTTTTGTGTAACATCATGTCCCGAATGTTATGTGACTATTTTTTTAATCTACACAACGCACACTGAAATTGTACAAACATGGTTCCCTGGGCGCTGGGCATAAATAGTTTATGTTTCCAAGAGGAATGATCAAGTCTTTCAAATGCTGTTCTATTTATATGTTGTTTCTCTTTTTCTATGTGTGCCTGTGTCGGGCCAAGCCTTGGTGAATGAGTTGCCATGCAGGAATGTTATTGAGAGGTATATGATACTGTATGATGCCATGACACGCTTTCTTGAGATACAGTGAATTGCTTCCATTTTGATCACAGTTAACAACATTTTATTTATCTTTAAAGAGAAATGGGGGGAGGGGCAAGGAGATAATATCCACAGAAAAAGTGAGGGTGAATCAAGCCTGGACACGGCATTCTGATTGTTCTTAAAAAGGACACTTCAATCACCAGCTTGATGGAGAAAGATGAAAGAAATTCAGGAATATTCAACATCCTGATTCAAATTCATCCACTCAAGAAAGGGGTGTGTGTATGATTGTGTGTTTAAGAAGTATGTGTTGTGGAGTTTACCAATAGGTTATAGGGAATGCATTTTTTTTTCCGCTTCTGTATCTCTGCGTTTAATTGTCGCTTGGCAGTTTTGTTTTTTATTTCGCCTTCAGTGTATTAACACCTCAAGTGCGAACTTTGACAACCTAATCTCCACCCACACTACATTATTAGGCTCACTAGATTACAGGCTCGCTGTCCCCTGCTCTCTCACTCTCTCTCTCTCTCTCTCTATTTGTCTTTATCTTACTCTCTGTCTCTCTCTCTCTTTGTCTTTATCTTCCTCTTTGTCTCACACTCTCTCTATCTCCCTCTTACTCTCTGTCTCACACTCTGTTATTCTCTCTCTCTCACTCTCGCTCTCTCTCCCTCTTACTCTCTCTCTCACACTTTCTCTCTCTCTTTGTCTTTATCTTACTCTCTTTCTCTCTCTCTCTCTCACACACTCTGTCACTCTCTCTATCTCCCTCTTACTCTCTCTCACACTCTCTATCTCCCTCTTACTCTCCCTCTCACACTCTGTCATTCTCTCACTCTCACTCTCTCTCCCTCTTGCTCTCTCTTTCTCTCTCTCTCTCTCTCTCTCTCTCTCTCTCTCTCTCTCTCTCTCTCTCTCTCTCTCACACACATTGTCCTGCTCTTTCTCACACTGCCTCTCTGGCCTTGTTCGCGTCTGGTGTGTGTGTATCTAAATATATCCGGCTGTGGTGGGAGGCGGGACTGGGAAATGGGAACTCCATGCTTTTACCATTGGCCATGTTTATACAAGGCTTATTAAAGGGTTGTGTTAAGCACAGATGAAGCACGGGAAAACTAGGCCATTTCAATATCCAACCCTTTAAGTCCATTTTAATTTCCTTATAATTACGTTCATTATTATTGCGAATTGTCTATCTTGTGGGGCAAATAACAAGGTTCTAGTTTGTGTAGTGCCGGCGATTGACACTGAACCACTTGACCACAGCAATACAGTACATTACTTTGCCTTCTATTTTACTTTGTGCTGTTTCTATATTCTTAGTAACTTTGTTTACTGGCCTCTTGTGAGCAAAAACTTTTTTCACACTTTGAAAAAAAGACACAAATTGCTCACACTTAAGAACCACATTTTTACATATCACTGGGCTATTCAAATAACACAAATAAAAATTATTTACATGGTTATTTTTCATCTATTTTCTCCAACATCAAGGGATGGCGGCTGACTGCCTATTACAAACTGTGGTAACTCTAGCTGTGTCAAGTAGATAACGACCCCAAACAAGGTGGAATGCAAGACCGAAACCGATATATAAGAAAACATTAAAGTAGAGAGGTGGAGGACTGAAACAAAACAGAACGTCTTCAGCCACCGGTTTACAGCTAGTCCTCCCTGCGTCATAGGGGACCTCTACGCCCTACACTTTAGACCACCTCTCTGTTAAATCCAATAGTGTGTCCCTGCCAAACCCGAGGCTGCGTTTACAGGGCTAGAATCTGAGGACCTCATCTCTAGGACTTTATTTTAGTTATTTAAATATATTGTAGAGATGGTTAAGTTTAAGTGTTAGGTTAGAGATGATTAAGTTTAGGGTTAGTGTTAGGGTTTGTTAAGGTTCTTGCTGATATAGTTAGGTTTTGATATGAGGCTGGCAACGTGTTGTGTTTCATAGCATTCAGGGTCCTAAGAAAACTAGGATCCTAAGACTGTGTCATCGTCCCCCACCCCCAATATTTCAGCTGTTCCCCCCCCCCCCCCCCAGCTCTGCATCAGCTGCCAAACACAACATGGACTGTTCTGTTCCATGCCCAAATATGGCTTTGTTCCTGAATGGCGCTGTCCAGGGTCCTGAACTTTACCTTCTGTGGAGACGCTTGATGACACTGAACAAACATGCATGCCAGGGGTTGGTTTCCATGACAATAGATCATCACATGATGACTTAAGCGCTCCCCAAAGAAAGACTGTGAATGTGTTTGAGTGCTATTTTTGTGACACAGCACTCCAACAAAGTTAGCGATGTGTTTCCTTCATGTGTCTTGACTGATTCGTTGACGAGACGCTTTAATGGTATATGTATGTTTGTGTGTGTGTGTGTTTTTATGTCTTTCTCTCTACAGGACATGGGGCCTTCCGGTATGCCCTCAGTGCCACTCATGGTGGGCTGTGGAGTCTCCTGCACAGCCCTGATCATCCTGCTGCTTGTCTACGCTGCCTT
>NC_136946.1:13057128-13119628 GCF_949987615.1 Pollachius pollachius | reverse complement strand
TCCTGCATTTCTTCTTCCTGGCGTCGTTCTGCTGGGTACTGACCGAGGCGTGGCAGTCTTACCTCGCCGTCATCGGCAAGATGAGGTCGCGCCTGATCCGCAAGCGTTTCCTGTGCCTCGGCTGGGGTAGGTGCACATGAACACGCACATGCACACGCACACACACACACACACACGCACACGCACACGCACACGCACACACACACATACGGTTTGTCTTTCACACCGGAATCAAAGGAACATCTGGGCATCTGTTCTGTAGTCCACAAATCATACTTTCACTTTCCTTTGACTCATTTGTTTCGCCCAATCGTGTTGCTGGAGGCGAGGAACTGTAAAACATTGTTTGAAAAGGTATCAAATCAACGCTGTGCAGACTTGCCACTCTTAACGAAACCGTTTTGGCTCTTCCAGTGTTTGGTTCCTCTGGCCTCCCCAGAAGCTCTGCAATAGCAAAGTTGGACTGCTGGATCCCAGATTATCAGTCTCTCAACATCACTACTTTATCATTCCTCCTTTATTGGTGACGTGACCCTGAATGGTGTCACACCATTCTCTTCCTGTCAAACCACAAGTATCCCTGTGTCCTGTCCTTTTCGATCTCCCATCCGCCAGACTGAAGGAGAAAACGCAAGGCTTTGTGAATGTTATAAATGCTACCACGATTGCATCTCCATATTGGCAAGATCTCAAGGAGATATCCAATGGGATTGCACACACAAACACATATTGATCCATGCTGCCTATTTGATCCGGTCTTTGATGCCCTCCACTGATACAGAGGCAAGGGTACAGAATGTATTGAATGTTTAACAACCGCAAGACAATGAGATGGATGGAGATAGGTGGAGATAAAAAAAAGAGGGAGAGAGAGCCCGAGAATGAAAGAACAACAGAGGGAGAGAGGGGACATTTTTTTTACACATTTTTTACTTGATGTGTGGCACGTAAATACATCACAAAAAGAATGAGGCAGTGAAGTGCTATCCTGGGGAGATCCTGGGGTTTGTACACTCTCACAGGTCAACCGTAAAGTGTCCAGTCTATTTGTGATTTCTCTAATCAGCAAACTCCATCTGAAGGTGAACCGCCCTGGGGGGAGGCGGGGGGGGGGGGGGGAGTTCGGTCAATATGAACACAGGGTCCAGTGACCGCTCACCCATGATTGTTTTTGCTCGCTCTCCTCCATATTGACCCTATCACATTTCCAAAGTGCAGATCAAAGTCACCATGAAACGATGCGTTCTGTCCAACCGTTACCTGTTGGAACAATGGGCGGCTGAATGAAACGCATGTGTGGTTATTACTTTGTTCTACAACCAATTATGATGTGTGATATTGGGATTCTATGATAGTGATGATATCATGACCAAGTTTCACCTCCAAACTGTGAAAAAACCTGAATGGAAAAAAATTGAATTATTCTATGCAAATTGTAATTTATTACAATTTGCCTATCATATTACAGTCTTGGGATGACCTCAGATCTTTGGGTATTATGTAACAGCGGGACATACCATTGGGAAGATAGGGGAGCTAAATTAAATGGTATCAGATAATTGCTTGGCTTCTGTAAGGAAAAGCCCATAGGTTATACAATGTTTGTTTTGTGGCGGTTTGACTTAGTCTTTTGTCTGCATTTGGCTGTGTTATGTATTGCTTTGAATAAATGTCCTTATTGTTTGTTTAATAACCCCTTTGTGTAATGGTAGCTGCACTATGCAATCATTTCCTGTTCGGAAACAGAGCACATCCTAGACCGTTAAGCTACGGCCACACCAAACACGTTACGCGTGTAAGAGGCGTAGAAAATCTGCATTTTTGCATAGGGAACCATTGGTTTAAGCGCGTAGATGTGTTACACGCGCTAAAGCAGCGCGTTAGGCCCAACACACCTACTTCTTACTTCTTACTCTCCTACGTGTGACGCTTAGCCGCGATAGCCAATCAGCGTTGAGCTTGACCCGACGTCACTGGCAGAGAGACGGAGGACGCACAGAAGCAGAAAGAACATGGACAACCAAGTCATCGTTTCAGTGTGTGCTCGTCCTACCCTGTACGACACCACGTTTCCTGGACTCCCACAACAAATACAGCTCAGCGATGGTGGTGATCTCAACCATGTTTGTGGAGCAAAAGAAAAATAGCGGGGGAAAATAAGTTTTGGGAGGGCTCATCTAGCTGCGTAGGCGCGTTGAACCATTTTTGTGACTCACAATGATCAAGCGGCAGGTTAGGCGCGTTACGCACGTAAGCCTACGCACGTAACGCATTTGGTGTGGCCGTACATATAGTCTTGGAAGGATTCACAATAACAGGAAAAAAATAAAGTCTAAAGTTTGGCAGCATTGTGAAACCATTAAAGATGATCCCAAAAAGTAAAACGCAAACTATGTCAACAGCAGCTGTCACTTGGTACCAGTCGTGCTGGTGAGAGATATTCTCCCTGCTGGTTCTTGTTATTACATTCTTTGCGGTTCGGCTATAAATCCTATACGCCTGAGCCTATCATTCAAATGTATTTTACATCTTTAATGAGTCAAACCCCTCTACGGTCTCCTTATCGATGCAGGAATTTGTCATGATGGGATGTGAGTACTGTGGGTAATCACACAGAACGGAGCTCTCCATTTCCACGGTGACTGGCCACTGTGAAATCAAAAACTGATTTCGTAAAATGTATTACTATAATTACGATATATAATACTAGCTTATGTAACAGTAAATAAGGCTCCAATTTGCATATATTTTATATCAAATTGAATGCAGATGCTGCCATAATTCCTCACGCATTTAGCGGAAGCGCCTATAGACGTCTGTGGGGAAACCCTGATAAGCCCGTTGATTATTTTCAAGCCCTTGAACGATGCAAAAGTCACAAAATAGGAGGAATCATCGGGCCGCGTGCATTAGAAATGTTTCGTATGTGTTTCGACGATCAGTTGACGTAGGGGTTGGCCTGACGAATAGGAATCAAACTATGCAAAACCTTTATCGGGTATGCCCCTATTATATTTACGTTTACATTTTGGGGGATTTTGCTGATGCTTTTATCCAATGCGACTTGCAACTATTCATTCACTCATTCATGGTGGAGTCGACCATGCAGGGTGACAGGAGCAGTCAGGGTGAGGCGTCTTGCTCAGGGACACCTCAACACTTAGCTAGGGATTGAACTAGCAACCTTCCGGTTACCAGTCAACCCGCTCTACCTCCTAAGCTCCTGCCAACCCTTATTACAGTCGGATGTGCTCTGAATTTGTAGCACCTTATGTATAAGATGTTGCTGATTTTCATCAGAGAGGCCTCATACCTAAAGTCTTTGATTGCGCACTTTTGAACTCCTCCCTATCTCTGTAATCATCGATAATTGCCCGTACTGGTGGCAGATATACTCTTTCTGTTCCCGGCCCTGTAGAGGGCAGTGTAATGTTCCACTGGGTCAGGTGAAGGCGTACCATCTTTTCATTAAAGCTCAGCGCCTTGTCAGATGTGAAGTTATCAACAATAATGAAGAGGGCTTCCTTTCCTGTAATGATACACGCCACCGAGAAGCCACCGGCCGCACTGCCGGTGTTGTCCTAGTGACTATTAATGAGCTGTTTACTCTCTCCAAATCCTCCATTTCTGTCTCCGAAAGTATTTACGACCGAGCTAACCAAACGCTCATCTAGGTCTTCCCGCGGATTTCCTTTGGAATCCCCCAAAAAACCCTCCTATGAAGTCACCATAATTTATCACATGTAAGAAAGGGGTTGCGCTGTAAAAGGTTTCGCATAAAAAAAATGCAATAAAAACGGAGTGTGGTTTCTCCTGGTGAGGCGGAGGTGCAGCTGTGGTGTGTGTCAGACGGCGGGCGGTGGATCCATTCGGGGAGATGTGTTCGCTGGGTGCTAACCCCAGGCTGGCAGCTTTATAGACGCAGACGTCAGTCTTTAATCACCAGAGAATCAGCCCTGATCAAACTGTGCTGAAATCCACGAAGACGGTACAGAGCGTGGTTAAAAACAGATTGCGCACTCTTTTTTTATTCCAGAGGTAAAGCTTAGACTGCACGGTTTCTCACCCCCCCCCCCCCCCCCCCTCCCCCATTGCTCTGCTTCAATGATGCTCTCTCTGGCCCCGGTCCCGGCTCTGATGGGACCTTTGACCTGTTAAAGAACAGCCCGGTTCCACCGTTTTGGTGAATAAACATTAATAAAGCAGGAGAGTAGGCCCAAAAGCTCTGCCCTCCGCGTCAGGGTCCTGCCCGTCACGGTTTCCACCGTGGAAGGTACATTAGCCTCTAATCCAGTGGGAAATAGAAAAGCCACCAATGTGGTGAAAATGTCCCCGGAACAAAGACAGAGTTGGCGCACCATCCTGAACAAGGTCTGATTGGTCTGCCTCATCTGGATTTACTTGCCACATCAAATTCAAATCATAAAAAAAAAAAATTGAAGCGTCGGAAAATAATAAGAATGCTTGTCAGTTCATTGCTTACATTTTTGAAGAACAATCGCGCTGACAGTTCAATCTTCAAACTAAACTGAAATATAACAACAAACACGATTGAATAACTTTAACAAAAGGAATGCATGGATATGGACATCAATGACTTCAAGCGCACGACAGCACACTTTCAAGAGATACAATTCAGACGCACACCACAAACACTTTGAGAGAGAGGGAGAGAGAGAGAGAGAGAGAGAGAGAGAGAGAGAGAGAGAGAGAGAGGGTGGGAGAGAGAGAGGGTGGGAGAGAGGGAGATAGGGAGGCAGTAAGAGGGCACATAATGTATTGAATGAACTCATACACTTACAGAAGCCATGATGCTGTCCTGGAAGCAGCCTGAAGCTGGATGGGTGGTTTAGGGGGGGCGAGGGGGGGGATCAAACAGCTTATTCCTACCATATCCCTATTGCAATTTTCTTTCCCAAATTCTCTGATTGATATCAGTTGCCATAGCAACTGCTGAAATGGGTGTGTTCTCTGAAGAGAGAAGAACAGACTTGTGACTGTGTGTGTGTGTGTGTGTGTGTGTGTGTGTGTGTGTGTGTGTGTGTGTGTTTAATTGAAACTTCCTACCCATGAGTGAAATGGGCTTTGCCTTTGCCCCCCCGCCGTCTTATTATTTAATGTTAATATGACTTTTTTTTTCTAATTGCATTTCATTTGTGGCCATAATCACAGTTTTGTTAATTGCATGCATATTTCAGAGCCAAGCTAGTAACGAACACACCCTCCCCCCCTTTTGTTGGCACGTCCTCCACTGCACTCACTCACACTCTCAGACCTAATGAAACACATAAAGCAAACACGCAAACAGCCATCACACCGGCGCCACACAAACACAAACCGCTCGCGCGCACACTTGCGTGCATATGCGCTGACGAAAGAGCCCAATGAATTAATTCTGTATTGACCCATGCACCTAGTCTCCCGCCGCATGATATCAATGTTATTCTCATTCTTCAACCTGTGATCTTAGACCCTTTTTTCGCATACTCTCACAAACAAACCCCCCACGCATTCACAGGGGCACTATTAGCCTTGGGTTGAGCAGTGAAAAACACTATGAAACAATGCTCGATTTTACAAGGAAATTAGGCCGCATGTGTTCCCGCCGGAAATATTTGTAAAAAAGATAAGTAAAAGGGGAACAAACTCTGAGATAGGCTATGATGGCTTAAGGTGGTCATCTCATTAAGCGACTTGTAGAGCAGGGTTTCTTCTTTCAAAGCCGACGGTTTTCAGTGCTTTGTGAGTGTCTGAAGGGGAAAAAGGGGAACATGCGACCGGTAGTTCAAGTCAGCGTTACTGAAGACGCCTGGCGTGTTTGATGTCCCTCATAACTGCTTCCTTTCATCCTCTGTTCTACTCCTGTTCTTAAATGCCTAATATGTGATTTTTCATTAATTGCTTTCTCTCTCTCTCTCTCTCTCTCTCTCTCTCTCTCTCTCTCTCTCTCTCTCTCTCTCTCTCTCTCTCTCTCTCTCTCTCCCTCTCTCCCTCTCGCTCTCTCTCTCTCTGTCTCTTGCAGGTCTCCCGGCCCTAGTAGTAGCAGTGTCGGTAGGCTTCACCAGAGCGAGAGGTTACGGCACAGCCAGCTAGTGAGTATAACTCTCTGCATCCCACGCTTGTTCACAGCAAGCTTTAAACTGAATCTCGGTTGACATTCTGAAATTTTTCTATTCTCTGAAGATACGGTTTGTTTTTTTAAAGTTACCCGTGTGTGTAATTTAAGTTATGCAGTGCGGTTCACAACACTGGTTTCACAAAAGAGCCAAAAAATAAGAAAAATAGCCCGGAAAAAACATTTATAAACTGGCAAAGGGGTTGGGAGTTTGGCGTTTGTTGCAGTCCTCGAGCATCCAAGACTATTGAGGATCCGAGTGGTTCAGCCACTTGGCTGAAAATATTGTGTTTTGTATGCTCAAACCTTTTCTGAAACATGTAAATATGAATACAATATTTATTTTGGAGTGATTTCTCCACTCTACATTGCCATATCCAGCAATAGAATAATACCTTACTGAATCACTGAAAAAAAAGTACAGTGTTTTCAGACAGTGTTCTAAAGCTACGGTAATCTGATAATTCACTATTATCTTCATCACTCTTTCACAAACAGGACCCAACCTTTAACCAAATAAATCTAATCAACTGGTTTCCATTTTTGCCATATTTCATATTTTTTTCCGCCCGTAACAAAAAAAAGACTTACTTTACAGATTTCTGTTATTTTCGTCCCCTTTACTTAAAAAATCACAAGTAAAAATGTTGCTTGATTACTTGTTTGTTCGCTCAAGTGCAGTATTTTGAACCTCCAAGACTGAAAATCACAACTAGAGAGGGTAAAATCTAGGTTTTACAAGACAAGCAATCAACTAATGCATTGGTTCTGATCCATGGCGTAAATATCTCCTGTGTGTGTGGTTTTGTGTTTCTGTTCAGTTGCTGGCTCTCCTTAGAGGGTGGTCTTCTCTATGCCTTTGTGGGACCAGCTGCTGTCATTGTACTGGTAAGTCTCTTAACAATGTTCAGCCTCCCTGTCAGTTCAAGAATAGTATCATTGTTTGTGAATCTTAATAATCCAGCAGTTTTTCGTCGCCTAAAGCCAAATGCGGAATCAAATGAACTGCACATGAAGATGAGTAAACAATAACTAACTATGATCGAGCAATAAGCACTCAATATGTGACAGTATTGAAACAGATCACATGTTATTTCAATGTGAATGATGTTTACCCATTGATAACTAGTTTTATGCTTGTGCGATGCTTGTTGGATTTATTTTCGAATGTAGCTGCAGGCATGTAAATCAACCTGTCGTCAACGCTCCTATTGGGTACGATAGCTTTCAATGTGTATCTTTTGGTTTGCATAGCAATAAGACCACTTTCCACAGTTTTGCAGACAAAAACAGAACCATATGGTAGTTGCTGGGGCCAGTTAGGGCCCACTGGGTTCACTAGTGGATCACACTGGTCCCCTGCGATATTACTCCTTTGCCTAATGATGTGTACTGTTAATCAAATTTAAATACACTTTCATGTATCCTGTTTTCTCACGCTCCTTTAGTTCTTCCCTCGCTGACCTTCGTGATGACCAAACATTTGTTTAGTTACTTGGTCAACTTTTCTCCTCTCTGTGAATGCCACCTTTTAAAGCATGAAAGAAAATAACATTCCCCTCATTAAATATATGCATGTTCCAAGGGCCAAAAATGATCCCTGGCGTCCCTTCTAAGGTTGGGGAGGAATATTGACTTATGATTCTTGTTCAGAATTAATGAAGTTTTAAGAACCACTTGTGTGTGTGTGTGTGTGTGTGTGTGTGTGTGTGTGTGTGTGTGTGTGTGTGTGTGTGTATGTGTAGTGTACCCACCCCTCCTTCATTCACACATATTGAAAAAAACAAAAAAAAAACGTAGGTAATGAGGAGAGAACGTCACAGACCTTCCCTTAGGACCCTCGTCTAATTACTGAGTTTGGCCACAAGCAAGTAGCTGAACAGAAGCTGTCTGACTTAGAGAGAGAGGGAGAGAGAGAGAGAGAGAGAAAGCTTGACATGACTGACAGAGTGTCGATATGCTCAGTGGGAAAGCAGACGAATAGATCCAGTGTCGCTGCTGTAGCCAACGCAGAGGAAAAAGGGTTTAAGGCTATAGGGGATCCCAAGCAATACAGTGAAAATGGATGGGAAGACGAGTCTCCTCAGTGTAGAATGAATAGCCAATGTAATGCATAGTAAGAGGCTGGCGTCAGGGGAAGAGACTGTTATTGAAAGGTAGGAGAATAGCCCACCAGAACATCTTTGACGCGTTGGCATGGGGCATAATACACCAAGATAGAGATTGAGATTTAGAGTTTATATGAATTATACGTGTAATGGAGTATGAGGTCAGAAAATTTGAATATTTTCTATCCGACAACAAATAATAGCAGCTCTCGGATGGGAAGGATTTCTGAGCATAACACTCAGAGGCAACAGGCTTTGGCCCAGCTGTGTGTGTGTGTGTGTGTGTGTGTGTGTGTCTGTGTGTGTGTGTGTGTGTTTAATGGAATATGTAGCACTGGCTAAGTGAGGACAAATTGTACCACTAACGCGAGCTCAGAGACTGAGCCTTGGCTTCATGTATGTTAAATGTAGCGTGTTGTCTGTAATACCATTGATGTTGGAAAACCATCTTACTCTCTCTCTCTCTCTCTCTCTCTCTCTGTTTCTCTCACTGTCTATGTCTCGGTTGGTCTCTGGCTCGCTCTTTGTGTCCACCTTTTCTCTCTCTCTCTCTCTCTCTCTCTCTCTCTCTCTCTCCCTCTCCCTCTCCCTCTCCCTCACCCTCACCCTCTCTCTCTTTCAGGTGAATATGCTGATTGGAATCGTGGTGTTCAATAAGCTCATGTCTCGGGACGGCATCTCGGACAAGTCTAAAAAGCAGCGGGCGGGGTGAGTTCATCTTCGTTCACTCGCAGTGCAAAACACCTTCCAAAGCAGAGTGTGAGAGATTGCCTCAGAAAGACGGATTATTACAGAAAAAAAACTTCCCTGTGAAATGAGCCCAATTACTTTGAGAGGCCTCAAGAGACAGAGAGAGGGGGGATGCAGCCACGGCCCCTGCATAGAGACATCGACAACAGGTTAGGCTGATACCTGCTTTTTTGGCAGGTGAAAAGTGTGCAATTTTGGCAAGAAAGTTGTCAGACATCTGTCTCATTTAGCTGCCGGATGAATCCGAAGAGTTCGCTATGTCCCTCCTTAAGCAAATGGCTGTGTCCCGCCCGCATATGTTTACCAGTTGATTATGTACATTCACAGTGGCTCAGAGGCAGTTGCACCAACGTAGGCTAATGTAACGATTCTGTTAAATGCTGAGGATTCTTCAAATCAGAGACAGGAGGCGTGCTGATTGCATGTCGTTTAAACAGGAAGATTGTGTTTCATGATTGATTGTACACAATCAAAGCGCAGGTACAAGCAAACACGCATTCGCACTACTTTTGGCATTGAGCACAGAGAAGTTTGATATTGGAAAGGGATGAAGTGGGAACACCCTCTGAAGTTTGCAGAGAGGAGTTTTAATCAAAAGGTGTGTGTGTGTGTGTGTTTAGTGAGTGTGTGTGCAAACATACATAGATAGCATACAGAAGATGTGCTATCTCTAATAAATTCATGGGTGGTTAGACAGTGAACAATCACCGCAATCTCATTGACAAAATCCCATTGTTAAATTTCCACGTGCGTTTGCTTTTATCTCTTGTTTTTTGTCCCATTTTGTCCAGGTTCTGCCAACTAATTCAAAAACCGAGGTTGTGCTTCAGCTGAATGTGTTGATGAGGGAGACTATTATCATGTGTTAGCCAGTAATGCAAATTAGTTCATTCATAACATGAATGAAGGAGCAAATTGGCAAAGAATCTGAGATACGCATCTCATACACAACCCAGTCCCACAATCTTATCTTGACAACATGGAGTTTCATGGTGGTGGACTAATACTTATCAATATCTTTATCCACAGCTTATGGTCCTCTTTCGACAAGAGCACATGGAAACACACACACACACACACACACACACACACACACACACACACACACACACACACACACACACACACACACACACAGACAAACCCCCCATATGTAAGACACAGGAGCCGTGGTCCCAGTGTCACTAACAGGACAGAAAAATCATTAGCATAATGTATTTCCTTATGAAGCCATGGGGACATGTTCGGGGTAGTGGCAATGAGCTGTGATGGGATGCTAATGTAGCGTAGCATGTGCATAGCCCCCCAACATTCTCCAGTGGGGCGGTATCTACAGATCCACAAAGAGACACTTTTCTCTTGTCCGCCCTGGGAGGAGTTTAAGAATGAATAGGTCTCTTAACACTAACAGTAACCTATGTTTACTAGTCTTTGCATATTCATCTCGCTAAAACAACAACAGCAGAACATCTACTAAACATGTTTCCCGAATATGATTATTTAAAATATTTTTTAATGTGCACTGGAAATTATTTGATGTGAGAAAAACAATGATATTGTTCAGAATTAGATCCATCCACCAGTTTTTGACTAATTACAATGTATACTCTGATTAGATTTATTCTAATAATTTTCACCTAATAACATACTGAGCTCACAGTTATTATGTGAAGCGTCATAAATTGCTATTTAATTTTAAAATGTTCATTAAACTAAATAATAATGACTCTTAATTATAACTCACACAGACTCCCATGAATATATGTTTAAACGCGTCAAGATAATTTCAAACTGAAAATGCTGTGAGAAAAGCTGAATACAATGATCATTAGCATGATTATGTTTTAAATTTCAATATGCTCTCAAATTTCACCCTTACCAAAGGCACTCTAAGTGAGTGTCTTTGATTGTAGTGACTATAAAAAAAAACATGCCTTTGTATGTTATTTATCTGACTCTCTGAAACGGTCAGGGATAATAACTTTTGGGGTCTTATTGTAGGGATGATCGTCTTTTTTTTTTGGAAACACTCTAATGCTAAATGACTCCCCCAAAATGTTGTTTTCAATTGGAATCATATCCTCTGCAAACCATCTATTTGGGTTAACCCTTTGAGTTTCACAGAAAGTGCTGATGATGATGTTGACAACGGTGATGACAAAAGCAAAGCTTTTCAATGCAAAGCCTCCCTCTGAGACAGGGGTGAAAACCACTGAGAACATGAACGCAAACAGACGTTCTCACACACACAAACACACCCGGAGCCTACCACAGGGGAAGGGGATGGATCAGCTCCCGTCTGTTTCTCTGTAGTCCATTAAATCCTCATTACTTCAACATACTGTAACATTGCTCAACATTGTCCATCGCTCACTCTCTACTTAATCAACCGTGGGCGTAGCAGTTCACTGTGAACTTACCTGTTTCTTATTGTTTGCTGTTGGTCCGCTCAGTTTTTAATTTGGCTTTCTTTTTTCTTTCTTTGTCCCTTTTATTTATTTTGTCTTTGTCTTGTGCCCTCCCTTTCCCTTCCGCCGACTTCTTCTTCTCCTCCATTTGTCCCTGAGAACCCTCGGCCTCTGTCTGCTCCCCCACTCACATCTCTGTCTGTGTGTGTGTGTGCTTGTGTGTGTTTGTTGATGTGTGTTTATTTATGTTTGTGTGTGTGTGTATTTGTGTTTGTGTGTGTGTCTGCGTGTGTGTGTGTGATGTGTGCTTGTGTGTGCAAATGTGTGTGTCTGTGTTAATGTTTGGGCACCTGTGTTTTGGGCGGTATATGTGTGCCTGCAAATGCATGTGCCTGTGATTGTATATTCCTGTTTGTGTGTGTGTTTGTGGGTGTGTGCGTGTGCGTGTCCCAAAGCGTCCCGGTGGAGGCACGTAACCGGCTGCTGCTGAAATGCTCCAAGTGTGGCGTGATCTCAAGCACCGCCATGTCCAGCTCCACCGCCAGCAGTGCCATGTTAGTCTCTCTACCATGCTCCATTCTCTGTCACATTCACACTCTCTCACTCTACCTACACTCCCGCTGGTTTTCTTCTCTATCTCTCAATGTTTCTCTCACAGTCTCTCTGCCCCGATAATTGCATATATGTCTCACTCTCGCTCTTGCTCTCTCTCTCTCTCCCTCTCTCTCTCTCTCTCTCTCTCTCTCTCTCTCTCTCTCTCTCTCTCTCTCTCTCTCTCTCACTCTCTCATTGCATATATGTCACTCTATTGTGAACCTTATGGTAAGAAAGGAGAGGGTATCCTCTTCCTTCTTACCGCTTTCTGTTCTTCTCATTCTTGTTCTTATCAACCCACTCTCTGTCTCATTCTTACTGTCCGGATTGGATGACTCAGGATGATGGACATTAAAACTAACCAATGACAAAGCAGCATTAACTACCACAACAACAACAAAGAAAAACAAAAATGCCCAAAAGCCATTAACAAAATGGAAATTAATCTTTACCTGGTGCTCGATGCTAATTTCCTACATATTCACGGAGAGCACAGGTGCGAATTGATCATCATAATGAATGTACCCTCCATGAGCTGATGAACTCACCAGGTGCGATAATACACAGGCTCACGTACGCCCTGGCTTTCTATAATGTATAATAATGTTTACATTAAAAACCATTACGATGGGGTAATTATTTTAATGACCATCCAGGTTGATGTATAAACCGTCACGGTAATTGGATGTGTGTGTCAACGTTTAGATTGGCATTGCAATTGCATTCTTGAAATCCGGCTGTGAGTCCACAGTCAACAATTGTAGGAAATAGGGCTTTTAGAGACTTTGCCCTGGGGTTATGGCACATAAATATTTCAATAGGCAGTACACCTTTGAGTTTCTGATGACTCTAATGCTAAATGCTATGATTATTGAGGGTAAAATCGCTTAATGGAGCTGAAAAACCCTCTTTAGCGTAATTTGTAGAAGAAAAATAGGTTAGCCCTTCCAAATTCCGACACTCAATGAAATTCTGCAAGACAGCGTCTCGAAAACACAAAGCCACAATCTTGATCAATGCTCAAAAGGGATCGTATCCGCGACCCGAGAAAAAAAGAATCAGACAAAAAAAACACATGGAAGTGCTTTCTTTCTTCCAGGCCGTGATCTTTTCCGACAGGAAGTCTTAGAGGCAAAGCATTTACCGCCGATGGTGTTCATTATTCAATGTGATGGCTGGGAAGTTGTTAAAATGCCAGCACCTTATTAGAAAAGGGTGCTTCAAAATGCGTACGCTATAAAGCGAGACCCGGGCGGCAAATTATGGAGAACACAGCCATGCCGTAGTTGAAGCCCACTAAATAATGCAGAGTAAAAAATGATGTGGCAGGAAGCCATAGGAAGTAAAGTGAACCTGATAATAAAAAAAAGTGGAATTTGGGGGGAGCTCATATTTCTCGATAAACAGACCACCACTGTATGGTTCGGGCTCTCTTATGGGCCGTTGAAACGTCACGTAAAAAAGCCCCACAATTAGACCGTAAATGCGAAATTTAGCAATTGTAGGAGCGCTCACTTGCTCCAACTGACACTTATTGCTGATGAATTTCTTCCACAGGGTTTGGTCATGCTAGAGAGGTGGCTTTGTGGGCTAGGGTGGTTCATCTCCCGGCCAAAAGGTTTCCCCCCCCTAGGATGGACAGCTCAGACCTTTCACCATCTCCTCCACAACCAGTGCCTTCTGTGCTCCCCAGAAGTTCCCTCAGGAAACAAAGCGTTAGCTAAGTGAACCAACAGCGACAAAAGATACAACAATTTCACATTGACGCAGATAACGGTTAGCGACTTTAACAAGTCGACCTTCTCCTCCGCCACGCCAACCGTCGTCTTAACCCGTATCCCGGGGAATTCCCTTATTGAATCAAGCAGCGGCTAAAGCGAGCTCAGCGGCGCCGGCGTTGAATAAATACCCAGGAACAATGGGCGTCTCAACTGCGACCACGGATTAACAACTTTGGACCGCCTGAGTCAGCCCATTACAGGCTGCCTCGCCGGGAATGCCACGGCCGGAAAGAGCTGTCCGTCACCCTGGGGCGGCTGACAGCCACGAGGGCCCATATGTGATCAAAGCAGCGTGAAACCTTTTTAAATTGGTGTCTAACTCCATTGGTTACACAACCCTCCCCCCCCCACACACCCCTGAACACACACACACTCATGTTCACGATCATGCGCGCACACGCGTACAATTTCACACGTCAGGCACCTCCTTGTCAGCGACTCATATGACGTGCTGGGGGGGGGTTTAGGGGTTGTCAGGGTTTGGGGGGGCGGGTGACGCCTCAACCCACCATCACGCTGTGCACAGTCCATGGCGTGCGCTGCCAATGCCACCGTATAATTGCGGTGAGGGGGAGTGCGTGAACATTAGATTTAACGTGATCCTCCATGTGTCAGTCAAGTGTCAGAGCCCGGGCCCACCCATTGAGAGCCCCCTGTCTGCCACCTGTGAACGGGTATGAAACTGGTCAATTAAAATATTGGAACAAGGGGGTGCTGGATTGAAACCTGCCCCCCCCCCCCCCCCCCCCCCCCCCCCCCCCCACCACCACTTTCCCCCTGTTCCTTCCACCCTCCCTCCCTCCCTCTGCTGTCTTTCCCCTCTTCTCATCCCCTCTCCTCTGTTTTGCCTCTCTCTCTCTCCCTCTCCCCGTGTCTCGATGGCGCTCTCTCTCCCTCCAGGGCCTCTCTATGGAGCTCCTGTGTAGTTCTGCCTCTGCTGGCGTTGACCTGGATGTCTGCAGTGCTGGCCATCACTGACCGGCGCTCCACGCTGTTCCAGGTGCTGAGTCTTTCCCTCACCTGCTACTGTTCCTTTATACCTTTTATATATGTATATATATTTATATTGGCCTCAGGCATAAAAGCTGCCTACCACACCGTGAACGTTTTAAGTATTTCCCCCTTAATGCTCTGTTAACCATAATTGTACTATAGTATTTTTCTGTGGTTCAACATCCAGCCACCTGTGTGCAATGGTGACCCCTGACGGGTGTGTTAGTTTGATTCACGTGTTGGGGGGGTCTTTGTTTCACCGCAGGTCCTCTTTGCGGTGTTCGATTCCGTGCAAGGCTTCGTCATCATCACCGTTCACTGTGCCATGCGCCGAGAGGTAGGTCCACCTTTTGGATTCTCTCTCTCTCTCTCTCTCTCTCTCTCTCTCTCTCTCTCTCTCTCTCGCTCATCCACCTACACAAAGCGGCAAAGGGACGTGGTTTGGGTTCACTGCGTGCCTCTCTCCAGGAAAATGTTAAGAGTCATGAAGGAGTTAGAGTGAGAGAGAGCGAGGACGAGAGAGTTAGAGAACGAGAGAGAGATGAAGAGAGTGACAGAACGAGAGAGAGAGAGAGAGTGAGAGAGGGAGGTGAAGAGAGATGAAGAGCGTGACGGAATGAGAGAGAGAGAGAGAGAGAGAGAGAGAGAGAGAGTGAGAGATAGAGAGAGAGAGGGGGAGGATCAGACAAGACAGCAGGATTGCTGCAGCGCTCCCTGTGTGTGATGGCGTCTCAGGGATGCGTCGCGGCTTCTGTTGCGCCCACATTGTCCGGCCGATCTGAGGCAGCTTTGAAAAGATTACCGGCGACGCTCCATGGAATAAGATGATAAGTCCCGCTCTGCCCCATACCCCCCTCCGCTCTCTCAATTACCATGGGAAGCCCCACCTCCCCCTCAAACACATACACAAGACACACACAGACGCTCACAGAAGCAAAAGCACGCACACACACACACACACACACAAACACACACGCAGGCACATGCACGCACGCAAACGCACACATACACACACACGTATGCACACGTACACACACACACACACACACACACACACACACACACACACACACACACACACACACACCACCACAGGATTGCTGGCTGGCTGGCAGGCTGTAGTTTAAATTCATGAGACCTTGATTCAGAGGACAGACGCCGCCGCAGACATAGTGAAGACAACACAGAGATGCTTGCCACACGCCCGTCGCACAAACAGCACGCACATGAAAGCTTGTTCACAACGCACACACAACAGCACGCACACACAAGCGAACGATTATATGCACACACAACATTACGAACACACAAGCGCACGCTTACATGTACACACAATAGTAAGCAAACGTGAGCACGCACATAGAACAGCTTGCACACACAAGCGCATGATTACATTCACACACAACAGCACACACACAAGCACACGTTTACATGTACACAAAACAGCACGCACATACAAGCAAACATTCCCAGGAGATTGCTGACATATGCTAAAGATATAGCTATTGATGATCCATCTTAACAAACCAACTCTTTTTTTGAAGGTCTCATAGACGTCCTGTTTCTTCAAACTAACAGACCTATTTTCATGATTCATAACCACGATCATACATTTACTAATCACTTACGTTGGAGTAGAGCGACACGGTTACGTTCACCGTGACATTGACATTGCAGGGCGGATGATGATTGGGTGAAAACAGTTTGAATGGAAACGCATGCACATTAGTTAAAGTTGGGGTCGCAACAGTTTCAGAGCTTGACGTGTTCATGGGGCAAAAGGTTCGGAAACAATGCCGTTTAACAAACAAAGCATTGTGTCTGCTATGGTTCCCTGCTGTAGCCATTGCTCAGACAAGATGTAGATAAGCCCTACTCAGGATAAAGAGTTACAATGAGAGAACGCTGAAAGAATAGCAAGAATGAGACAGATTGAGAGCAGCAATGAATATAATTGCATTGAGTTGAAAATAATGGGTAAGGAAACAGCAATGTATGGAGAGGCTCTTCACTTTGAAGTGAGTACACAAGGACACACGCGCACCGACACACTCACGCACCAATACACACATGCACACAGATACATACCCACACACATACCAAGGTACACACACACACAGAGACACACACATACAAAGAGAGAGGAACAGGAGCCCGGTGCCAAACAGAATAAGTACGGACATTGAATCGAAAAAAGCAGAATAAAGAGCAAATTAAAATAGTCTGTGCAATATTTATGGGCGACACAGACACTATTCCCGTACGTAGCAACGTAGCAGTCCGCGCACGCACGCACACACACATACACACACACACACACACACACACACACACACACACACACACACACCCGCCATGAGGTAGAGATGGATTTTCCTTCGCCACACCTTGCTCTGTATTGTACTTTTTCTCTCTCGCCCTCTGCTTCTGTTTATCTGTGTCAATTCAATTCAATTCAATTTTATTTGTATAGCCCTTAATCACCATTACAGTCTCAAAGGGCTTAACAAGTCAAATATTTATGACACCCCCCTTTACCCAAGCCCCCACAAGGGCAAGAAAAAACTCCCTTGAAATTAGCAAGGAAGAAATCTTGAGAAGAAACGCATAGTGGCGGATCCTTCTTCCAGGGATGGTCAGGAGTGCAATGGGTGCCATAATTGACATACAGGTAAATACATGCACAAAAATGGTGATGTGGTGCTGGCCGGTTGACCATGAGGAGAGTCCAGGCATCCAGTCCAGTCACCGCAACATGCTAGAACAGACAGAATAGTGAATTAGAACGGAACAGTACATAGCGGGAATGTATACTGCATTAACAAAACACAAACAACCAGAGTGGTCTTCACTTCGCATTTTCACAATCGTTTTCACAATCCTATGTTCCAAATGCAAGATCGTAGAGGTGCGTTTTGAGCTTTCCTTTGAATAGCTCCACAGAGTCAGCTTCCCTGATCACTTGTGGCAGCCTATTCCATAGGAAGGGGGCTCGATAGGCAAACGCTCTCGTGTCTCGTTCTCTTTCCTTCTTTATCAATTCAATTCAAATGAGATGAACACATTAACTAAAATGTTTTAATTTAATAGTTCAAGAAAGTCATACAGATGTGAAGGGGAGTAGAGGAAAGGCAGAATTGGAGGACCTAACTCACTTCATGCTTTATTCTCATAGGCTTGGAGATGCACTTACATATTTAGCAGCTTGTAAGGCCCTGGTTGTTTTTTTTCGCCAAGTAAATGTTGCATTTGCGTCTGCTCATAGAGTGTACAGAATTATCTGTAATTATGATTTATATTGGGCAGGAGCTTGGTTCTTATGTGTTTAAATATGCTAAAGGATAGCATGGAATGTTCCTCTGTCTCCTCCTCATTCTGTGGGGCAGAGTTGCCACAGCAGCCTTTCCTCTCTGGGCTGGAGCTGCGTGTGTCTGTGAGGCTCTATGGCCAGGATATGGTCACTGGGTCGGTACACAGTTGATGTCTTCCTCAGTTTCTGATCAGTAACGGTGGTCAGATGGTCTTCACATGAACTCTGTCAAGAGGCAAATACCCTTGACATAACATATCATCACATCGGGTGTGTCACTCTCTCTCTCTCTCTCTCTCTCTCTCTCTCTCTCTCTCTCTCTCTCTCTCTCTCTCTCTCTCTCTCTGTCTCTCTCTCTGTCTAGTTTTCTCTCTCTACCTCTCTATTTGTATCTCTGTTCATGATGGTAAAGATAGACTTAGTTGACTTTGAGCAAAGCAAAAATATCCAGTTGAATTTGGGCAAAGCAAAAACATCCATATGAGAATAAGTGAAACTCTATCGGTAATGCAAAGCCATGAAGTGTGTGTGTGTGTGTGTGTGTGAGTGTGTGTGTGTGTGTGTGTGTGTGTGTGTGTGTGTGCGTGTGTTGGAGGTGGTCACACGTGTGTCTTATTTCCACAGGGAGTCTTACGTTGTTGGAAAAAAAAAAACAAGCATAGACAAAGAAATAATTACATAAATTTCATAGGATGGCTCAGTGTGATGGCGTTTACTTACCGGCTTCTTGTGTTAAATGTGTGTAATTGAAAGTCCCCTCCACCGCATATTCCTAGAGCCGGGATCTCCTACCTTTGAAGGGCTGCTCTTGCTCTGCAGAATGGGAAATATTAGCATGCCCTGTATGCATTTATGTATAAGATATGATTGCGTAGAGGCACTGTTTTATTCATTTATTTTCTAAGTGTCATATTTGCATATTCACATCCAATATGTCCACCACAATGTTTTGGTGGTGGCTCTTTAAATCTTATCCAAATATATATAATACAATCTATGAATATATATTTTTAACTAAATTTTACACAATTTCTACCACTCTTTAAAAACTTTTTTTGCCAGAAGTAACTATCGCACTTCAGTCATAAAGAATAACAGAAATGTACGAATTGTAGAATTTTTATATGCATGAATCGCTCTGAATTGCCAGGTTATAAACCGGTTGTCATTTAACAAAAAAACAGTAGACTTTCCCCGACTCATTGTGTAGAACAGCCTGTGGGCAGATTTCTATTATATTTGAACCAGTCCAGTAAAAAGAAGGAAGTGATGTCAGTGAAGTGTGGATAATGGCAAAAATGTCTGTTCTTTCAGTGCTTTTAAATTTTTCGATTTTATGTGCATTCACCCACGCTACTCCCCTTGTCCCTAATTTCAACTATTAGCTCTTGATTGTCATTATCTCAAACCCATTGCTCCAAATACACAAGCTCGAGCAGGCTGCAGTTCACTTACGGCCCAACGAGGGCAGTAATGAGCAAATAATTGTCTCCTTCTTACAGGCCATTTCTTTCAAATCCTTCACACTTTTGTACCCCCCCCCCCCCCCCAACAGGTGCAGGACGCGGTGCGTTGTCGGATGGGCGGATGCAAAGACGACAGCGAGAACTCGCCGGACTCCTGCAAGAACGGACAGGTGCAGATCATGGTGAATAGCATTTCATTTCATTCAGCGTTTCAGTTCCATCCTTCCCACTCCGGTCTTCTGAATCCAGTGGACCACCCAGGTCCTGGCCGGGGAGGAAGAGCGTTTGCCCGACAGATGCAGTGTTTCCCTGCACGGCCTTGATGCCTGGACTGAAGTCTTCTTAACGAACACATGCCCCCTCCACCAACTCTGTCCATTTTATTTCCTTTGAAAGCCTTTTCATTATTCTTATTTCGCCGTCGTGCCGTTTCGCCTCAGAGGTTGTTTTTCAATATCCTGCTTTGTGTCTAAAGGAGTTTTATCATTATTTTTATATTCCAGCCTGCAACCGACTACAGTATTACTGCCGCAGTAATATAATGTTAATAGTTGATGACGGCTCTTGAAAGGAAATGAAAGAAGGTTAAGACAATAACACACTTGACGACATTCCGCTGTGTAAGCTTCCCAGACGAAAGAAACGTCTGGAAGCTTTAATGGAAGACGGCATAATGGTGTCTACCTTTGTTTCCTGCTCATTATCGGGTAAAAAAAAAAACAGCCCACCGCTTTTGCTTCTTTCAACCTACACCGCATTCCAATAGGAGTGCAGGCCCCACGTAACTTTATTATAATCCCCCCCCCCTTCCTAAAAAAAACAAGTGACTAATATTTTCTGTGGTACAATAAATCATCGCTGCTTGAACCAGCCTTGGCCACAATGTCAGCGCGGTCACCTCCGCCGCGGCACCGAGCATGACTTGCGGGTGTTTAGTGCACCGTGACCTGCCTTCACAATAAGAGTCACGGGCCCCTAAACACACCTCCTTATATAGAGAATTAGATTCCGGAACCTGTTCAGGTGAGCTTTTATTATTTATGTCTGTTATATATGCATGTATATACATATTTTCTCGTTCACCGGGCAACTTTGATACACTGCCAAGGCGAGCGGATTACATAAGCAGCCTTCCACCTGTGTTGATATTTACTGTAGAGCGTTGCAAGTAGCGTATTATTTGCTGTTTTAGAGGGCTTTTTTGTGGGTCAGCAGCCGCTCTTATTATTATTATTATCATGAGGCAGTCTGTTGTGTCCTGCGTTTATCTACGTATGTATAGTGGACCTTTATTTTGAGGAGGAAAGTGAGGCCGTATTTTTGGATACACACCTGGCAGAGCATTGGCTTAGTTCTGCTGCGTCACCTTGGTATCCATAATCACAGTAAAAGGATCACCTCGAGCAGTTTACTCTCCCTCTCCACACAACAAAGTCCTCCTCGGTAATTGAGAAGCCTCCTTCGACGTGCTGATGGAGACGTCATTAAACCCGCCGACGCGAAAGGGAAATAAAAAAGAAAAAACAGGAAGTCAGCGTCCTCCCACTATTTTCCGTTCTCCTCCCATTAAAAGCGCTTTTAAAAAAAACCTTTCCCACCTCATCCTCACCAATCTGCTTCTCTCCATCTCACCCCCCGCCATCCATCCACCTCCACCCACACCACCGACACCACCACCACCGACACCACCACCACCACCACCACCACCACCACCACCACCACCACGGTCAGAAGTGTCCCAACGTCAGCTACTGCGGCCAGCAGTGCGGCTCGCTACGCTACGGCACCGCCGCGGCCACGTGCCAGCCCATGCCCTGCCACCAGTCGACGCCCCACCCGTCCCCCGTGGGCCCCCCGGGGTGCCGGCACGGGTGCCAGCAGGCCTGCCTCCACAGCCTGCCCCACCTCAACCACAACCACAACCAGCTCCACGAGCACAGCACCATGCTGAGCTCCGAATTCCACAGCCTCGCCCTCATGAATCCTAACCACATCCACAGCCACCACAGCAGCCAATCAGTACGTTGCGTAGACTGTAGACAGAGCAGTGATTGTGTATTTTAGCCTGTGATATCTGTTAAAACAAAAAGGTGCACTGATAATGCTGAAAAGTTGGGTTATTATTGTTGGACTCTTGATTGATTTATTCATGGTTGGATTGATCACATATTGCACCGATAACAGTGATAGTTATTATATAACTATAAGGTATAACTATAGCAGTCTAATTGTGAAAGTTAACTATTATAGTTAAATCATTACAGTGGAAAAATCGTTAAAATGTAGTGCAGAGTTTATAGGGTATCTGAGGTTGGATTTTATGTGTTGACTTTATGGTTGTTTAGATTTTTTATTTTTGTTGTATTTATTTTAGCACTAAAAGCTAGCATGAATTATTCAGCGCGCAGCTCGGAACATGGCTTCTGGTGAGGCCTGTTCCCAAAGTCAATAGTGCTGCGCCAGCCCCACAACGCCACAGTGCTCTCTGTATTATTAGCGTGACCCATGGTTTGCCGCGCTGTGCTTACCCTTGAAGGCGGGGACAAAGAGCGCGTGTAATAGTCAAAAATCTCGATGATTCTTTTTTTTTTCCTTTATTTCTCTATTTAAATATGACAGAGGTCCAGGGGGAAGGGCTTTTGTGATGTGGGGAAGAAAGATGTGTGTGTGTGTGTGTGTGTGTGTGTGTGTGTGTGTGTGTGTGTGTGTGTGTGTGTGTGTGTGTGTGTGTGTGTGTGTGTGTGTGTGTGTGTGTGTGTGTGTGTGCGTGCGTGCGTGCGTGCGTGCGTGCGTGCGTGTGTGTGTGCGTGTGCAGTGGGTGATGAGCTTACTCTCCTTTGAGACCTTTCCATTCTCATTCTCCCGCTCTCGTCTTCACCCCCCCCCCCCCCTCTTTCTTCTCTCCCGGAGACTATGCTCCATCCTTCAACTGTTGGGGAGGAAAGACAACAAATAATAATACACACTGGTGTTCATTATCCAGACTAAACTCTTTTGTTGTCAAAGGATACAATGAGGGCCAACGAGGAGACGAGCCGCATCGCGCTTCAACTCATTTAGTCATTGTGACTCACATGAGATTTTTATGATATTTTTATTCTTTTTTTTCTTTTTTTATCCGCCTAGGGACAAAATCGAAAAACATAAATAAATAAATGAAAAAAGTTGTGCTTGAGCGGAGCAGCGGGGGAGATAATAGTTTCACTGGTGCGTTAAACGCCGCGGCTCGTTTGTATGCGGTAGGCATCCAGGTGATTTCTTGAGGCTGGCCGTACACAACGTGTCACCATGCTAACAGATCGTACACTTTTCATGGTCGGTTGTAGCGGGGAAGTTAACATTGACTGGGCTGCCTGTGTACATATGTATGACCATTGATCTCACCGCTACTCTGGCATCTGACATGCTGTTGCTGTTGTAAGCGAAGCAGTTACAAAACACGCACAAAATACCTTTAATGTGTCTTTTCTGTGTTCTCAAACTCTTCTCTCAGACGGACTTTGAGAAAGACGTTGACCTGGCATGTCAAACAGGTAAGCGCCTACTCATTCCACCTCTCTCTCCCACTCGCTCTCTTCCTATTGCTCTTTCTCGTTCACACCTCGCTCTCTGTCTCTCTCTCTCTCTCTCTCTCTCTCTCTCTCTCTCTCTCTCTCTCTCTCTCTCTCTCTCTCTCTCTCTCATTCTCCATCTTTCTTTGTTGAGATTATATATGGTATTTGCCTAGCGGAGAGGAAAACGCAGGCTGTAACATTGTGCTCTGCTGACGTGAATCGTAATGATGAAACGGGCGGGATTAGATCGAATTTTTCATTTGTGGTTGGATCTCGGTGATTTATCAATCAACAACATTTCACCCAATGAGACTGTTTTCGGAAAAAATAAAACCATGTTCCAATGACACCGTGTTAAATTGTGCATGGTAATAATATTCTTCAGGGTGTTTATTCCAAGACGTGTTTTAATTATCAGCGTCCGTGCGTGCATGTGTGTGTGAATGAGTGTGTGCTTTTTTGCGATTGTTTTGGCTGCAAAGTTAATGACGGGGAAGACGTTGGAGTTAATGTTGGGTTTTGTTACAAACTAACATGGAGTCACTTTCCCCCCTCGCCCTTGCAGAGAGAGGACACCCATGTAAGTTTTGTCATCTGCCGCCTTTGAGACTATGAACGACCTGAATTACCTTTAAACGTTATTATTACTGCTGTCTGTCCTGTTGGGTGCACACACAAACACAAAAGGGCGATCAGATTGTATCCATAAACTGAGTGCCCTTAAAAGTCTATTGTAGGATGTTGTGCTCCCAACAGTACAGTAGTAGCTGAATGACCATGTGAATTGTTCTAGCTAGTTCCCCCTGTCCCCCGTCCCTGTCCCCCTACCCTACCAGGTATGTATGCTCCAAGTGTAGAAATCCATCCCAATATTTATAGGTCTTTACAATAAGGGTTCATTCATTAACATTAGTTAATTCCTTAGTTTACATAAATACCATTGGTTAACATGAGCACCATTACTTAAGCAACATAAACACCATTTGTAAATGATTAATTAGCGAATGCTTCTCGTTACATTTACATATGGTTATTAGTGCTTAATTAATGTACCCTTATTGTAAAGTGTTATTTTGTTTGATTCCAAATGTTATCATATGAATATGGCTTGGTTTGGAATCAAGCCTCAGGAAAACAAAAGCTTTAGCCCTCTG
This sequence comes from Pollachius pollachius, assembly GCF_949987615.1. Taxonomy (NCBI): domain Eukaryota; kingdom Metazoa; phylum Chordata; class Actinopteri; order Gadiformes; family Gadidae; genus Pollachius; species Pollachius pollachius. The sequence goes on along the minus strand of NC_136946.1, from coordinate 13,095,395 downwards.
ATGCATAAGCATGACATCAAGCATGCCCTTGTATACCTACCTGATGCCTTATATAAGCCTAATGAGGTTGAACTTATTGTGTTTTCATAGTATAGTGTAAGTATAATTTTATCCTTCGCCAGCATGTTTAACAAGGTTTGTAGTATTCTGTCTATTCGGTTTGTCTATTGTTAGAAAATCTCTAGTTGTATGCCCTCCAAGTAAGCATGCATGATAACTGACTAACAACACTGTAAGTAAGGTTTGATTCAGGTTGGTAGATGGCTACCTGTATGGATACAAACTTACACACAGACAGACACAACCACACACACACACACACACACACACACACACACACACACACACATACACACACACACACACACACACACACACACACACACACACCACCTGCACTGACATGCACATAGAAACAATGTTCCCATTGTGAGTGAGATATGAAATAGAGTTTTCAATTGGTCGCAATTCATTTGAAGCTTCACACACTTTTTCAGTGCAGTGCAATTTTTGCTGAGCTAATGCAACATCTTAGTCTGCTCTCACCAAAGATAGAGCAAGACATCAGGTCACGGTGCCAGAGAAAACTCAAGAATAAAAAATCTCAAATAAAATAAAATGTTCAATATCTGCAAAAAGAAGAAGCAAAGCCTGTTATTTTTCCGGGACACTATCGGCTTGTGTTTTGCTACAGAGATGTAGGTTTGTGGCAGACGAGGCTATAGATCAACTGAACCCTGAAACTGCCTGAAACAAGATTGTGGAGCGAGCTGGATGATTCTGGAAGTCCCTGGGTTACCCACAATCCTCGGCGGTAGCATATTACAGCACTGCACCGCACACCGCTGCTCCTCTCAATATATTTTCTAGTCCGAAACAATTCCACAGATACAAAGTACATTAAATACCTCGTCTTTTTTAATAAAAACTAACTTTTTATCTCTTTCTTTCTATACTCGAGGGTGTCTGAAATGTTGTTTGTTGGGGCTTGACTATCTTTTCCTTTTTCTCTGCGTTATATTCTGTTATCACTCTGTCTCATCCACAATCACCCCTTGATTAAACTGTTTCCCTGTTTTGCCGTGATGCTATCTATCTCTATACTACCGTTTGGCTGTGTTTTCCCATTTTCTCTGTCTTTATCTGATCTGCTGTTCCCTTCCTTTTTTTATGTTTCCTGATATTTCTTTCAAATTATTTTAATCCCTTCTTCACCTTTTAAACCGTAACGTCACTCTCCCTCCCCCACCGACCTCCACTTTGTCTGCTTTGTTTGTTTTTTTTCTCCTCATGAAATGTTCCATTCTATTTTACGGGCTCGCTGCCTCTCCCCTCTTTCATCAACTTTTTTTTCTGTTTTGCTACTGCTTTCATCATCCTCCATCAATGCATCGCACCCACGCCTTTTGTTGTTTGTTTTGTGGCTAATTACTCTGAAAACCCCTCGACCATAACCCCATACTCATTCTCCCCCCTTCCTCCTCCCGCCCCTGTCTTCACCTGGGTCCTCATCTCCCCAGTCATCTTCAAGGAGGTGAACACGTGCAACCCGTCCACCATCACCGGGACGCTGTCCCGAATCTCCCTGGACGACGAGGACGACCCCAAGCTGATGGCCCACCAGGACGGAGGGGTGGGCCTCAACTTCAGCAGCCTGCCCGGCAACATCCCTCCTCCCAACCTCATCGTTCAGGTACTGCCGCTCCCGCCGCTGTCGTCGCTCAAGCCTCACAGCGATTGATTTTACAGCCGAAATATAGGCGTTTTATCCATTGCTGTTTTGCACGACATTCAGATGTGTATATTTTGTTGGCGGTAGACCTCACATACGCTTGAACACGTTTAATTATCTGTATATGACAAATAAAATAGGCTGTTATGTTAACTTTTTCGAAGGTTAGAAATGTTTTACGAATGGAAGAAACCACAGAAAATATGCTAGTATACTATTTCCATTGCTTTCTGTGGACAAATCTGAATAAAGTCTAATGCACCTGAAATTATCTTGTTCACTGAACAAGATATATTTATAATCTTGCATGACCTTAATATCTTAATGACGTCATTGTGTTGACTAAACAATAGAAGTTCACCATGTGCCCATTGCTGAAGCCTCCGTTCTAATACAAGTCTGCCCTGTGGATCCAATCAGCCGTCTGTTAACGCTCTCCCCCGGGCCTAGCGGTCCCGCATCATGACCAACACCCGCGCCAGTTCAACCTCAAACCCCATGTCCACTCATGGCCCAAAGCGAAGGTTGCGATGGGTTTTGGTGTGTTCAGCGTTAAAACGGTGGATTCTGCCGATGCTACTTCCTGTGTCGGGTCGTTCCTGCTGTGGCCTGGGCTGCAGCTGCTCATGAAGCCTGCCTTCCCTGTACCCCCCAGGTGCCCCCTCTGGGAGGGCTCAACGAGCTGAGCGAGACGCCCCTCAAGAAGGAGGTCAACGTGGAGCAGCAGCGACACCAGGGGCAGCAGCGGGGCGGAGCGCCCGTCTACCTGTGCACCGAGAGTGGCCTGGGATGGGCCCGATCGCCCCCCTCGTCCAACTCGCCCCAGGACGGGAGCGTGGGGGGGGGAGGCTTAGGGGGAGGGGGTTTAGCAGGAGGTGGGGGCATGATGGCAGGGGGGGAGGGGGACTACATGGTCTTGCCCCGGAGGACAGTCAGTCTCAAGCCGCCGGGGCCCGCCGGAATAGTGGGGCTGGGTCTGGGGGGCGAGGAGAAGCCCCTCAACATCGGGTTGGACGACCCCCCCTTCCCCCCGCCCCCCTCCCCGCTGACCCTGCACCCGGCCGAGAGCGAGGCCTACCCGGCCGACTTTGTGGCGCCCGGGCAGGGCGACATGAACCTGGCCATGAACCTCAACCACCGCTCCTACGGGACCATCAAGACCATGCCCGGCCACGGGAGCATGCTCGCGCCGGGCGGCCCGATGGCGCACGCCCACCGGGGCCACGTGCAGCACGGCCACTCGCTGCAGCTCAAGCCGGGCCAGAGGCCGTCCGTCAGGCAGATCCTGACGGGGGGCGGCGGCGGCCTCGGGGCGGAGAGGACCATGACCCTGCCGCGCAACCTGGGCAGCACCAACAGCGCAAACACCAGCCACTCGGCCGGCTCTCTGGAGGTGGGTATGGAGGAAGAGGTGGCGTAGATGGGGGGGCCGGGGGTTTGGGGGGAGGTTAGTGTCCATCAGGAAAGTGCTGCGAGTGATCGTCGTGTGTGTGTTTGTGTGTGTGTGTGTGTGTGTGTGTGTGTGTGTGTGCGTGTGTGTGCGTGTGTGTTGGAGACGGGATCGGTGGAGGTGGCGTTGCAGCCGTTGGTGGGGAGCTGTGGGGGGTGCTGCAGCTGTCTCACCTGAGCCCCCCCATTTGCTGACTTTCTTTGGGTTTGAGTTATGGCTGAGTGTGGCTCGGTAGCAGAGGAGCTAACCTTTTCACCTGCGCATGTGGGTCATGTTGGCTGGGCCGGAGAATGTGTCAGCATGTGCGGTAAGGGAGAACAGAGCTCGAAACAGCCTCATCGCCGCGGCGGACCGATGCAAGAGAGTTGAGCGACTTCTCCGCTCCCCCGCATGCGAGAATCTTCTCCCAGAGACCCGCTTCATTTCCGCAGGTGGTGTGTGTGTGTATGCCGTGACACCGGGTTATATAAAGCCCCGGTGTAAGCACATAAGCTGATTGTTTTGGAAGATGTGTGATATTTTAGGAAGAATGCAGGTTTGGTGGGGGTGCGCAGTGGCAGAATTAAAGGCTGAGCTGTGTTTACTGCTCAATGAGCCAATAAATGTGGCTCGATAGTTATTTAAAAAACCCACATTCATTTAAGTTTGGGCCCTGGGTGTTCGTCTAGACCTGCATGTGGCTGATTGTGTTTGTGTGCGTCAGCGGTTGTGTGCGGTATTGAATGATTGGTTGTGTGTGTGTGTGGGGGGGGGGGGGGGGTTTGCGCGATCCCCCTTAACCCTACAAGGAGGTGCAGCAGATGGACGGAGACGAGCGGAATCAGAGGAAACACCCCTGCTGAATCCTTTACACTGTGCCATAATTACACACAGACAGTACACACACACACACACACACACACACACAGGCACAAAAACACACAGTCACATGCATGTACTCACACAGACACACTGGTGCGCACACACACACTCACAGGCACAAAAACACACACTCACGTGCATGCACACACACAGACACACTGGTGCGCACACACACACACACACAGGCAAACACATACACACAGATACAAGCAAACACACACCCACACACATATACCCTGCAGTCACAAGCCCGCTGGTATGCCCACAATATTTTTGAGTGAATCGTCAAAACATCTCTGCCTCAAAGCACAGCCTCGGAGTGCTGGTCACGAATAAGACGGAGCAATTCTGCGGAGGCTACCTGTAGCTCTGGCAATTTCCCAAAAAGCACAAGAGTAATTTCAACTCCCTGCTGTGAATAAGCTAGAGTTTGGAGATGGATATCGGCGTCTGGCATACAACTGAGATGGATCTGAAGTGGTTGTAACGGACAAACCCTCCCACACACACACACACGGTCACACAAGGTGAAGGTTTAATGGATGGATTACTGAAATCCAGTGTCGGCTCTACAGTGAGGGGAAGGGAAATTTTGACACTTGGAAGGAGGTCCCCTCCAATGTGTGAGCATAGCTCCCAGGGGATGATATGCCTCCTGGCTTTAACCACAGGATAAGAGTGGATGGAGTGGTGTGATGCAGATGAGGGGTGAGGATTAGAGACCACATGCAGACCACCCTGTCTTCTTGTGTTGTGAGTGACAGGTATTGATAGATACATAAGGCATCCATGATGTTCAACAGCGTGCCTCCCTTGGCTTTGTCTTTATAAAGTCTAATTATTATTCGAATGGCAGTTTCATGCATTCCAACTACAATATTTGTAGAACAGCTGTAATATTGGAATATATATATATATATATATATATATATATATATATATTTGACAATATAATATATATGACAATAGAATATATATTATGGGACTGACTGACTGACTTGGGTATCTTTGTGGATACAGCTTAAGTGCTGAAGGTAAAGGTTGTGTTGTGGTTGGTCAACTAACTCTAAAGGGGGTTGAACTTCTGAGCGTTGCAAATATCTGTCATAAAGAAATTATGCTAGGCTTCTTCATCGACTGAGCAACGTAGAAGAAGAAGATGCGGATGTATGGTCCAAAGCATCAGATCATATTTGTGTTTTGGTATGGAGTTTGGTATGTTAAAACTACGTTCATAGGGAACCTTGGAATGTCCGATATAGGGCTGGTTTGTGTGTGTGTGTGTGTGTGTCCATGTGAGTTTGAGAGTGAGTGTATGTGTCTGTGTGTGTGTGTGTGTGCATGGCTGCGACATCGGTTGGTCAAGCGGTCATTGATGCTATTCTTTTTCCCCTCGCCCCCAAATCCTCTTCCAGAGGAAAAGAGTACGGTACTCTGAGCTGGACTTTGAGGTAAGATTCGTCCCCGTATTCCTTCCATCGGCCTGTCTCTGCTTTCGTCTGCTTTTGCCAAGACTTTTGAGTGACGCATAGAGGAGCCAATAGCATTGCATCGCACCTTTCCTTGCGCTTGTGTACCTCCTGCACTTAGAAGATTGAAACCCTTCCACAGATAGCTTCATGCAATGTTTCTTCAACTAAAATCCCTTCATACCATGGACAGCACCAAATTGAGTTTATACTGCCCCAAGAAAACATGTCTACTAGAGATTATTGGGTTTGTTTTGTATTTGCTATATTTTATACAATCTTTGAAGAGGTTCTGGTTGAAAAAACAACATGTTCAAGGACTAAGCGCGTCTGACTGGTTTATGGTATTTTGATTGACATGTTGTGGCTTTAGTGAGTTTGTTGATATGACTTCGGTGGATGTATATGCGTGTGTGTGTGTTTGCGTCTGTGCAGGGGTGCGTGTGTGTGTGTGTGTGTCTCTGTGTGATTGTGCCCGCGTGTGTATGTTTTGGGCATTTACAATGAGCTTGAGTCGTCTGTGAATCTCCAGTCTTAAGCAAAACCAAAAGCCTTTTTTAGTACCCGACATGAACATTTGAAGATGCAAAATTTCTTAATTTAAATGATATTTATACTAATGTATAGACTGGACATTCACTCTGTACTGTGGCGGAATCATTCATAGACAGTATGTGTGGTATCAACTGACTAACAGCGAGTATGCTTATCAACTAGGCTTACCATCTAAGCTAATCCTTTGACCTCTCTGGCAGAACCAGAGCAAACACTGGATTTGAACCAGAAGGTTGACTCAAACAAAACCAAAAATCAACATACGGAAGGGCTCAGGCCCAGTTAGCTCAAATTCAAGCATGAAGTGAACAACACATGCCAAAAACACAACGCAAACCACAAAACGCTACCTTCTGGAATGTTCCTGGGACTCCCTACAGAAAGGGATATTCTGACAAGGCAATTCAATAGAAATATTGGATAAAATAATAGAATCATGAACATGAAATAAACTGTGTGATAGGTCTAACCACAGGAGAGGGTTCCCAACAGGCAGAAGGGGGGTTGGGGGGGAGGGAGTTGTGAGTGGCCCCACTCTGAGGTAATTGCAGGCAGGCAGAGGCGCCAGAGATGGCCCCTGTGTATCTGTGAGAGTGAGTGTTGGCATCTGGCCCTGGTGTTACTTTCAACCTTGCGGGCCATTCTGACGATTAGCCGCCGCGCTACAGAGCGGCTCCGGCTCCGTCCATTAGAGCAGAGGAGGGCCACCGAAGTGACAGTGACAGATGCACTTTGGGCGATCTGAGAGTTCCTCGGCTAAGAGCAGGATAAAGTCCCCTCGGAAACAAACGGCTGGCCAATATTTCACGCCGAAAACAGGGTATTATTATTTCCTCTTGTGTCTCTTTGAACATTAAGCTAGCTCCACCACAACAATAACAGCACAACTAGCATCGCACGTGCCTGACATGCCATCCACATTTCCATATTTTGTGTTTTGATATCTTTTTTTTAAACTTTCACTGCTCTTTTCACTGAAGTGACCTCCCTGGGTTGCATTGAGGAACCGAGTTCCCAAAGACTTAAGGGAGTGAGGGGGAGAAGATTATGAATAGGCCTGAGCCAGCAATCGATTGATCTGCTGCCTCCCCCCCCATTCCCCCCCACACCCCTCCTTCTCTATACGCCATTTAAATAGCTGGAATCGCTGCAGTGCCTTGGCCTCTTCCCCCCCCTCCTCCACGCCATCCTCGCCGCCCCTGCCCTTCTACCCAACCTGCTCACCCTTTCGCCGCCCCTCCCCCCACCCCTGTTGTCTTTTTTTTGGGGGAGGGATGGGTCGGGGGGGGGGAGGTCTGTTCTGTTCATTATTTTTTGCTGTCCCTTCCTTTCCCTTCCAGAAAGTGATGCACACTCGCAAAAGACACTCTGAGCTGTACCACGAGCTCAACCACTCGTCCAAGTTCCACACCATAGACAGGTATAGCAGGGACCCGGCCGTGTCCGCCTTCAAGGTAAGACTTCCCCCCCCCCCCCCCCCCCCCCCCCCCCAACCCCGACAAAACAAAAACGACACCTTACCGCAGTGAAGGTACACAACACTGCCCCCCCTTCTCCTAAACTGCCTTCACACCGACCCTTAAGTCAACAACCCCCTAAAATTCCACCCCCCCCAACCTATGCTCGTTGCCCCATCCACTGCCCCCCTGAGAGCGCTATAGCTGTCACATCGAGGCACACACACTCACATCCTTAAACCCAATACCGCAGCACACGATGCCGTAAGCTCTGTCTTTGTGGTGCTCGAGGAACAGTCAACCAATGAGATTCCCTTTTTTTTACGAGACAGAGTCGACACTCGCTGAATGTATCCCAGCCCCTCTGTTATACGTTATTGATTTTACCCTTTGGACTTATATGCCGGGACGTAAATCGAAGCGTCCAGCTTCCCCCGTTTATTCGCTAACGTGATTCCTTTTTAGTTTTTTCTTCAATCTTTTAAGCATTCCCTTTTTTTAATACGGTCTTCTTTTACCCCGCCGCCCCAGTTCCCAAATAAAGTCCAAGGCTGGCATATTTCTCTGTTTCACTTACTGCTGACATCCCGAATAAAAACGTATGAGAGAGATGCTGTGTTTTATCCCAGCGGCTCATGAGTCGCCGTCTGCCGAGCATGCAGCGTATGTGGTTGCCGTGTTACCGCGTCCCCTCGCCCCCCCCTCTTTTTATTCTCCACGGCTTCGCCTTCCATTGTTGTCTCAGAACAAGGTCAGAAAAACGAGTCGCGGAAACCTCCAGTGGCTCTGCCGGATCCCCTCTAGGAATTTTCTTTTTTTCAGACGTTTTTTCTCAAACATCTGCGTAAAACGAAGTGAACTGCGAGGCTGATTTGGGCATGAGGAGGATACTGATATACCGTGCATGCCCATGGGTTTATTCGCCTCCTCTGGCTCACCCGATGCTAAGCACAGATGTTTAAGCAGGAGGGGAAACATAAAAGAATCGACGAGACCCAAATTAATTGTTGAGATAGATTCCGGGGAACGGAGCGGTGAATTAATGTGCTCATGGACAGGAACGGAAGAATGCGAAGCACATCTTCTTTGCTTTTGCTTGTTTTTATTGGGTGTATCAACACTGAGGAAGAGCATACAATCACTAGAGCCTTTACTTTGCACAATCGTCTGCCCTAACAGAAAGAGCTTTGTCATTGTGCCCCATTATTTTTTATACTTTTTCATCATTTACATTTTAAATGCTATTGTGTTATTGACCATTACGAACAAACACACGAAGGTGGAACCTACCGTATTCACCGTAACCTTGCGTTATTAACCCTACTAACCCTCCACTTCCCTTTAATCCCTTTCTTCCTACATGTGATGAATGGAGGAAAAATTAGATTTCCATGCCACGGCTCTTTATTATTACCCTGTCGAGAACATTTAGTCAACAGAGCTGTCACTTGACAGCTAATCCATCACGGACAGTTAATGAATTCTAAATCCTGCAATTTGAGAGACTGCTTGCCCCACATTCCCCACCCTCATTCGCCAAATTACTTCACCCTAATTCAGCACTTACTTGATTTGTTTTCCCATGGGTGGATGCTGGGTTATTAAACCTCCATGTTATTCCTGTCTGTGTCTGTCCAGTCAGTCTCTTTGTCCTCTGACGTTAACGTATTGTATTTGTGTAATTGTAGGTAGGTGTGTGTGTGTATGCTTGTTTTTTTGTGTGTGTGTGTGTGTATGGATGTAGGTGTGTGTGTGTGTGTGTGTCTGTAGGTCTGTGTTACATCCCTACCTTTGTTTGTGTGTATAGATCTAGGTGTGTGTGTGTGTGTGTGTGCATGTGTGCAGTGCAGCAGTGCCTTTGAATCATTATTCCCTAATTTCATCATTATCCGGGGACAAAAGAGTCCCTCTCTCGCTCTCTGTTGACCTTCAGAGTGCTGATTTCCTTAAGAGGTACACCACGCACTCACAATGCACACGGTCACCTGCCCACGCACACTAGCGTGGACGGGCGCACGCGCCCAGACTACCCCGCGGTCCTGTAGTGCATGGAGCTGTGATTAGTTAGCCAGTCTGTGATGGGTAGGCTATGCCCTGACATTGATTGGACACACTGGTTCACGTCTTATTTACAATAAATGCAGAGGAGACACACACCCACTCACTCACTCACTCACTCACTCACTCACTCACTCACTCACTCACTCACTCACTCACTCACTCACTCACTCACTCACTCACTCACTCACTCACTCACTCACTCACTCACTCACTCACTCACTCACTCACTCACTCACTCACTCACTCACGCACACACAGACAAACCATATTTGGTCAGTTCCGAGTGCCTTCCCTCATTCTTTGATCACGATTTGTTCAGGGACATTGGCTTCCTTCCAATGCATTGCTGTCGAACAATCAGATGCAGTAGTCACTCGCTCACAGCCACCCTCACTAACTCACTCACACACACATACACAGAAACACAGTCACTATTCCCACATCCAAAATACCCCTGCATATACTGTACATTGACTCAAATACACAAGGGAACTGAAGGACGGAGAGTATATTAGATATTGTACCGAACCAAATGGCTGGAATGATGGTATACTGCTCTAGTACTGTGGCATAGTATGGTCCAAGTAAAGGAGTCCTTGCACTAAATAAGGAGCAATTACAATGATAACACTATTAGAGTCAACCCTTTGACTGGATCCAGCTGCAGTTCAACTCAAATGCTGTTAACATCTCACTTTGACAATCGCCATAGACACTGGGGTGATGGCTGGGTAGCCAGAGATGCTGACTATACTGCAATTATGCAGATGAGGAGAGACTGTGTGTGTGTGTGTGTGTGTACGTGTGTGTGTCTGTGTCTGCACAATCTAAAATGTATGTATGTGTTTATGCTTGTGTGTGTGTGTGTGTGTGTGTGTGTAGGCATCTATAAATGTGTGTTTGTGTGTGTTTGTATGTGTGTATGCACAGCAATAGTCTGTGTGTGTGTGTGTGTGTGTGTGTGTGTGTGTGTGTGTGTGTGTGTGTGTGTGTGCGTGTGTGTGTAGCTTTTCATCCGCCCCCTCATTCCTACACTCGTCTGAGTCTGTATTATTTGTGTTGGGCAATGCTTGTTTTACACTGTCTGTACATGATGCTGAATTAGAAATCAAAACGACTAAGTAGGCCTTGGAAATTCTTAATAGGTTTTGGAAATTACACGTAATAACCAAGATATCCTCCCTTCTCAGGCATGTGACAGAAATTGAACTGGAACTCTTCCCCCCCCCCCCCCCCCCCCCCCCCTATTCCTCTTTGCAGCCACAAATGCATTACGTTCCAGTGGCAAACATTGTAATTGCTACTTCATTGGGAAAGAGACGATGAAAGTTCAGTAGAGTCTGGCCGAATCACTCAGCTTATAAAGGGTCGTCCGGCACATTGTCCTCTACTTATGATAATACTATCATAAAACCCTTCTTGTCTCATTCATATCTTTAATCCTGCGACTTAACAGAACATAAACCATGCTGCAAAACTAAAACACTGATACCATTAAGACTCGTGCTAGGCGGTCCACTCTGGGAGTGGCTAAACAGAATTGAACACGTAGCCCCCTCTAACCAAGTCCAATGAACTGCCACAGGTCCCTCCTCCCCCTCCGCCAAGACAAAGCTCCGAGCCGTTGCTAACCAGCAGAATGTCGGTCGTTTACAAAGAAAGCCAACGTAAGCATATCTTAAACCCTGTCTAAATTCACGTTCCCGGGAGTCATATTAACTGCCCTTTAAAGACGTGCTTCTAGATTGGATAATAATTTGCCACTGTGTCTGTGGACCTTTTGTTTGTTGTTTTTCGACACCTAGCAAAAGCTACCATTAGCCTGTGGTGTTGTTTTGGGTATTTTTTTTTAACTCATTTACAAACCCACTGACAGTGTCAAATTATCACAATATTCAATGTAGTCGCTCATCAGCCCAAAGCCAGTAGTGTGTAATTCATCACCCCATTGTGTCGTGACTGTATTTGAGTCTGATATTAGTTCTCCTAGTGGCATTGTGGTGTAACAGACAATCCAATACACAGCACCCCTTATTTCAACTATCAAGGTGTGCCTATAGCCCTCAGTCAACTCCCACACAATTCAAATGTGAAATAAATAAATAATGGGATGGCTATTTTCTTAACATTTACATTAACAATTCCTCTTTTATGGATTGTTGTGTCGGGCTGGGTTTATGTGCCATGGTAAAATCTAAATATGCATTTAGCTAAACTCGGTTTTGTACCGCTTCTTTCTTCTTTTGCCCTGGTTACACCTTTAAGACAAATCATGACATTTTTGGTTATTGTTTGCGATGCCTCAATCAAAATAACCGCAACAAAAAAAATCATAAAATAAACCAAGTCATTAAAACGTCATTGACCTTAACAGCTTTATAATCACCTTATAAATGATTAACCAGCTCATTAAAACATAGCACAAAATGAGACCAGCCACAGCGCACTCACAGGAGCTTTGCATGAGAGGCTCTAATTGGTCAATAACCACTCTAGAGCCATTTCAAAGTATTATAAGATCAGCAAAGAAGTGATCAGTTTCTCTTCGTCGGAAAGGTAGGATAATCGTGGCGATCCTTGAGGGGATGAGTGGATATCAGAGCATGTCTCCAAGAACACAAAGAAACGATACACAAACGTGCTAATATTATGTAATTTCTCTCCGATAATTGCGGTGGATTTGGGATTGTCCTTTAGCATCAACCCAACGCAGCACGTGTCTAAACAGTTAAAAAGCACCAAACTGAAGTTCTTCTCTCTCACTCTCGTCTCCCAAAACCAAATCACCTGTTTTTCTTCGTCCACGCTCCGATACGTTGTTTCAATTAGCTTTTACTTCACGGCCTTCCACACTGCCGCCAACTTTCCCCATGTGTTGGTCATTCAGGAGTTAGCCACTGCTGCTACTTCCTCCATTGTATAGCCTTCACACTGGCCCACCTGGGGGTGCAGCAGCAGTTAGCAATCTGAGAGATGATGAGGTGTCAACCCCAAAAGCCGAAAGCCAGCACTGTAGCAAAAACTGCAGGAAAATGGCCTTATTTCCATTCCACTTGCGCTGTAATGGAGGCATTTTCCAAGGCAAAAGTCAGCGGGTGCTGATGGTTATGTTCTAGGCAGCAGGCAGGTGGCTGACCGACCATGTACAAGCGGCCGCTGTCTGCGCGCTAACGCTAAAGGTTGAATACCCGCTTTCTTTTTTCCTCTGTTCACTCGCGCCTTCCCGCCGAGTCTGAAGGTTGCAAACCCACCAGCACCCCCAGTCATCCCTTCTACACAACCCTGTGTGTTGTTGTTGTTGTTGTTGTTGTTGACGTATCCATAGGATGCCCACGCATAATAGCCCGGCTGATTCATTTCTCAGTTCTGAAACGGCGTGTATTTTTTCCCCATCTACGGGCGCAGTCGTTGTCGACTGTTCTGATTAAATGAGGCGTGCGTTGTTCTCCTCTGTTGATAGATAGCGGGGGAATCACACGCGACACAGCGTGATGGCGGGAAATAGACAAAGGAAATAAGTGCGCTAGTTAGGCCGTGATTTTGTGCCACGCCGTAGCCAGGGAGCGGACGCAGACGCGGCGCCGGCTCTCCATTACAGGAGTGATATTTTCCAATTCAACCCAAATAGCAGCAGGGGGCACATGTGTGTGAATTCTGTGATGAAATCCGGAGTCTATCACGCTGTCTCTCTCTCTCTCGCTGTTTCTCTCTCTCTGCATGAGAACAGGCGGAGATAGTCCAAGATGACTCTCTCTTTCTCTCCATTATGTCTCAACCATAAAAGAGAGGGGATACTGAAGGTGCCCTCTTTATGCAGTCACAGCTAAGATTAGTGAGTGTTATTGAATTCAGTCAAAGCTCTAAAGGCACTGAAGAGATATTTTTACCCAGGTAATGAGTATGATTTGATGGTGCCTTGTATGAAATGGATAGATATAATTTTAAATGGCAAAGGCGCATTGCTCATTGATTCTGGTTGAGGCCAGTGATTTCTCCACAGTTACACACCCCCCAGGTATAGTAATCAATTGTCTGGCATTAAGCTAAGAGGTTTCGGTTTCAAACGGACGCAATAAAACAACCTCTTTATCCACAACCACTCTCGTGTCACTTCCTCTTCCCCTCTATTCGTCCTGACGCCGTGCGATTTCTCACTCACAACGCATTTACCAGTTCCGTTTTGGAGGCGTTGAATTAATCAGCTAATTAATTTCTCCCATTATCTTGTTTTTAATTATTTTCAAATCCCTGTCTCCCCCCACCTCATCCCCTCCTCTCCACCTTGGGACCCGAGCGGGGTTGAGTTTAAAACCCATCGTCTGTTTTCGTCGTCCTCTTTTACTCCCAAAATTACCCATGAATACCAAAGGCTTGTGCGGCAGCACACCGCTCGCTTGGGCTACTTCCCCCCCACTTCTATTAGCGACTCCTAATGAGCAGACCGTTAGCTGCGGTGTGGCTGAACAAGGCTAATGCTAGCTTCCTGTGCGCAGGAGGCACATTGCTAATTTAGCTCATTTGCCGGCCTCAGGCCAATTAGGGCGAGGGTGAAAAAGTAAAAGGCGCCATCCGGAATGTTCCGGGACGATCTGATGGGCCTTGTGGACCGGACCGTGCAGCGCCATCGAAAGGCCGCTGCTGATTTGAGTCTTGATTGCTTGTTTGCTCGCAATGTGTTGCCCTAATTGAATTTATTTACCCTATATTCTCTCAATTTCTGGCTTTGAAGGGACTTAATTTATGTGGCACTTTTTTTGCCCCCCCAACAATCCAAGGAGTAATTTATGCTAAAGACCGTTATGCCCAATTAGGCAAGGCAAGGCAACCAACTCTTACTGTTTTTTCTCGTGAATATTCTAGAGTGCCAAGACAGACATGCTTGCTGTGTATCATCGTTGGTTGGACAGTTTCACTGAAAGGAATGAAATATCATCTAAAAGACGAGAGAGGGAGTGAGAGAACGGACGGAAACGAGTGCAAAATCTAAACAAAGTTTAAGTACAAAACATTTCATCAAAAAAAAAGCTGTATTCATTATCTGGTATCCACTCAATCTGCTTCTGATTTCATGTCTGCTTGGCGTTATAAGTTCAATATTGCAGTTTTGTGAAACGTGTTTGTCTATTCATTGTTTTCTGTTTCTCCAGTTTTGTTTGTGTGGGACGCGATCACTCAATGTCTGTCCATCATGTGGATTACTTTTTCGTCCTTTCAAACTTTTCGGGGGATTTTGTTTGATTTTATTTGTATCTTCTGTTTCTTTATTTGTTTTTTTTGTTTATTTGTTTTATCGTGTCGGCTGGCTGTCATGCATGCTTCTCACCACCACCACCACCCCAGTCTGAATGTAGCCAGACAATCAACAATACCGTGGGCATCCAAGTCAACAAAGGTAAAACAAGTTAACACCCACCTACCCCTTAACACCCCTATCCTCCCCACATGCAAAAGCTCATCCATCACCACACTAACACTTGTCGTCCAGACTTATGATCGTCCGTTGACCGTTCTATGGTGAGGGTGGTGGGGGGGGCGGTACTGTTTCGGAAGAGTGGCTACACTACAGAAAGCGGGGCACTCATTTGAACCAGCGCGCTAGCTGCCCGAAGGCAAAAAAGGCTTCAGAGAGGCTGAAGATCATAGACGTTACACTGGTAGCATCTATGCTGTTTTTAACCTAGCCACTCACCCATACATTTCCCCATGGATGATTTATTTTCTTTAGCTGCTGCAAGCTGATGATGTCGTTGGAGATGATGATGATGATGATGATGATGATGATGATGATGATGATGATGATGATGATGATGAGGATATGTTGGCTGCCGGATAGGGAGGGGATTATCTTTCGACTGGGAATAATGTGAATATCCTAACGGTTGAATGGCTTTGGTCAAGATGCTAATGAAGAGACTGTCAAAACATGTAGTGTAAAGCATTAAGTGCTGTGCAATGCGTATGTTTAGACTAAAGCTGTTAACGGAGGGAAAACCAGACAAGGAAAAATGACTGCGTGAACATGATCGTTGGCCGGTTGAACATTTACGCATTTACTTGCAATTGTGGCCATATAAGAAGAGAAGAAAGGGCTTCGATGTTACAGCCTCTGTATGGTACTCTCAACACTAGTACGATGGGATATATGAATGTTGCTCGACATCTGAATGCAGAACAGCTACAATATTCAATGTGCACTCAATATTGTTGGCCCTAGGTTAATGAACTCTTTCTTCTTGTTTCTTTTATAAACTGTGCTGAAGAGGGTTGTTTGCGAATAGACGTGTGTGTGTGTGTGTGTGTGTGTGTGTGTGTGTGTGTGTGTGTGTGTGTGTGGGTGTGTGGGTGTGTGTGTGTGTGTGTGTGTGTGTGTGTGTCTGTGTGAGAGAAAAACGAAACAAGACCAAAGGGGGGCAGTGTGTAAGCACAGAGGAACAACTGCCCTGGTCCACCTTGAAAGATGTGTGTGTGTGTGTGCGTGGAACGACACTAATGTTTTTGGGCTGGACTTTGTCAGTGCCTGTTTCCACCGACCCCCTACAAACCCCACACCCCATTCCCTCTCTTTTTCCCTCCCCTTTTCTTTATTTTCTTTTTCTATTCTGTCTCCTTCTCTATCGTCTTCCCCGCACTCCCATGCCTCGCCGTCGCTTCCCCCCCCTTCCATCACAACAGAGGAGGAAAAAACCATGGAGCATTTGGTCTACCGGAGGTGAAAAGATCTCGTCGAGTGTAAGTAGAAGGCGAGAGAGAGAGAGAGAGAGAGAGAGAGAGAGAGGGAGAGAGGGAGAGAGAAAGCAACGGCAGAGGCGAGAGGGAGAGAGGGAGGAAGGGAGACAGATTTGAGACGCGGCGAAAGGGCGGAGAGAGAGAAAGAAAAGGAGGGGAGGCGTAGGGGGCAATAAGGGGGTTGGTGTGGGCAGGTGGGGGGGGGGAGCGGAAGAAGGACATAGATGGCGGGAATAAGTGAACAGAGATCGACACGCACTGGAGGCACAATCGCGTTAGTCTGGGCTCCCAGGGATAAAGTTGGGCTTAACTGCAGCATTACCCACATTCCTGCATTTACAAAATGTTCCTTCGCCAGCGTTTAGCATGCAAATTGGCACCCCGAATATGCCTTTTGTATTCATTTTACCAACTGTCTGCAAGCGCCTTGTGCAGAATGAGGATTGTGCAGATATTGCCACCTACTGGCTAATTGAAGAACTCTGTCACAAAGTTGGGCTCACATGCATTGTGTGTGGGTGTGGGTGTGCGTGCACATGCGGGCATGTGTGTGCGTGTGTGTGTGTGTGCGTGCATGAATGTGGATGACGGCAGTGATATAGAGCTGTGAATGTCTCAATGGGACTGGATGAGGGTGTAGCTTCATGAGGAGCAGCTATGAGGAGAGGGAGAGAAAGGAAGGAGAAACAAGGTGAATCACGAGGACATGCCGTAGATGTAGGAGGCGGAGGCGGGAGAGAGTCGTGCTCGCTGTTCCCTCGCCGCCTGAACATTCACATATATACCTATAGCTCACATCTGAACCCCAGCATTCTGTCTGTTGTATCTGAGGATATCTCTTCATTTCAGAGCTGTCGGTAAAGGTTATGTTAGCCAGGATATGATATGCTGAAAAGTACTCCACTGGTTGTTTCCAGATGACCTATACATATATCCAAATTGTTTACCAGTAATTGGCTCCATCATTGCTCCGCAAAATGGAAAAGGTCTTGTCTAGTTCATAGTCTGGAAAATGGTATTTTATTGCTCTACGCCCCATACATCGAGCCAAATAGATATTTACTGGTCTGTGAACTTATTAGCATTAGCATATTAGCGTAACCTCTAATAAGTTTTTCACTCAACATATATTTCACACGCTTGAATGACTCGCCACTCCAAAACACCGAAAGCAGTGATCACAGAGAGCTCGGTTCAAGAGCTTGCAAGCCATTTCAATCAATTTCAGATCCCCTTGATTGGGAGCATTGGGAGATAAAGGGATAGCAGACGTGTCTTGTATCCCTTTTCCATCCATTTCAATGATGGAAGAAAGGAATTGGTTCATGTTATGAAGTAGGGCAGGGTATCCTTGCAGGCTAGGGTCCTTAATACAGTCAGTGGTTCCACTGCAAAGCCAACGTTTTTGGTTTGATCCTAGATGTAGCAGTGTATCCTACGGCAAGACGCCTTGCCTTAATGTCCCTGCATCTGTATTGACTTGAGTCACACTTCATTGTGTGTCAATCAATCACATGAATAATGGAATACATAGCGGGGGGTTGGATGTTTTTTTGCCTGTAAGTATATGCATAGAATAGTATACGCTTAGCATATTTGTAGGATGCTATTCTGGTATATAGAGTGTTTTGGTTTTAAGACAAAGCAATATAGCTATCTATAGATGTGCATTTAGAAAAGCTACAAATTGGTTCAAATATGTTGTCTCCGGTCCGTGGTAATGTGACTAATGGGACACTATGGGATGAATATTTTAAACCACATAAAACCAGACTCGTAATAAGTGGGTTTATCCATCTCAAAAACTATTTCCTCTGTGGCCCAAAATAAGTAATTACCTTGTTTATGAGTCCATTTAACTTCCTCTTCCACTGCAGAGAACAGGTAATAATAAACACGTATTGTCCCGACTCTCTCTCTCTCTCTCTCTCTCTCTCTCTCTCTCTCTCTCTCTCTCTCTCTCTCTCTCTCTCTCTCTCTCTCTCTCTCTCTCTCTCTCTCTCTCTCTCTCTCTCTCTCTCTCTCTCTCTCTCTCTCTCTCTCTTTCTCCCCTCTCTCTCTTTCTCTCTCTCTCTCTCTCTCTCTCTCTCTCTCTCTCTCTCTCTCTCTCTCTCTCTCTCTCCCTCCCTCCAACTCTCTCTTTCTCCCCTCTCTCTCTCTCTCTCTCTCTCTCTACCCCCTCCCTATCTCTGTCTCCCTGTCTCTGCCTCTCTCTCCCCTCCCTTTCCCCAAACAGGACAAGTCGACCCCAGACGACCAGCACTCCTGGGACAGCTTCAAGACCATGACCCCCGAGCTGTGCATCGTCCCTGGGGAACAGAAGGACCGCATGGAGCTGCACAACAAGACATGGGACTCTTCCTCCGCTAACACGCCAGACTCATCCGAAGGAGATTTTCAGACTGAAGTGTGAAAAAAAACACACGTATACATATACACACACCCGCAAGCAAACTAGGACACACACACGTAAAACACAAATGACACACTCCCTCAGAATCCGAGATTGGACTTTCAAAGTCCCGAGCCACTCAAAAGGGCAAACTAAAGTGAACAAGTACAAACCACCGGGCGCACACAACACACGTATGAACACGCACACACACACACACACTTTTACAGACTCTGCTCCAAATCTCCTGCGATGTGTTCTATTAGATTGCTTACTGTAATTGTTTACGGCTGCACTGGACTGATATGGAGGTAAACTGTTCTATTCTATATTTTCACAAAGACTATCAAAAATGAAAGAACAGGGGCTCGAAGCAAGTACGGACACACTTTTTGAGAAAAATAAGAGACCTTTAAGAAAATCCAACAAAACAACCACAGAAAAAAAAAGACCCTATGGACGATGAACGGTTTCTGAAAAATAATGTCTTGATTTTATTCTAGAGAAGATGAAGAAAAAAATGGAAAATCTCTTTCACCTGTTTAATGATTTTGAAAAAGTTGAAAAAAGAAAAGAATATTTCTGCACCGTTAAGTTCTTTTTATAGAAAGGAAAAAAAAAAACTCAATGCTGTTTTCACACTGTTAGTCCCCCTAGGCCCCCCCGTCATCTTCTGTTTTCTTTCCCAGTGTAATGGAGGATGCAAGCACTCTTTTTTTTTACTGTATGTTTCTCTCTATAGATGGTTCCAGAGAGTTGGTTGGGGTTGAAGGGAAAAAAAGAGTTGTTTAATGATATGTGCCATTCCTCTGCTACGTCTTCTCTTCTCCGTCTGCAATGTAATCTTGTTTTCCCCTTCTTTGTATTTTCTATGATTTAGATATGAGATGTCCTCCCTAACGTTAAACTGTTGAGGAAAAATTATATCAAAAGTCAAACAGGATCAACAAGGAACCCTTTCTGCACAATTATGTTCTACGGTCTTAATTGTACAAGAATAATCAATTTATTTTGGGATTGCTTTGGGTCGTCTGGCTTTTTGCTTGCTTTGCCTTTTTTTTAGATTTCTTTATTAGGGTTTATCCCGTGTGAAAACCAAACCAATTTTCCACATATACACACAGCTCATGTTTGTGAGCTTGCCTGAGGTCCTGTGTGTGTTGCATGTTGCTCCGTCCCGATTGGAAAACAACAAGAAAAAAACAAATATTGCCCACTTGACACTCTCTCACCCTCTCAGTCACTCTTCCTGGGAATATTTCCATTCGGAAGAATGCAACATTGGAATTGATGTTGGGAAAAACGCCAGACATACGTTCCCACCGTGGGCTGTTTGCTGTGCCATTCAAGAGTCTGCAAAAACTCGCCTCATATTTTCTCCATGACTCCCTCCTTCCCACATACAGGCCTGATACACAGGCATCAATACCCTGCTCAGAGCCAGGTATTGACTAGTTTGCCTGCCCGCTCATCCCCTGTAGTTACTAAGGAAATGACCTCGTGCCCTCCAGACTGCCTGCTGAGACGTGGCAGCCTACGCTCTCTTGCCGTTTGCGATCAAGAGCAACTGCTGCGGTGGAGGGGAAAGACGTGCACAAAGAGACGGAGACGGCGGAGGCTCTGACCATCTTGTCCTCTGGAGTTCTGGCCCCGCCCCCCCTCCTCCCCCATTGGTCCTTGTTTTATCCACCATTGACATGGTCCAATCTGCGCCCCCCCCCCAAAAAAAAATAGAAGAAGAAAAACAGATGATATCAAATGTTAATGTGACATTGCATTAATACATATGTGCTTAATATATGGTGAGGGGGCGCTGACAGACAGACATACAGAGAGTCGGACGGACGGATCGTGATGACGTCATTCAGGCAGAAAGAGACAAAGTGGGATCCTAAAGGATGAGACAGGTAGCCAATCAGAAGGGATGTTAAATTAAGCAGTGAGGCTGGGGGAGTCAGGGGGGGGGGGGCAGACAGGGGGGAGTCAAAGTGCCAGAGGGAGCCTGTGGGAAAGATATTTTTACCTGACATTTTTAGATTGCAGTCTCCTAAAAAATGGAAAATGGAAGGTCTAGTTCTTTTCCGTGGAAACATTAGCATATTACTCGTGCAAAACACCAGCAGAGAGGGGAGAGGGTCAGAGTGCACCATGAACGCAGTAGATGGCCCGATAACTTCCCTCCATGTCTTTTTACACAGCCTTCCAATTAGCCAAACGTTAGTGGGCAGATAGATGATAGCACGTTGTGTAGGAGAGAACGGCAGACTTGAAGGGGGGGGGTGGCAAGTAAATCAAAAGAGGGGCAGCAGTGGATGCAGATCAAGAGAGGGAGTGTGGAAAACAGTAATTACCGCAGGGATGGCGATTTGTCCTGACATTTTCAGACACAACTCTCAAACCATCTGTTTAAAGATCCCTAATGTGGTAACGCAGCGCAGGGCAGATGGCAAGACAAGAGCACAGTCCTAGCTAACCTTTTCAAGCTAATAGAAAAAAGAGAAAAAATAACCACCTACCCTCCCTCCCTCCCTCACGGAAGAGAGAGGGAGGGAGGGTAGATGGATAGATCTGGGGCCCCCAAGTCGTTGTGTTTTTCCGGGTTCACATTCACCTTGCTCTCTCCACGAGGTCACGCTGGGTCTCTACATGGTCTCCAGACATCTGGACCAGAGCCGGTTGACACTATCTCCCATGTACAACCTTGCGAGAAGGGTGTGTTGGCTCAGCGATCTTCCACTTCGAGTCAATCTGGACCGCAGCGGCAACTGCACTATTAACGAGTTGCAAAGGACTATTCAGGAGTCTCATCTTCAATCTGAAAAAAGTGTCTGATAATTATTTTCAAATATTATTGTGATCATTATTATTACTATTATGATTCCGCTGCTAGTGTTTTTCCATCAAGATTCATTCATGCTTGTCGGGGGATTTCTCTGTTGTATTCTCAAAGGAAGGTGAGTGCTATGGTTTATTTTTGTTAGGGTCTGAAACTGTTTGGAAGTTCCCATCCACAGTGAAGTATTAACCAAGCGGCATCACGCAACAATCTTGTCCTTGATCTACTTGTTCTAAGCTTTGCCCTTTGAGTGTCTTTTGGAAAGTTCAAAGAGCCTGCAGTATCATTCATGTCACACCACCACACAGTGAACTGCCCATTTCAAAGTTTTAAACAACTATGCACACAGGCTTATTAACACACAAGTACAGCCAAAGCATCCGGTCCCCTCTTCAATTCATTTGGAATATTGCTTCAAGAGAAAGTCTCCCTTAACCCTCTCTCTTTCTCTCTCTCCCTCCCCTCCTCCTGCTCCCTTTCTCCTGTTTTATTTTATAAATATCTGTATAATTATAGAAAAAGTAGTCCTCTGATGTTTTCATAGTGTCTTTTTTATATGAAAAATAAATTTTCAAACGATAAGCGTCTCGCACTATATGTGCATTGCACAAAGACATCGGACATCGGTTTTGTACCGCCACTGCGGTACAAAACTGCATGCTCCCGGAAAAGCACTGAAGCTTAGCTGTGACTAATCGAAGGCCATGCCGGTCTCTTTGAAACAAACAACAGCGAAAAGCATGTCCGTTCGAACAGAGTGCTGCGTTAAGGGATCGGGTCCACTTTAAGCCACGTCCATGCCGGCAGTAATCTTCCTACCGATTGACGTATTTATTTGTTTCTAATGATATGTTATCTAAGATGACTGGCTGCACTTGTAAACAAAGCAAATGGTTTAAAAAAACACAAACAGTAGGGATGGAAGAATTAAACATTGGATAGGACGTGGCACAGCATGCACGACTGAAGCCAGCGGCACGAGATCGCCCCTCCAGGGAGAGATACTGCAGATGATGAAGTGCGGACTTAACCGTCCTTACTGGTTACTCCAGGGAACGGCAGCGGGGGCATAAACAAGGGCAGGGTTAAGAGAGGTGAGGGCACTGAGGAACGAGGAAGAGATCAGCGTTGACCTCCACCCTGATCCCCACCACCCCCGCCCCCAACCGTCCACACAAGAGAAATAAAGGCACGGTGACATTGTCAAAGTTATGGACGGAGCTGTTGTTTCTTGTTTGTTGTTGTGGTCATTACTTTGGCCATGCAGGAGTCATGGTGGCCAAATTGTACTTAAGCTAATTAAGCTGGGGTTCTGGTACTTCAACACCAGTGGACCTGCGGAGGGGAGGTGGAGTCCTGCTGGCAGTCTATACAGTAATGTACAATAGACGTGTGGAGGCAGCGAATATAGCAGACGTTAGCCTGCATACAATACGCAGCATGGGAATCGAGACGGGCTAAAAAAGGCTCATAAGCGTTTTACTGCAGCAGACAACGTCACCTGGTCCTGTTGTCTCTATTCAAAGTGGCCATCCTTAAGATGATCGTATAATGTGCTGTTATGGTGATGAGTTCATGCTGGGCTATATAACCATCGGCGTTCATTACATTCTGCTGTTTTATGAGAAAGTGGGCACTGAGTGCAGAAGGGAGAGGCAGAAGGGTAAATAGAAAGTGAGTCGCCACATTTTTTGGTCCCTGATTATTTGAGAAAAATGCACTGCCTAAACCACTCGAGAACATATGTATTTCCGGCAATAGGAGGTAGAGAGACAACCCTTTTTCTTTTCCAAGGAATTAAGCAGAAAGTGGCATCACATTTGTAGGATGCCTGAAACGTTAAGAGGCTGAATACATTGAGATTCAAAGGCAAGCACTCTGTGTTGGAAATGTCAAAATATAAAATGTTGGCATAGAATTTGAAAGTCTTGACAGATTTGTAGAAAAAGGACGGAACTAAACCACGATTGTTTTGCCTCAAGTCGCAATAGGTTTTGAGTGTTGGGTGTAAGCATGCGTGATGGCAGCAGTGCCAACAGACATACAGGGGTCTTCTGCTCTCTGGGACGTGGAACAGTGAAAACCCATCGCTTTTGACATTCATGGAGTGTCTTGTCTCCTTAGAGGCTGACATGTTCTCCGACGGTACGGAAGACACGACTATCGAACGGAGGGGACCGGTAAAGCATGGGCACCAAGGAATTCAGTCTTCGCTGAATAAACCGGTGAGAGTGGTTGGAGAAACACTTAAAAAGAGAAAAAGCATTTCATGAGAACAACCCTGGCCTGTCCTTGTCTTTTGAACCCCCTCAGGGACTGCATACGCGTGGGCACAAGAGTGCCGTGCGTCCTCCCCAAACTCAAACAATCAAGCCCACATGCCACGATTTGCAGAAATGTTGTCGTCTGCGTTTTCCAGAAATGTTGTCAGTGGCATAGATGTGCCTGTACACTGTCAAATCACTGAAGGGTGATGCGGGGGGTGCTGGGCGGGCCGGGAGTGTAGTCTCAGCCTTTACCGCTGTGGTACCTCGGTTGCTGGCCCATCCAGCTTCATGCCAGAATTGCAGCAATTGGCTCATGCTCTTTTGGAAAACAGGAGCAAACAGACTGGCTGGTCCAGTGAGATTGCCCTTACACAATGGCCATTGGTGGAGCCTTCCAAAATGCACTAATGCCATCCCCCTAATCCAAATTCTGGCCACGGCGTCGGACTGAATAGGGGAGCCGCCGGGGGAGGAATGGGATGAGCGATGGGGGGGGGGGGGGGGGGGGGGGGGATGACAATTTGGCCGGAATATCATCCTGAGTTGTATGGAGGTTTCATTGTGTCGTCTGTTGGCTCCTCCGAGCCGTACCCTGCGAAGCATTCTTCAAATGTCATGGCAACCTGCATTTAGTGGCCATCGGATCGCCTCTCGCCACTGCCAGGGGATCCTGCAGGGATCCACCATGGGATACAGGTATGGGGGAGTGATGACAGATGCTCAGCTGCAACAGACAGCCACTCATCTCAAAATCCAACCCTAATGATAAAAATAAAAAACCCTACGACAAGCAAGGGAATCATATGGGTTCCAGGCAGATTGAGCCCCCCAGGCTGTTTTGTCTTCTTTTTTTTTTTCTCCAGCGAAATCCTGGACACAGGAGACTTATTTTCTGACAGGGGAAGCGGAGGAGTCGCGACGTCCCCCATCGGTTGCCGGGGGTTAATGAGACAGCCCACCCGGTCGATCTGCTGGCTTCTAGAGCTGGTGCCTGACAACGGCCAGCAGCAGTGGCAGTGGCAGGGACGATGTCGGTGGAGAGAGGAGCTTCAAGTGAGAGACCCCCGTTCGCCTCTCGTTCTCTCTCCCCCTGTCACCATGGCAAACACGCTCACGCAGGCGTGTGCCTTCATGCGTGTGTTGATGCGGAAGGTAGGAAGATGTAACAGGATCGGGAAGAACAGGATGCCATCAATTAAGGCAGCCTATTAGTGATGTGACCGAGCAGGCATCTTGACCTTGCAACACAAGTGCATGCAACGGAAATGCACTTGTGTGGCAGGGTTTTCATGTTGAACCAAAAAAGGATGTAATGTATATAATCCATATGTGTGTGTGTGTGTGTGTTTGTGTGTGTGTTCCATGGCCTTCCGTCATGCTTTCCTTTCCAGGTATTCTGGCAAAAGTACTTAACCGGAGAAGAAAAAGTAAGGCCCTTAGTCGTTGCTCTTCAGATAACACAGTAATCAGATAAACCCCTACGAGTCATCTCTAAATGCACCGTCCAGTTATGTCTCGGCTCTCGAGTTGAGGTACCGCGTGTTGCAGTCTCGGAGCTGCAATACAACGACGACGTGGATAAAAGCGAGATGCATTCAGGGACCCTGATGGTGTCCCCTCGGGGGCCGGGGAACATTATTTGATCCCTTTCAAAGAGCCACTTCACAAATGGCCGAGACTACCCACAGGGAGACAGGAATAGATGCATCTCATCTCTTGTATTCAACCTACCTCCCCCTCTCCTCCTTCCTCTTCCAACAGTCATGACTGCACTCGTTGTGTGCAGTTTGAGATATTTTACAAAATGGATGTTTTTGATATAAATTGATGGGCAGAAATTGGATAA
Organism: Pollachius pollachius; assembly: GCF_949987615.1. Classification (NCBI taxonomy): domain Eukaryota; kingdom Metazoa; phylum Chordata; class Actinopteri; order Gadiformes; family Gadidae; genus Pollachius; species Pollachius pollachius. Next base: position 13,069,743 of record NC_136946.1, on the reverse strand, counting down.
AATGTTCTATTGTGTGTGTGTGTCTTCTACCCCTCTCTGTCTTTCTACTTTTAGGGTAATTTCTTTACTATTATGCATTTATTGTATATTTATTTGTGCGACATGCACAACAAATGTTATAATATAGCACTAGAAAACCTTAATTATGATTATCATCTCTGCATTAAGTAGAAACCATTAAAAAGCATTTAGGTAATATCTAAGCTATGCAGTCAGATAAAAAAATGTAAAAGTTAAATTTAAATCAAATTAATTTGTTAAATTGACAATCAAAGAATCTAATGAAAAATGCCATCAAAATTATAATAGATGGATGATACTAATACTTATTACTATATTACTGTATTTTACTGGTGGTTGGTAGGTTGATTATTGCCCTCATGTCTCCTTGCCTCGGCCCTTACATATTCTACCCCACTGCAGTTGTTACTCAGAACATTTAATGCAGAGTGAAGCTTCCACTATTAGCGGTTCCCTTAACTCCTCAATTATTCATTCCTTTTTTTCTTTCAACTGTCAACACTCACGTGTTGTCTCTTTAAATATTCCTCTACCGTAGGAGGGCTAAAACACATAGATTGACTTAATACGTGCGCTTATGTAACTTCAATTACAGGTTCATCCAAGCTCAGAGGCCAGGAGGAGAAAACATAGATATCCAAATGCATCAGCCTCCCTCTGACATCCCTCTGAGAGAAGCAAGTGAGACTACCGTTAATGCCCGAATTTGAGGTAGTCGTTTTACATTCAAGTCACTCGCCCAAAGTAAAGTTTGCTTCCCGTGAAGCCATCAATATTTTAGTACAATTTGAAGTACAGACTTTTTAAGTGTGTCTACAATTTGTATAGCGAATATTTCTTAATCACTGCAAATGGACCCTCAATATTGGGCCAGCAATGGTTGACATGCACAAAATGTATGTAACAATTGCAAAAAATAACCGATTTCAGATATATGGTATAACAAAGTCACGTTGCCATGTTGAAAATATAACAGACATGTTAACCTTGATCTTGATGAATATTGGATATTTTAATTCCAGTTGGAATTTAGAAGCACATCCGTGAGAGAGCAGGAAGTCTGAAAGAGATGAATTCGAAGTGTACATCTTAGATCTAGATCCTGCGAGGCAGAGATAAGACGATTGTTTCCATTAGAGTCTTTTGGGGGCCACTTCCATGTTGGTGTCATCTCATCTTCACAAAGACATACAAACTATAGTGTATTCAGTCAGATCGCTTTAACTGTCTTTATTCCTAGGTCTGCCTTTCTTCCTTCCTGCCTGTTTGTCTGTCGGTCGGTCTGTCAGTCTGTCGGGATGTATCTGTATATACGTCTTCACCTCTGTACTGGCTTTTAAATCTGGTCTCACTTCAGTCACCTTGAAAACCATTCCGTTCTTCTTGGCTGTGCAGTAATTCTCCTCTCTATGAGGGATTATGATTTATTTTTCTTCGTAGTAGGCGACGCCCTTATGGTGATGGTGGTTTGCCAGGGTTTCTGTCCTATAAGTAGTAATAAAATTTGTGCTCTATGTTTTTGCACATTTTTTTCGAAAAACAGGCTGACAGCCTGCTCTGTATACGTGCTTTGTCGCTGGGACTTTAGTTGCGTTTGACTCTCGGGGCCTGCCAAACTTTTGCGGCGGCTATTTTTCCTTACTGGTGTTAGCACAATGATAGTGCGCTTGTGTATTCTTCAGGAATGTTTTTTTCATTTATGTTTCGTTCATGGGGGGTCTGTGTGTCTATGTTTTGGAATATCATTATTTTAGTTACCATGGCTTACTGTCAAGGTCAAGGCTTGAGAAAAAATACTGTAGGACCCCGGCAAACTGGAAACCCTGTGACTTTAGTGTTTAGCAGGGTGAGGAGATAATAAGGGTAAATGTCATTGCCAATTCTTGCACATGTGAGATTTAAAGTGTGGAGTGCTATTTAATGTTTTTTTAATGGTAGAAAATGTGTTGTTGGTGTACGTGGACATCATAATAATGACATATATATTTTCCGCCCCCTCCCTTGAATCAACACATTCTATTCATTGTGAAACAGAATCCGCAACATTTTCTTGGCACCTTTTGTTAATCGAGAAAGTGGCAGAACTCTGTTTATTGGCCTATTTGGTTGTCAATGTCGGTGCCCGGGGTATAATATATGACCTGTTTAATATGAATTTGGTAGCAGAAGCGGTTCTTTGCAATATGTTTATTTTTGTCAGCAATTTAATATTATTCTGTTTCTTTCTGGAGTCAAAACGTTTTTTTTAGGTCTTGAATGTGGGACAGAGATATTGTGATGGTTTTCTACTGCCATACTGACCTGTCGCAGTTCAAATTACTTGCCCAGGACGTCTAAATGTAGTATTGCCTTCTGGCTTTCTGTTTACTCTCACCATTGTCCTTCCATTTAAAACAGTGCGCCGTGCTGACAAACAGAAAGACAGTACCGATTTGTATCGTCCAAGGTTTTTCATTCCAAGAGTTCTCATCCTCTATCTTCATCTATAACTTCCTCTCCCTGTCAAACTCTGCCTGACCCTGACCCGTCCTGAATGAGAACTGAAAACCAAAAGAAGATAACACGAATCCCCCAAAAAACACAAACAAATGATCGTTGTTTCCTCGCTGTCTACTTGATGGCTGAAGCTGTTGTGCTCTGCAAGGCAGGGGGGTGGAAGTCTTGCAAATGGACATGTCATGCATAGCCACTACTCCCGACCCAGCCAGGCTGAAAAAAGCACCCTGGGGCCCTGGCCAGATCCACGCGGACAGTGAGCTGTATTTCACAGCCTTTCATGTCGAGAGGCTAGCTCGGGGGGAGGGTGGGAGGGAGGGAGGGAGGGAGGGAGAGAGGGAGAGAGGGGGAGATACAGAGAGAGAGAGATGGCGAGAGAGAGAGATGGAGAGAGAGAGAGAGCGAGGGGATAGATAATACAATTGTGTTGTGAGGCAACAATTCAATATTTACCCATCGAAAAACGCGTTGGAGGAAAGCGGCGTTGTGTGGAATGTTAGCCAACGTTTGTGTTTGGGAGATACAACACATAGGGAGAAGATGGTGGCCAGAGAAGAGAAAACGTATGGATGGTTAGCATGCTAACACTAGGCCCAAACATTTTGAGAGAGAGACGGAGAGACATGGCAGTCACCCATCCATCCCCCACCCCCAGGACTGAAGCCCCGGTGTCACCCGCCGGCAGGTGTTGCCGTGACTACCACGGAAAGTATACCGTCATGGCTAAATTCAAAACTAATTTGGGGACACGAACCGGGTATGGTGGTCCCTGGAAAATGGATTAGAGAAGGAGGATAATGCGATTCACCGGCATGTCCGTTCAAATTTAAGAGCGTCTTGTTGTTGTCAAATTTTATCTGTTTGGGTTTTTTTATATTGTTTTTTTTCTCTTTTTTCTTTCACCCATGGCCCCTGCCCATACAATGTCCACATCCTGATAGTGTGTGCACGCTGCTTACCTTGATCCCTCTCGCCTCTTTCCTCCGGTTGCTCTCTCTCTCTCTCTCTCTTCTCTCCCTCTTATCTCTCCTCACTCTCAATATTCCTCATATTATAATGTCTAGCTTTAACTCAGTCTCAGTTTGCCCAGCTCTCTCTCCCTCTGTCGCAACACTACTTACCCCAAAGTACATACTTGCTTTCTTCATCTGTCTGGCATCATGACACCCTCCGCAATTTTGCATTTCCCTCTTACTTTCCTATGATGCAACAGGCAGATGAGTATGGAAGTGTGCATACACACGTCTGTGTGTGTGTGTGTGTGTGTGTGTGTGTGTGTGTGTGTGTGTGTGTGTGTGTGTGTGTGTGTGTGTGTGTTTGTGTGTGTGTGTGTGTGTGTGTGTGTTTGCATGAGCATGTGCAGGTATGCATGTATGTGTACCTGCACATATATCTGAGATGTGTCTGTGCAGCTGTGATTAAAGGCTTTGAAAGAAGTCGAGCATTATGGGAGACAGAAATAAGGGAAAAGACACACGCACACAAAATTCATTGAATTTAATTAATTTCATAATGCTAAAGATGGAAAAAAGAGGACAAAAAACTGAGGAAGAGAGAGACCTGGGCTGATTTTGAGCAGGTGGGGTTTACTCAAGCTTAGCCAAGCAACCGCAGTTGCTGGGGATTACATGGTGGCGTGTTAGACGTTTCTGTCTGTCAAGGACTGAGGAGAAAGTGAAAGTGAAAGAATCACTCGCTTTATCCCAAGGTCGAGCTCCACATTGAAATAAATGCGTTGAAGAAAAAGATTTCCAAGAAATTAAACCTAAAGTAATCACTCCTTCAACCTTTCAAAGACTGAGTGATGGCTAACTCGATCAGGCCTTGCAGTTGACATTTCTTCCCCACACGGAGCCCCCCCCCCCCCGAAGGAGATCTGCACGGAAACACATTTCATTCCCTTTCCTTTCCTTATCATTTCCTCTTTCATTCTTTTTTTTTTGTTGTATTTTATTTGTTTTACTTCATTTGGGGTTTTCTCACCTCATTCTCTCTGTTTCTCTCGCTGCTTCGATCTAAGGACTGCTATTTTAACGTAACATTGACATGGATCTCTGATCCAGCAATGCTACTATGTTATTAGCAGAAATTCAGGGGGGAAACTCCAAACAACTGAGTCCGAATCCCACCTTGCTTCCTGTTTCGTTAGATATTCAAATGAAAAAAATAATAATTTGCAGAGGCTAGTCAACACCCTGTTGATTTGAAACCTTTACAGTTTACCATAAATGTTTGCAACCTACACACCTAAAGATCTTCGCCTTCAGCAAAATGATTTGTCACAACCAATAGGAATGGAATGAAAGTGGACCGCTCCATTCACCTATTATTAGCCGACATGGACTTACGTATCTAAAAATACTCTGAGGTGCGTAGGCTTAAGCTATATTTAAGGCATCCATGGGAAGCCTTTTAGCCAACTTATGCTCTTCTGCAATTAAAGTAATATTGAATGCATTCATATTTCCTGATGTATCTCACCGGTCCACTGCTGGGTAATGGATGTGGTGGAAATAAATGGAATGCACCGTGTAAGGAAGTACAAGGGCCCACCTGGGGGGCCAAGGTGGGGGTCTACTTCCATTACCAGTTATATGAATAATTTACATAATGACCTCCCTAAGTAACTGACGTACCCTAGACAATTTACTACCAAAAGGGAAGCTCAATTTAGCACAGACTTCAATGTCATGTATTTAAAAGAACAAAGAAAAGAAAACTACATAGTCAATTCCGGCGTTCATCAAATGTCCTTTCACGTTAAGTCTATTAGATTCCCTCCCCTAGTTTTCATTTTTTAACCGTCAGTAATTCAATCGGTGTACTTTCCACTTTATCACTGCAGTTGTATTTTCCTTTAAAGGTCGCCGGCTGGATATCTTAATTATTAAACTGAACGGTGGTTTATCTCTCCATCTACACCATACTTCCGTTTTGGCACTCAACCCCATAGATTTAATCACGGTGCTCAAGTTAAACTCTTTCTCCTCAAACCCCCCTCTCTCTCCCCCACTACAACCTTTCCCTCTCCCTCTTTCTATCCCCCCGACTGCTCTCTCCTGTGTCCTTTCTCACGACCTCCCTCTCTTCCTTTCAACCTACCTCTCTCCCGTATCCTCACCCCTTCCCTCTCTCTTTCCATCTTCCATACCACTCTCTCCCGTGTCCTTTCTCTCTCCTCCTCTCTCCATCTTCCATCTACCTGTCTATTTCCCTCTCTCTCTCTCTCTCTCTCGCTCTCTCTCTCTCTCGCTCTCTCTCTTCCCCTTCTCTCTCTCCTCCGCCACTGTCAGCGATGCCCCGGAGAGGTATGCCAAACTGCAGACAAGCACATTTATGCCTTTGGGCAAAGCAGCAGGTGCAGTTCCCCTTTTGCAATAAATTAGCGCAGGAGCCTTGGCGCCATGCAGCCATGGAGCCAAGGAGCGGCGCTGATGGCAGTGGTGTGGGTGATGATGGCCCTCGTGGTGGTGGTGGTGGTGGTGGCGGAGGGGGTGGTGGGTCAGTCCCACAGCCCCTGGCTTGTGAGGAGGGCTCGCTGGCCACGGTTGACGGGGCCACCAATGTTCTCTTGATGCCATGGCCGGGGGTAGTTCATTTTTTCGTTATGTTTTGAGAGAGGTTGCTCTGGTACACTGTGGCACACACAAAAAAACACACACACACACACACACACACACACACACACACACACACACACACACACACACGCACACACACACACACACGCAGACACAGACACACACACACACACGTCCTTTCTGTGGCCCCGGATGCGTGTTTGTCTGTGTGCGTTTCTTGACATTTTGAAATAACCTTAAGGGGAAATGTGTCAGTGTCTATTTGTGGACACTGTGTGTGTGTGTGTGTGTGTGTGTGTGTGTGTGTGTGTGTGTGTATGCATTTGAATGTATGCGTGTCTGTACATGCCTGTGAGGCATGTACAGACGTATGGATGTACAATGTGTGCATTTCTGTAGTTGTAACGTTAGCTTTGCCCAAGTTTACATGTCTGCTTTTGTTGCATGTCTATAAGCATACAAACCTGTTGCCCATGACGACGTGTGCATTGGACACACATGTCCGTTTCTGTGTGGTTTCTAAACGAATGTGTACAACAGCGGAACACACATGAAGGAGGGGCGGCCGGGTGATGCAATGATGGAAGTGGCGTTACCGTGCCCACCTTTAGAAAACACCGGCAGGCTTTGATGGATGTGTCTGGCTGAACAATATGACATTTCACACATCGTAGTAGGAACTGAACTTGAAATGTCAGACTGCCCACCCGCCCTCACTCTGCCTCTGTCTCTCTTTCTCTCCCTCGTTCTCTTTTTATGCTTTCTTTTCCCTTCTCTACCTTGCCACTTTCTTTACGATTGTGTATTTAAATGTGTGAGATATGTGTCGGTGTATGCTGTGATGTGTGTATGTGTGTGTGTGTGTGTGTGTATGGGTGTTAAGGCATGTTGAACATGGACCATGAGTTGGTAGTGTGCATGCATGCACGTCATCATGCATATATCTTAGCCCTGTCTCCAAGGTAACAGCAGGAGTTGGGCCAACAGCAAAATTCAGTCATGATTAAGAGTGCACATATCAATTAAAATAAATCTATTTGAGTCCTCATAGTTTTCTCTCCCTCTTTCGTACGGCCTCTGTCTGTTCCTCCTCCCTACTACCTGATCCCCTTGTGTTTAAAGAAGAACAGGGGGTGCTACCGGTGAGGCACTGTCTGACACAGATCCAGGATGACAGCTTCAGATGGCTCAACAGTTAACACTTCTTTTGCCCGCCGTCCCCAGCCCTCTTACCCGTGCCCTCGGCTAATTCACTGGGGTCTTATTGCCTAATGAAGTGCACTACAGTCGCATTCCCAGCTGCTCCACGACTTCACCCAAATCCCTCTCCTCACCCCCTTGCCCCCAGCTGCTGCCGCTTCTGCTGCTGCCATCTCTGTTAACCGTTTTTCCCGTTCCGCGGTGTGACCCCCACACCCCCACCCACCGAAGACACCAGTCACATCCCTTGTCTGTCAGCTGTCTGAGAGGACCTGTCATCCTCTTCACCTGTTGTCACCAGCGGGTACCCTTGATCTACTGCCTTCAAGGAGAACCAAACCAGGCCATGGGTTGAAGGAGTGTGAACGTCCTATTTTACAGAGCTCACTCAAAGGTAGCAGTAAAACTAACATTTGCATTATCTGCCGTTCATGTAAACGTTGCATTTTATTATTTATTTCAAGAAGTTCCTATTCCTCCCCCTCAGTTCAAATGAACGAACCACGTCCAACAGGCCAACCCAGGGAACTGTTGCATTTGTAATCCTTAGCGTGGATTTGTAGCGTTAATCACATGCCTCTTTCTGTTTTATTCACATCGCGCCACATCAGTCACGATCCCCGGTTATCCACCCATCGTCACCGCCTATGTTTACAGTGCGGCACATTTCTCAACTGAAGGGTATTGTGGTGAAAATCCGCCCCGCCCGCTAATTGCTTCCTCGTTTCTCGTTACGTACTTATTGTTCATTTTCTCTGAGGCTGCCTTCCATTCAGGCTATTGTTTCAGATGCCCTGGCTTTAATTGCCTCTCGCCTGTGACGCGTGCGAGCTGTCTGATGGCTTTCGCTCATGCTTGGCGTTTGGGAATATGGAGATGGATGATTTATATTAACGATGGACGGCGGTGGAAGAGGCTGGGAAATGACATGGGGAAGGAAAATGATATCAGACAGCTGAGAAGTATCTGCCAGCGGAAATTTGTGTGAATAACCCATTTATTTTGGGGGCGGCGAGGATTTTGACACTTTGAACATTGCCGTAGGACCATTTAGGATGGTTTGTATCATTGTACCGGGTGTTCTGGTTTCAAAGATGCAGCATAATCAGGTCAATCATAGGATGAGTTCTGCATGTAGCCTATGTTGTTTGTGTTCCCGTACCATTTATAAAATTACATTTACATTCATAGCTCTTTAATTGGGTCTTTTGTGTTTTTAAATTGTTTTTTAAAAATAACAGTGACCTAAACTCAACGTGTTGTTGTTTCTTCAAGAAGAAAATCATTATATAGCCCAGATTTCAACCTGGGCTATAAACAGCTCCAATAATTTAATCCAATGAAACGTAGGTAGCTGCTCTCCATAGCTAGCACATCTCACGCAATTAGCCATGTTCTTTTTTTTTCCAACTTGGCTCATGAAGGCATACAGCATGTAAAACCAAGTGCCATGTTTCACACCTCTGTGTAATATGCATTCTGGAGGCCGTTAATCACCCGTGTGTGGGCGACTGAACAGGTTAGCATGCTGATTGCTAATCCAGGTAACACCGCTCTTGCGTTCGTTAACATGGGTCTAGCCTTAGGCAGGCTAGGCTGTGCAGCCTTGTGCGTTGCATCACAATAAACCACACACACACACACCCACACACACAAACACCGATGCTAATCCAGAGAGTGTTAACCGCCGAGAGGTGAGAAGTTCAACCACCCCCCCCCCCCCCCCCCCACCCCCCTCCCGTGGACCTCAACAGGGTGGGACCCTCCTTGGAGCCCTTCCGATGAGAGCTAAGTGTTGATCAATGCGAAGGAATGAGGGGGAAGAGCAGGACGGGATAGAGCGGGAGAGAGGCGGGCGGAGGACAGGGTGCGGGGGGAGAGAAAGGCCACTGCCATCGCTCTTCCATGACACTGAGGATCCAGATCCGCTGGGCTCCCGGGCTAAATTAAAACAACAGGCATCCCATTGATTCCAGTGGTGACAGGGACCATACATCACCCACAGTCAGGGAGAGGGTGGTGTGTGTGTGTGTGGTGTGTTTGTGTGTGTGTGTGTGTGTGTGTGTGTGTGTGTGTGTGTGTGTGTGTTCCCTGTGTGTGTGTATTGGAGGGGTGGTTAATATAGAGCCCTGCAAAGAATACAAAAATTATAGAAGGGGGGAGAAAACAAATGAGAGTTCACTGAAAAAGAGAGAGGGAAGTTTAGGAGGAGAGAAAAATGTAAATGGCGCCAGAGAGTTGGAGGAGTTGAGAGAATAGGACAGATGGCCCAGGTGAAAAAAAGAAAGGGAAAGTGCAGAAAGGTAAGGCAGCATATCTCAGACAGGGACCCACATAGAAGACAGTGAGGAAGAACGAGAGACCACACACAATCAATCTGTACCAGACAGAAGCCCTCAGCTCATCCATTGGAACAGAAACGTATTGCTGGAGTGTATTTAGTCGCACCCATGACGCTAATACACAACCCCAGACAATTTAAGATTAATGAGAGAAACAGGATCATTTCAGCTATGGTAATGTGTGCTGCTTTATTCAATGGATTTTTTTATTATTTTGTTCTTAAACCAACTATGTCGCCCTGTATTAACTTAAGGAACCTACTCATGGAGTCCATCCGACTCTGTAGTCAGTGCCTCGTTCCGGTCTCTGCTGAACAGAGGGTACTGAATAGAGAGGCTTTTTGTTTTACATATTGACCTGCAGACGACAGGGCTATTTAGCTAATCATGGTTCTCAATCACCCAGTGCCCTCATTGGAGGCAATTATCACCCCAATGATGTCTGAGATCCAGAACAGAAGGTTGAAAGGACGATAAGGCTTCACTAAGACCCTGATGATGCAGGTCATTATAATGTTATCGTTAAGATCACATGATATCGAGGCAAAATGACTAATCCTATGACGCAAATGCCCTCATAGCAGGGACACCCTGCTAACTGCACTTCCGCTAGCAACAAGCTAGCGGCACTCATTGACTTAAAGGTGACATATTATACCACCAGGTGTGAGTGTGATTAAGTTGACGTTTTGAAAATCTGCCTCTTCTGACATCACAAGAGGGCGTATCCACCTAGATGTATGACGGATAGATTAGAAACGTTTACTGCAGTCCACTGGGGAGGCTGGTAGACTGATCTATCCAGCACACCTAGGCTGACCCGCCCACTTGTGATGTCAGAAGAGGCAGACTTTCAAGGCGGCTTGAAACGGCTAATCACACTCACACCTGGTGGTATAATGTGTCACCTTTAAGACATTATGTTGACGGTGGCCTAAATCCAAATTCTAAATATTTATAGAAACACAAAAAAACTGTTAAAGAGAGATTCTACTTCATCGCAACATAGACACAAAAGCATCGCTTACAAAAATAGTCAATGCAAGTGTTTGTGCTTTGTGTGCTCAAATAACGTTGAAGTGCTTTGGATGGACCTGTTGTATTGTTTTTGCTTGGCAAATTATAACATAGCTCGTAAATGGGCTACAAATAGATGGTCCAAATGAGCGCTGTTGAATCGTGAAACTTGCACCCAATGCTGCACTGGTGGAATTAATTACACAAGATAATTGATAGTCAGCAGAGATAGCTCAGCTGAATATTACCACACTAACTTTTAATTAAGACACATTAAGAATGTAGAAAAACATTGAATAAAATGTTCAGATTTAAATTCAGATTTACCTTTTATCCAAAGCAGCTTTAGAAAGTGCCTGAACATGGGACATGCTGCATTCATCTGTGATAGTATATCCACAACACAGGCCCATATTGCTGTGCTTCTCTGGTCAGTCAGCAGGGTGGAAAATTAACTTTTTGCTCCACCAACCAAAGTGGCTAGTACCACGGAGTGGCCACTTATTCTTGTCAGACACTTTACTTTTTATTTTTTTTTACCATATAAATACATTACAAGAAGATGGTTGGTTATATTATTGACCATAGTAGAAATGCATGTATACTCGTTTGGTGGATTTAAACTAGCCATCCCATCTCCTTGCCTTTATCATCCTAGACCCATTTGTTGGAAAATACAAAGATGGTGTTTTTTTCGTTCTTCGATTTTGGTGTTTGCCCTTCTAACACCATTACTACAACACATATTTCAATCTAATGAGAACTCAGTGTGACAGCGTTTGGATCTGTTCGTAAGGGATGCGAAATAGCAAGCAGACATAACCAGCGGATCACTGATCAAAGTCTCACTGATGCAAGACTTGGCTGTTGGTTTAACAGTATCAACAGACTTACTGGCCTGTGACAAAATCTACCCGCATATGGCCCCTTCAGTCGCAAGAACAGCAGTGGCACTTGTTATTTATCTAAACGTGCTTAATCTACCTCTCTTTCAGCGACTGGGCCGTGAATTACAACAGGGTTACATCATGGCCACACCGCAGAGTAGCTATCGACAGAACCATGTTATCCTGTTATGTGTTGCAACACTTGTGTCCGTGCTCATGCACTCATGGGATGGATCTCGGAATGAGTCTTTTCTTTCTTCAAATGTGTATGCTTCAAGAAGGCTTTAAGTACAAAGAGCCAAAAGTTCATTCATTTTGAAAAGTACACGTGCATAGGCATGCGCACACACAATCACACACACACACACACACACACACACACACACACACACACACACACACACACACACACAGGCTCCCATTATACATAACAGTGTGGAGTGTTGGCCCTGCAGAGACAGAATTATCAAATAAGTCTGGGATTCACAGTGAAAAAAAGCATCCCATAATTAGAACCCTCCCTGTTTGAGTGGCAGTGACCCTCTGGGTTCGGTTCAAAGGCGATGCTGTGTGTGTGCGTGAGTATATGTGTGTGTTTGTGAGTCTGTGTGCATCAGTTCACATTTCTATGTGCCTTATAGGCAATGAAGCGGTCAGCTTTGTTAACAGGCCATTTCAAACTGCTTATGCGCCATGCACGTCGAAAGCTGGAGGAGAGGGGATGAGGCTACGCATGAATAAGGAAATATCAGTGCCCACGTACATACATACGCACACACACACACACACACACACACAGACACACGTGCACGCACAGATGGACACATGTGCACGCACGCATACACACACACACACACATACATTGACTCCAGTGGACCGATCCCTCATGCCAAGTCTGCATCCAGCTCCCTTAAATTCTGCTATCTATCTTCATTTCAGGCACATCTCTTCCCATCGTTCTGTTATAACAGTGTCTCCCTGTTCCTCCCCCTCCTTCTGCTGCCCCTAAACTCAGTCATCCCTCCCTTGCTCGCGCCCTCCCTCATTCACTCGATTTTAATCTTCATCTTT
>NC_136946.1:13019628-13052128 GCF_949987615.1 Pollachius pollachius | reverse complement strand
TGTCTAACACCCACGGGAAGCCGGTCTCTTCTCCATCAGTGAACAGATGGAAAAGTTGGGTCAGAAAAAGAGAAGATCTCTGGATGGATAGGTAATAATTCATGCAACAAGAAAAACTCAAAGAAATTCAATGGCATTGGAAACAACCCACACTCCCCCACACACGGTTTGTAGAACATCCCATAATCGTTTTCACAGCTTGAACCCTCCTCACTGTATTATACAGCTATGTGTAAGTGTTGCGTATCGCTTCTCTAGATTCCCTGAGTCGACTTGAGGAGACTTAAGGATGTGTATCTCTGTTGCTCCCTGTCTAGACACAGCCTGTCTTTGCAGATTTCGCCATTTCTGAAGCTCCCAAGTGGCAACGTCGGCCTGCTTTAAAACGCACCATTGGCCCCGTCTCTCTCTCTCTCTCTGACTCTCTCTCTCCCTCTCCGACTCTCTCTCTGACTCTCTCTCTCTCTGACTCTCTCTCTCTCTCTCCGACTCTCTCTCTGACTCTATCTCTCTCTGACTCTCTCTCTCCCTCTCCGACTCTCTCTCTGACTCTATCTCTCTCTGACTCTCTCTCTCTCTCTCCGACTCTCTCTCTGACTCTATCTCTCTCTGACTCTCTCTCTCTCTCCGACTCTCTCTCTGACTCTATCTCTCTCTGACTCTCTCTCTCTCTCTCTCTCTCTCTCTGACTCTCTCTCTCTCTGACTCTCTCTCTCCGGCTCTCTGACTCTCTCTCTCTCTCTCAGACTCTCTCTCTCTCTCTCTCTCTCTCTCTCTCTGACTCTCTCTCTGACTCTCTCCGGCTCTCTGACTCTCTCTCTCTCTATCTCTATGTGGCTTTCTCTCTCTTTCTCTCTCCCTCTCTCGCTGCATCCAGATGTCTCTCAATCCAACCCTCTACCCTGGAGGCTCGCATTTTGTCGGCAACAGACCCGACGAGACGAGTGAGGAGATGGAGAGAGGGGTGGGGAGCATTGGGGGGGGGGGGGGGGGGGGATGAAACGAAGAGAAGGATGGAAAGGGAGGGGGGGAAGGGGGTGGAGTGGATGAATGGAGCATAACAATGAAAGATTTATGACGGACGTTGGGAGCAGACGCTGGCTTTTCTTTTTCCACCTCGTCGTACCAGTCTATTATCAAGCAAATCACCGCCATCAAGAGCCTGTATATGGGAGCTTATCAGTAATGCTCTCTGCTCTGACACTTCTGGAATCTTCCCCCACTCCAGCCTCCATCCCCTACCACTATCTCTCTCTCTCTCTCTCTCTCTCTCTCTCTCTCTCTCTCTCTCTCTCTCTCTCTCTCTGGCTCACTTTATGTCCAAGGATAAGATCTTTTTTTTTATTTTCCTCATCCACCATTTGTGCCTCACTTTCCTTCCCTTGGTCATTAGCACCCATTCACCTCTCACCTTCTCTCAATCTCTCTCTCATTCTCTTAATTCAATTCAACTGAGCTTTATTGCTATGAAAGAGCAAGTCATCTTATAATGCCGGAGCAAACATAAATAAAGGTGATTAAAGTATTTTTGACAAGAGTACTCCCCCTCTCTCTCTGTCTCACGCTCTCGGTTTCTCTCTCTTCGGTCTCTATCTCCCAGTGGCAACCATGGCCTGCTTTAAAACATACCACTGGACCCAACTCTCTCTCTCTCTCTCTCTCTCTCTCTCTCTCTCTCTCTCTCTCTCACTCTCTCTCTCTCTCTCTCTCTCCCTGCAGTGCACTCTACAGCATGCTCTGCTGTGGTGTATCTCCTTCCTGTTAGTTGGGTGAAAGCTCTTAATCAACAGTGCACACACACACACACACACACACACACACACACACACACACACACACACACATAAGCGCACACACACACACACACACACACACACGCACACACACACACACACACACACACTCACACACACCCTCCCTGCCGGCCGCCATGTTCTTACCATTTCACTCAACACCCTCCCCCGAAACCCCTGATCCTTTCCCTGTGCATTTTACTGCCCCGTGGGGAACGCAAGGCACCTGGGGTTAGCAGGTTAATGTTCTGGCAGTTTGAGATACGCTCGTGACATTTCAATCTGGCACTTGTTTTTTATCGCGGCTGATTTAAGGAGGAAGAAGAATGGGGGGAGGGGGAGGGGGAATAGAGGGAGGAATGGAGAGGGATGGAATGGCGGTGGGGCTGGTGAGGTGTTGCCCCCCGGGACAGCTCCACTAAACAATGTGTGTGTGTCCGTGTGTGTGTGTGTGTGTGTGTGTGTGTGTGTGTGTGTGTGGGGGGGGGGGGGGGGGGGGGGGGTGCGTGTTTGCGCGCGTCATGCTAGCGTCAGTGAAGAGGAAAGTCAGGGGACGCTGCAACACGGAGAGAAAATGGTTGCGCTGTACAGATCAATAGCATAGAAAAGTTACTATGGTTATGTCGCCCCCAAGTGGCCACAAACGGATCATTAGAGAAGGACTTCAACTCAATTGCCGCATTTTATCGGAGGAAAAGGTGGAGATTTCATGTAACCGTAACCTTCCAAAAATAAAACGACCTCTGCTTTGTATAGCATCATTTTCTGATAACGGTGAAGGAATAGATACACAGTTGAAGAGGCCTTTGGATCTTGTGTGTTAAGACCGGAGGCAGGCTCGAGCATTGCAGATATGGTGTGCTTGAGATGAATCACAAGTGGTTGGAGATGAGGTGAAGTAAGGACAACAAAGCCTTAAAAGTTTACTTCAGACAATGGACATAACAATCAACCTATCATAGAATACAGGGAATAATTACACTCTGAGAACAATAAATCCTTTAAAACCACACAAGGCAACATAAAACTCAAGAGCACTTGACAGAGACAGGGAGAGGAAATAGATCAAGAGACGAGGGGAAGGGAAGATAACAGGAGAAGAGGCAGCCAGTGGCAAACGAATATTTCAGACGTGTCAAAGTATAAGGAAGAGGGAATAAAGAGAGGGAGAAGAGAGAGATCTGGCTGTTAACAACAAGGATACGGAGAGCAGAGCAGATATGAGAGAATTTGTAAGTGAATTACCAGAAATTGCCTTCAAAATGAGCGTTGTGGTGGTGGTGGTGGTGGTGGGGGGGGGTTGTAAGTTAGCCTGCTGACCAGCTCTTTTTGCTCAAATTGTATTTGATATGAATTCAATAAATGCCAGGCTCCCGGGGTGTAATTACAAAGGGAACAGGCGAACAGCCAGTGTGTGTGGGGGAGGGGGGGGGCACTGTCTTCTTTCAGGTCAGCACTGATCTTGTCTGAGAATGTCAATTATCATCTCAAACGCCGTCTTACCGAGTGAGAGGCGGGGGGTAATGACCCACCAGCGGCAGAGGATGGGGGGGGGGGGGGGGGGGAGTGCAGATTTCGTGGCTTTGTGACAAAAGGTTAACGCTGAAAGTGGGGTAGAGATGACGGCAGTATGAGAAGGGGTGAGTGTGAGAGTGGTGTGGCCGGGCTGTAGATAGAATGCAAATGGAAGTTTTTTTTTCTTGGTTCGCCTCCAGTTTAGCGGCCAAGTCCGGGGGTCCCTGGTGTCCCAGGCGCTCCATTACCCGCCACAGCGGAGTTGATCCGAGCTGTGACCCGGGCGGCGAGAGAGCAATACAGAGAGTCTCACAGCTCAGCGGGGGGGGGGGGGGGGGGGCGTGTCCTCTATTACACCCAGGTGGGGATAGGTCGATGGTCTGGGGCATTGTGTGTGTGTGTGTGTGTGTGTGTGTGTGTGTGTGTGTGTGTGTGTGTGTGTGTGTGTGTGTGTGAGTGTGAGTGTGCGTGTGCGTGTGCGTGTGCGTGTGCGTGTGTGTGTGTGTGTGGCTATTTCTACCATCCATCCTCTCTTGACCATTTTAAAGAGGCTAGTTTGGCTGCTTCCAAATGTTTCGTGCGGTTTAATTATTCGGCGGGTCAGTGCCATTTAATTCTTCCTTCATTTCAAGTTCAATTCATTGTGTAACAAGTGGAAGACGGTTATTTTTTCAACAACGCTAGCAACGTTAAGTAGCTAGTTCATGATGCAAGGAGTGAGTCTATCTGTGTGTTGGATAGATGGAAATGCCAGCGACCAAGAACGCTGCTTTGCATCCATCCGCCTGCTTCACCCTTTGACAACACCCGACCCGCCCTTCTCACCCCCCACCAATCCACCCCTACCCACCCCAGAGTTCCCCCATACTCCAGGGCGGATGCCGGAGGGAGTGGGTCTGCCCTTGATCTCCCTCTCTGGGTACAAACAGCCTGGTAAACATCATGAAACATTTAGAGGAGGCAGGGCTGCACTCTCTCTAATTCATCCTGGCAAGACCGAGACGTGCGCCTAGGCAGCTGCTCCCCACACACTACCCGTCAGAGGGGGCTGTAGAGAATCTCTGTGTGTGTTTGTGCGAATGCAAGTGTGTGTGTGCGTGTGTACATCGTTTCTGTAGGATGTATTTGCTAGGCCTGTGGTTTTTTTTACCTAGCTCAGCTAGGTAACTTTCTTTCCCTAAATTATGTATGAACATTTTAGATGATCATTTGTATTCTAGTGTCAGTTAGGTTTTTTAAATTATTATTATCATTATTATTATTATTATTATTATTATTATTATTATTATTATTATTATTATTATTATTATTATTATTATTGTTATTATTATTATTATTATTATTATCATTATTATGAGCAGCTTTAATCCTTAATTTACCCTCAGGGACGAATAAAGTTGTTATCTGCACAGACGCACAAACACGCATATTACAGAACTTAATCACTTTTTCATGTCGCCCTCTAGTTGAGTTTTATTGCTCAGCAAACCACACAGCCAGCAGTGCATGAAACACCATTTAGCTGTAACTATTTCTTCTATTACCATGCTAATAAAGCCATACTAATAGAACAAAGTACTAGAAACGTTTTTATCCATGTTCTTCTGTAAGTGATCTTAAAAGTAAAAATCGTAAAAACAAGGCCATTAAAGTATTAAAACGTCTTATTCGTTGGAGTTGCCTTGAACGCAGCTCTAGAATCCTGCTCAATTTGACATCATGTGAAAATGTCAAACACTTGTCCAACCCATGGACTGACTGCTGTCAGTTTGACAATGTAACGCAGAGGTTCTACAAGTTATAAACTAAGACTTGTCATGGGGAAATGTTCTCAGACAACTGGTTGGAGTCTACTGAATTTGAGGTCACTGGGAATAACTGGGAGGCGTATTGGTTGGTGTGTAAAAACCAAACTGTTAGTGGTGGATCAGGTTGGCCAGCAGAATCACCAGCTGTGACACAGGTGCGGCATGGACATGCATCGTGTGTGTGTGTGTGTGTGTGTGTGTGTGTGTGTGTGTGTGTGTGTGTGTGTGTGTGTGTGTGTGTGTGTGTGTGTGTGTGTGTGTGTGTGTGTGTGTGTGTGTGTGTGTGTGTGTGTGTGTGTGTGTGTGTGTGTGTGTGTGTGTGTGTGCGTGTGTGTGTGATGTGTTTGCAATTTGCAAAGCAATACAACATTCCCGTAGAAGAGGGAGTCTGTGAGTGTTTTCTTGATACACAAATGGAAAAAGGAATGAATTAGACAGAGGGAAAGAATGATTACTGTTTTTGTGTCTTTTGTTCTTCCAAGAAAATAAATTGAACATTTAGCACATGGCTATGTGTTGTTTCTTTTATCCATGGAAAACTTCGTCCTGTAGTAGGAAATGGATTCTGTTCGCAAGGTACCCTGCTGCGTGAGTGTGTTGTAGAAAGGGGGGGAGAGAGAGAGAGAGTGAGAGAGAGGGAGAGGGAGAGAGAGAGTGACGCAGAGAGAGAGAGAGAGGAAGAAAGAGAGAGAGAATGGCGATCTGAATTGCTGCCTTGTACTCATCTGCTTCCTTCCTGCTTTTATGTCTAAGACGTTTTCTCTCATATGCGACTGTTTGATCTCTTTTCGAGTGTTGAGGGTAAGATCAAATGGTGTCGCCTCACCGTAAGTGTGTTGGACTTTGATGACTGTAATTTCATGAAGGTGATCTTCTCGATCACACTATTCCTTGAATTATTTTTGTGGAATTTTTTTCAACTCCAAGAATCCTTACCAAAAGCTACCTGTTTTTGGGTCTATATTGCACCAATGCATACATACATTCATACTGTCATGTGTGTTAGCAAACATTACTTTGCATGTTTCTAGATTGTGAATAAGGTATTGTAGTGTATGACCTATACTTGCTGTGGTGTATGACCTATACTTGGGACTCTAAGAAGACAGACCTGTTATATTGTTTGATAGGATTTGTTCCCAAATCTAGCTCATTTTTAATGTGTCTAATTCCATAAAGTAGGATTTGAATTTGATTTGAGAACCTTTCTTTTTTTTCTCAAAATAACCCAGAACTATACATTACCTCCAGAGATCGTGCATTACATCTTCATATCAGGTAAAATTGGTTGCTTTCAAATGATACGGCATTGGACCTGTCACCGGATCCCATATAAGCCTGTAAAATGAATCTCAAGTCCATTTGTTATATCTCTGGCACCTGAATGCGACTGGCCTGCTTCCAACTGTCTGGGCGAACTGTCGAGAAACAGAAAGAAAGACAGAAACCTTCCGAATTGAAGTAAAGACAATGCATATCTCATGGGCCAATGAGATACCAAAATAAGCCAGCAGCTGTTCCTTTTCAGACATCGAGGGTCATCACTTTTCAGACTTTCCTTCACTAATTTGTTCTATAAGTGAAGGCAATTACAGAGACTCACAGTCTTGTCAGGAATGACTGGCTCCAGAGATTGTCCAATCACTCTGATTCACTGCTCTTTTTATAATATATATTTTTCTAACTGTAAAATATCCATTGAATCAATGGATAATGAATGAAGGCGTATGTCCCTATACTCTCTTTAATAAAATGTAGCAAGCAGAACAGACTGTTCAGCTGTGTCATGCATAATTATCTCCTCCGGCTAGTGAGAACCTCCACACTGTCATCTTTTGAAAGGCCTGGTCTTCATTTATCTCTCGCTCTCTCTCTCGGTCTCTCCCTCTCTCTGACTCTCCCCTGCCCCCTCTTTTGTTGCCGCTTTTAAGTTTTGCCTTGTCAAGGATATCATTCGTTTT
Source organism: Pollachius pollachius (assembly GCF_949987615.1). Lineage (NCBI taxonomy): Eukaryota > Metazoa > Chordata > Actinopteri > Gadiformes > Gadidae > Pollachius > Pollachius pollachius. The sequence goes on along the minus strand of NC_136946.1, from coordinate 13,045,051 downwards.
TTTTTTTCTTTCTTTCTTCTCATTGATATCTTGGCTGGTTTCCTGCCTGCGCACATTGATTGGGATTCACGCTGCGATCATGAAAGGAGAAAAGCCCAACACAGCCCCAAGTGCATTACCACCGCCCCCCCCCCCCCCGCCCCCCCCCCCCCCCGCCATCCACAAAAGCGCTAAGCATGCATTTGTACAAACACATAATGTTCACGTATATATGAGGCCGCCACGGTTATTCCATCTATCATGTGGTGCGAGCAAAAATATGGACACATCTGTTAATTTATACTCTTTTTTTCCCAGTTTCTGTCAGTGGGCGGAGCTGAGTGGAGAAGCGTCGTTAGCTGATGAGATGCACCTGTGCAGGTACGACCCAGAGGCTTGATAAGTAGTACCCCAGCCACATTAGGCTGGGTTTGAAGGCCTGCGTCTGAGGTATAGCGACCACCGGTGCGGAGCGTGCAGCGAGGGCAGCTACTTAAAGCTGTGATCAATGCCACTGCTCTCTGCCGGTGGAGATGATCGATGGAGCTTAGGGTATGATGTGTAACACCTCGCTCCCTCTACCTCTCTCTCGCTCCCGCCTTCTTTCCCCATCCGACTTGTTTCTCCTGTCTCACTCTCTCTGTATCTCTGTATCTCTCTCTCTGTGTCTTGCTCGTTCTTTCTGTATCTCTCTCTCTCTCTCTCTCTCTCTCTCTCTCTCTCTCTCTCTCTCTCTCTCTCTCTCTCTCTCTCTCCCCTCAGCTGCCAACTCTATCTGTGTCTTATTGTTTATGTTTTTCTCCCTCTCGTTCTTATTGATTTTGGTGGTGTGATATCGAGCAGCCGTCTTCAACACGGGTGGTAAAGGTTAACACCGGGAGCCCCAAGAGATCCTTAATAATCAGAAGAGAGAGAGAGAGAGAGAGAGAGAGAGAGATGATTGTGGTGACAATGGTGTCACAAATAACCAGTGTTTAAATCGGGCTCTTAATAAAGACGGATATGGCTGGGCGGATGCATGGCTATGATAAAAGTGAAGAGTAGCTTATTAATTAAAGATGGGGAATTCAGATCATGTATGTCAACAGCACGAGCCGGCAAACACCTGCACACGCGCACACCCACACCCACACCCACACACGCACACACACACACACACACACACACACACACACACACACACACACACACACACACACACACACACACACGCACATACTTATGGGAAGAAGAGTAATTTCTTCTGCATTGAAAAGCCTATTTGTCTGTAAGGCTGCGAGGTAAAATGTGAAATCATCCCCCGTGCTCCTCTCATACTTCATGGCTGCCGGGGCTGGGCCTCAGGCTGCAGTGAGGTCTAGCATGTCTAAAGTAATTATGAAGGGCACTGATGCATATGATAGACTGAGAGAGAGGCAGACTGTAGCTAAGTTTATGATTGTGATGTGTGTGCATGATGGGAATGTGTGTAGTGTTGGTGCGATTGTATGTGTTTATGTGTGTGTGTGTGTGTGTGTAGACGCATGCTCGGTGTTCGCTCATGTGTGTGTGTGTGTGTGGGTGATATTTAGATTATTATTTTGTCTGTATGCGCGCATATGTGTGTGTGTGTGTCTGTGTGTGGGTGTGTTTGCGCGTATGTGCACGTGTGTGTGTGTGAGTGTGTACTAGCCCAGCAAAAGGAAAGAACATCGCTGGCTGTCGTAATTCAGCCCCAGCTGATGGGAGATGTGAGCGGGAAGGATGGGGGCATGAAAGGTGTTGGGGTGGGGGCGTTCCGACCATTATATCAACTCCTCAACGCAGATCATCCAGGCGTGACACAGGCCTGATACATTCTGATGAGGACATAAATATGGAGCGGAGTGCGAGTCCGGGGCTAAGGGGGGCCCGGCATTATTAAGTCTGACATCTTAGATAAACTTAACATCTAAAGGTTTTCTAAACCAGACCGCCGGGGACGAAAGAATAATTTTCCCTCGCCAAAAATAACTCCCAACAGGGCTTGTTTTCCCATCTTCTACCTGACAGCCCCCCCGAAGTCTAAGTTTTATTTTATAACGAGGTGATAAACCTCACAAGTTAGGAACATATGCATATTCATGAGCTGGTTTATGGTGCGAGGTGGGTTGGTTTAAAATGGACGGACAGGGGGGTTGGCGTTAAGTATATGTACGGGATATTCTGTAAAGCAGAAGAGGTAACCAGCCTAGCAGTGAGCCCTCCATGGGGCTGGTATGCGACGCCGAATGCAAATGAGCCCAAGCTCTCATTAGGCCGGCTCCCATTGGCTGTTAGAAGAGTACGCACCCCAACCCGTCGCAAAGTCCGGGTGTGCTTCGTTTAACCCAACGGCATAGCCGATTAGCCTAAAGTGTCCCAGACATGGACTAATTAAAGCGTGCTCTATCTATCTGTCTTTCTTCCTGCTCCATGCACACCTGTAGCATTTCAGCATTATTTCTTTAAACCCAGAGACTTGTTGATATGCAGCGCTGATTTATGACCGGTGTGCAACTCACTTGCTGATAGGCTAAAATGGTATCTTCAAAATCAATAGCGTAGAAAAGATTCAAGCTATTAAAAGCGACTGCCCTGCACCGGCCAAAAAAAAGCCTTTCTTGTCTGCGTGGAGCCGCTGTGTAGAGGAGGCTATAAAAGACGGCAGAATAGCAGATGCAGCACTTAGCTTACAGAGAAGACACATACCATTCAGAGGGAGCATATTGATTTGGTTATCTACAAGCCATGCATGTGTGTGCGTTTATTTGTTTGCGCGTGAGTGCGTGCGTGTGCTTCTGTGCATCCATCTGGATGTGTATGCAGAAAAAAGGACGCACTAGAATTGATTTACTTAAACAATACAGCATCTGTATTAGTGTTTGTGTGTGTGTGTGTATGTATGTGTGTGTGTGTGTGTGTGTGTGTGTGTGTGTGTGTGTGTGTGTGTGTGTGTGTGTTTGGGGGGGGGTTATGCACTTTATGACCCGCAGTAATTGGCTGCAGAGGTCTTCCCTCATACCATTTCGTCTAGAGATAATTTCATGGTATTCCACATGTGTCCATGCCTCTTCCTGGCTTGCAGCCTACCTGCCTTCTCTACTGTCTGCTTACATGTGAGTCCCTGTGTGTTGTGTACACTGTCTGTGTGTGTGTGTGTGTTTGTTTTTTTATTTGTGTGTGCGTGCGTGTGTGTGTGTGTGTGTGTGTGTGTGTGTGTTTATCAGTGTGCGTGTGTTTGGAGGAACATCAATGCAATTACAAACACAAAGAAACACACACACATGTGTATGTCTTAAGAGTCTTGAGTAATGAACAGAGAAAAGGTGACGTCATGGGGGATGTGGGCCAGGTGCGTCCCTGTAATCTCTTCAAGTTGTGTTTTGCGTGTGAAAACAGATTGGAAGACCGGCAAAGCACACCTCAAGCAATAAGAAGGCACACATCAACAGGCGACCTTGGCCAACTCATAATGCCCTCTCTCCTGGCCGTTTCCCCCCCTCCACGGCTCTTCCCCTGAGTCCTGAGAGAGAGACACGCTAAAGTCCTCAGAGTGAGTGACATGGATTAAGAAAGACCTTCACCCTCTCTCTCTCCCGCTCTGACTCTCTGTCTGGTTCTCTCTCTCTCGCTCTCTTTGTCGCTCTCTTTGTCTATCTGTCTGTCTGTCTGTCTCTCTCTCTCTGTTACTCCCTCTTAGTCTTACTCTCAATGGAGGCTTTGCCACAATAATGAATCGATCAAATAAGTACAACTTCAAGGATTCAAGGTCAACTTCAGTGCTATTTAAACTTATCAAGAAGACAGCACGATATTCAGTGTTTGCATATCATTTCCTTTTCATGAATTAAAATGCTGGGCTTCAAAACTCCCGTTTTTGGGCAGCGTGTGCAGTGTTGATGCATTGCCTTTTGAGTTCAGGTAGAGGCATGCATGTTTGAGTACACAGGTGCAAACAGGCAGAATTAGAAAACAACGCCACAGCTTTGTCGTTCGGAAATCAAGCAAATACAAGCAGATGCATAGAGATTATATCTTTATGTTTGCACATGCACCCATAGACTAGTACATAGACACACACGTAGACATACACATGCGACCATATGCAAGCACAGAAACTCACGCATGGAAATGCACACATAAATGCACACTTCAATTGTAGACACACACACACACACACACACACACACACACACACACACACGCAAACACACACACACACACACACACACACACACACACACACACACAGACAAATGTGCATTTTAAGCAAACGCATTCACACAGGGACATTTGTATTCAAACATGACACAACAGAAGTTGAATGAAAAGGGTTCATAAGGCAGACCTACATTTTGAGTGAAACAATATGTGGCTATTTTTAGGAAAGAGGAAAGAGAGAGGGAAGAAACCCAGAGGAAACATTGAAGGGAGTTGTGTTGCAACGACAGAAAGTCAATGGGATCCTGTGGGGCCAGACGTGGCACCTTCCAAGGAGAAGGATTAGATCCAGCGTAATGACCTGGTGATCATGTGACCATCCCACTTCCTGTTCCTGGCTCTACACTATACTGCTCCAGACTGCAGTGGAAAACTACTGCTGTTGGTGCTAAGGTTTCTCCTGTCCTTCCTCGGTAACCTTGCTCAACTCTGTAAGCCAATCCTATCCCCATCTCCTTTCCTACCTCTTTATACAGCCCTCAACTCTCTACCCTTTCCTTTCTTTCTCTGTTTTTTCCTCTTTAGATCTCCCCACTCTTTATTAATTCTCCCTCTCCCTCCCGCCCCGTCCTCTGACTTCCATGTTGGCCTGTATGTGTGTGTTTCCTTCTCTCCCTGTTCTCTCTCCCCACCACACACATAAGCCTCTGTCAGCATATTCCAACCCCCCTCCCCCACTCCTGAGTCTGTACTCCAAACCCATCCTCTGAGTGGAAAGAATGAGAGGGGAAGAGCGGGAGACAGAGAGACAGCGAGAGTTGAAAACGTACTGTCGTTGAAATATGTGTCAGTTGGCCACGTCGGCTCCACAAGCCTTAAAAGCCCGCCTTCGGATTATAGCTTTACTTCCAACGGCCGCTGTCGATTTCACCTCCCTTCCCCGCTTTATTTTCCTGTTGTTGCTGTTGTTTTTAATGTGTTTTTTCGGGGCTCGGTCCCCAGTTTATGTATCCCCATTCCTTCTGTTTATTGCGCCCTATCTTGTCCCTTCCTGCATTGTCACGACAAGCAAATTAGACTTGGGTTAATGTATCGCCACGGCGCCTCTCTACCGTTAAATGTGATGCGGGGCCCCGTGTGGGGTCAAGCTGGAAGGGAAGTCTGAGGAGCCGGTTGCAGCAGCAGGTAGAGGGATATATCAGTCCACTGCTCCCCAGTCGCTAGGCTTTATTCCATGGCTGACTGCAGCAATAACCGAGACCAGCAAACTGCAAAGCTACACACTGATACCCGAACACCTGCTGGCAGGCGCAAACACACACACACACAAACAAGCTAACACATACACGCGCTGACACAAACACACACACACACACACACACATATACAAGCACATGCTGACACAAACACACACACACATGCTGCATCACACGCTGAGACCCACACATGTGCACACTTTCATGTGCGCAGACACACACACACACACACACACATAGACCAACACCAATACCAACACACACACACAAGCACAAAGTAGGTAAAACACAAACACCCACAAGCACAAACAAACTCACACACATACACATACACACACACACACACACAGATATGTGTGTGCCACAAAATGGTAGCACACTTATACTAACACATAAACCCATGAAATTCATGGAACTACAGCCTACGCTCTCAGTCACACTGTCGGTCAGCTGAGCCCTGGCATTAAGAAACGTCCTGTCTGCAATTTACCCCAGCGCCCTGCCGGTGTACCTAGACTTTTAGCTATTGTCAAACAACATTTCCCTCACACCGAGTTTGTTGGAGAGAGGGCGATAGCGTGTGATTCCCTCCCTAGTCCAAACCTCCCAACCTGCTGTGAATGTGCGGCGGTATCTCTCCGTCCGTATTGATTGACTGGTTGATGTCCGCACTCAGCCTTGAAATGGAATTCTGCATGGAAGAGTGGCTGGGAGTTGGGGGGAGGGGGATGAAGATGGGGTGGGGAGGGGGATGATCAACCCGGGGAGAGCTGGTTGGGTAAAGACGTCACCCGTGGGACGTCGCTGCCCATGGCATTAGGACGTGTGTCATGCGACGGTGTCAGTGTGTGCGTGCGTGTGTGAGTGCGTGGAGGGAGTGCGCATTGGGCATGTATGTGCACCGAAGTGAAGTGAAGTTCCGCTGGCTTCTGACATGACATCAGGGAGGTCAAACCTTTTAAGTCCCAAGTTAAGATGGAAGAAGGAGGAGAGCGTAAAAGAAGGAAGAGGAGAAGATTAAGAAGCAGAAAGAGAGGGAGAAGAAGAGGGAGGTGGAGTAAAAGAGGGAGAAGAAGAAGGAGTGGGAGAGAAGAAGAAGAAGAAGAAGAAGAAGGAGAAGAAGAAGAAGAAGAAGAAGAAGAAGTTGGAGGAAGTAAAGGAGGAGGAGAAGAAGAAGAAGAGTGCTCCATCACCATCCCCTTTCTCTCCACACCCCAGCATTTTTCATTGACCTGCCCCCCCCCCCCACACACACACACACACACTCCCCCCCCCCCAACCCCCACCCCCCTGGCTGCCCCCTCTGTTCGCCCGTCCCATCCCTCATCCTCTTAGGGGAGCAGGGGAGCATGCAGTGGAATAACCGAGCCAATAAAGACACTGCCAGGACCCATCCACCGCCTGCGCCTCACGCAGCTACTGAGGGGGAGAGAGAGAGAGGGTGGGAGGCAGAGAGGGGGGGGAGAGACAGAGGAGATGGACAGACGGAGAGAGAGAGAGAGAGAGTGAGAGAGAGAGAGAGAGAGAGAGGGAGAGGGAGAGAGAGAGAGAGAGAGTATACTTCTTGTATCAACGGCACAGGGGACCAGCAGATGACCTGGGAAAATTTAAAGTGATAGAGGTATGAAGAGGAAAAAGGCAGGGTCGTTGTGGAGAGGTATATGAAGTCCATCTGTACAACCCTCCCCCCAACTGTCTATCAGAAGTCTATCTGTTATAGTAAATGTTTCCTCTCAATGCTCATCGGAGGGTGTTGCTCAAACAGCTACATTCGTTAAGAGAAGACTCCAATGGGGGTGGTATTCCCTTCTGTGAGGGGAATACCACTAGATTGTGTGTTTTCACAACTTGAGAGGGATGACCCCGCTCATTGTTTCTGTTTTCTCAGAGACGCTACTCCCTGCAGAGGGCTGGGACCCAGACCCTCCACCTCGCTCTGCAGCACTCACACACACTGACCAAGACACATACACCACCCACATGCACACGCCAAACACACACACACACACACACACACACACACACACACACACACACACACACACACACACACACACACACACACACACACACACACAAACAATGGTAACATTTCAATGGGCCAATTTTATGACTGACCTTATCGATATCATTATTGATCAGCATTGACAACCGATTTGTCCACGTCATTTTAAGCTCAAATCTATTTGAAATGTAGCACATTGGGACCAATGTGTACAGACTAATCCTGATCCTTTAAAAAACACATTCAGAATGTCAGAGAGGGTGCTTATACTCTTAAGTGCTTATCAAATAAGGCAGACGTTTTCAAATTGAGCAATTATTCCCTTTTATCATGTTACATTTATTTTTTTATTTATATGTGACGGAATTACGTGTTTGAACCTCTGTAACGCTGCCATTGAAATCCACTCTCCATGGACAGAAACAGGGGATGGTTGGTAATCATGTGAGCTGAGGCATTAACACAGATTTTGTGTTCTGAGATGCAGTGTTTACAGAGAGAGAGAGAGAGAGAGAGAGAGAGAGAGAGAGAGAGAGAGAGAGAGAGAGAGAGAGAGAGAGAGAGAGGGGGAGAGATTCTCATATAGCTCTCTCTCGAGATGGGCCTGGGGAAAACGGTGTCCTCTCATCTATTATACAGAGAGACCTTCGGAATTAGCTCTGATTTCTATGTCAATTCCTTCCTTTTTGTGCCTGGTGTACTCTGATGCACACACAAAAGCACTCATGCGCACACACAAACGCCAAACACACACACACACACACACACACACACACACACACACACACACACACACACACACACAGGTTGGCTCCCCAACTTACAAAATACAGATTGATCTTTCTCTCCACGGAGACTGTTCATCGCCCGAAGTGGTTCAGCTTGTTATGATGTCACTGTACATTTTAACTATGTAGGATCATAAAAATGGTTTTATTTGATCTAGCTTGGCTTCCAAGTGTACAAGATGAGATTGTTTCTTGTAATGTAATAAGACACATCTTGTTTTATGTATTCAGGGGATCTTCCACACTTCATGACCTCACGTCTAATGTCAGACATGAGGTGGAGGAAGGTCACAGGAGCGATTGTTATAAATCGTAGCACTGCTAGATTTGGACATCTGTGAATTTCATTGACCTACGGGTTTCAAAAAGGCTGTCAAAGGTACTTGTTAACCCGCTTATTATATATCATTAAACACAAAATAGTAAAAAAAAAAGTCAACAAAAAAGAAAAAGTACGTTCAAGCATTAAGAACTACTTAACTATTACTATAATTTATCCAACTTTACAATAAAATTGGTTTATGTTTCAAAAGTGGCCTTCTTTAGCTGTGCCATTGATTCGTGTCATTAGCTTAAATCAAGGCCCACATGGAGTATTCCTGTTTCTACACGCCAATAACATGAGCATTATGAGTAATTAATTAGTGTTATCAAACAGCCTTATCAGTTTTGAGTTAACACTCATTCATGCCGCTATAACAACACGCCGAGTTGTTCAAGACACCAACCCACGTCATACTAAACTCACTCAGCTGTCTCTTGTTTTTCTTCTTCTATGCTTCATATTACTACATTTAGCCCATAGCTACCCCGACCACTTATCCAGGCATCGAGTGAATACTCCAACTCATAGCATGCGGTATCCATAAGAGGTAGTCCTTTAGATTTGAAGGACCCCACACTGGTCAGCCCTCATGCGTCGAAGGACGATGTGAATTGCTATCGATGTTGAAGCGCTTATGTTCCCTGGCCACCATGTAGTTATGGAGAGGACACCCTACTTAATAGCCCTCTATAAAGGGGGCTGACTTATTCCCATGTCACAAGAGACGTCCGGTCTTAAATTAGGCCTAATGACACAGGATGGTACGTATGGTCATTACCATGTCACTAATTCACCGTTACCATAATGTCGGCTCTTTTTCTTTGAAATATATTCTTCGTTGTGTGTTGTCCATACCCATGCATCCTTTTTGCTGCAGTAATCTTACATTAACTGTAGACTCCATCTCCAGGGGGATTATTGCACGGAGTGCATGAAAGAAGCCCTTCTCGATTGTATTTGTTATTTCTGGAGATAAAGTGATCATTTTTACATATTTTGTCCCTTGGTTTGTGTCCCATTAGTCTACGCATGGGGGCCATTGTGGAGGGCCAGTTCTGTACTGCTGCCAATTTGTTGTGAAGGCCTAGTTGGCTTTCAACATATCTTGTTTGTAGCTGATTTACAGCCCTTGGAGACACAATAAGCTAAGTATTACTTTATTAAGATACAATGCAAGAGAGGAATTTATTATTGTTACAAGTGCTCATTTCCTTGTTTTCCTATACGTCCCCCATTCAGAGGGAGAGCTGCGAATAAATCAAATGCCAGGATGATAGTTATTTGCCTCAAGAATTATTTTTTTACTGAAAGAAACGTTACATTTATGTGGCTTTTAAGTTAAGTGTTTCTGAATAAGCACACTTAAAGAGAGCTTATAAACTGGCTGTAATAAACCAGAGAGCTACAACGATGTGAAAGCTTTTGATTGAACTGCCACTCACAGAAAATCTGTTAAAATTTGACAGTAATTCAAACCGCTTATTCCAAAAATATGTTTTTATTGTTAAGCCACTGGGCTTATTACTTTGATGCTTAGTTTGGTCTTGCAAAAAGATGGGACTTCAGTTTATTCTTAAAAAAAACGGAATAAGGAGGAGGTAGGTTATTTTGCGGGGAGGAAATAGTATATGAAACCTGGAATAAAACGCTATGCTGGAGAGATGCCTGCGTATCATTTTCCACCAATGGACCGGTTGATGTCATCACACGAATAACTGGAGGGTCTCCCAATGGAACAAAAAAAAGAAACAGAGAGAGAGAGAGAGAGAGAGGGAGAGCAACGGTACGGATGGATGGTAGAGAGAATTACTTTCCAAACTCTTGCTTTTCGGAACAGTGAGAGGGAGGGAGGAGAGGGGAGGGGAGAAGTTGGACGGCGGACGGACAGCATAGAAGTAACTTTGTGTCTTCTTTCTTCTCACAGGAGGAAGACTAAGGGGCGAAAAAGTCAAGGAACGCATCGTGGAATACCTATTTGAAAACGCGGTCAACGATCTCAACTCCACGTCTGGGATATACTTTTTTTTTGGATTCATGTCTTCGTAACTGCGGATATATAAATAGCTGAAGGTATGGGTTTTTGTATTGGCTGCGCAGATAAGTGATAATTAAAAACAATGTTTGAGGGTTTTGGAAAAAAGTGCATTGCTTTAGGCTGGGAAACAATCTGCAGACGTGATCGGTGATGCGATTGCAGCGCTCAACAGTTTGAAGTTGAACTTTGGGATTGCTTTTCGAAGGCTTGTGTAGCTCCCTGGAAAGAAATATGCAACACGATCGTAGACATTAGGCCTGCATGGAATTGAATGGTGCGTTGGCTTACGTTGTTAATTCTTACACTTGAGTGATTGACAATGAGATACCTGCGTCCAAGTTTGATAACTCCTTTCCCGAACTCATAGGCCCATACTTTGGGAAGACATTTGAGCAAATGCGTTTTCCAGACTTGGCCAGCCTCGCATCTGCTCGCTTCATCAGCTGAACCATCACACATGTTCGCCCAGTGTGCATTCTTGTGTGCGGCGGAAACCAGCCAAAAAAAGACAGCGTACGCTGATTTGAGGTCGCTGCTGTGGCGTTTGAAGTCTGCAAAACACTTGGATGCATCCGGCTATTCAGTGTGCAGACAGTTCACCTGATTTTCCAGACGAGATGGAGTAGCTTTGCAATATCTATTTCGCTTTTACTTGACTGAAACCGCTTTTCCTCCTCTTTGCTTTTAATGCAATCCTCAGCCTGCAGCCATGTAGGCCTACTATGGGCTTGAGAGGGGTGCGGGCCTGCAAAGAATTAACTTAGCTATAACCCCTTTCTCCTGCTGTTCTGTTTAGTAGTTGCAACAGCACACTTTCATTAAAGAAAAACAGGGAAAGAGAGCGAGAGAGAGCGAGAGAGAGAGAGAGAAAGAGGGAGGGAGTAAAGCTATAGAAAACCAAACCAGAGGGCAGTTTCCTTGCTGGGAGCGTTTACTCTGATATCAACAAAGCCCAGGCAATGGGCCAAGTAGCTTGATAAGCACAACTCAAGGAGTGAAAGGTCCGAAGAGAACCCTCGAAAATCCGGTATTTCTAAGGAAACTTATGTTATGCAGCTCATTTTGTGCAGCTTTTCTCCATTCTCTCTGATCATGTTTCTCAAGCTCTTGATAAGGATAAAGGCCTGCTTCTCCGCCATAGCTCTTTCTTCATTATGCTGAGGTTAACTTAAGACACTGACTCCCTGTCGCTCTGCAGATTTCCTGGGATCCAGGTCAATGGATATCTGACTTGTTTTAGCCAGGGGGCATCTTTAGTTACTTTTGTTCATTAGGCTCACATTTTTACCCTGTTCAAACAGGCCTTCAACGCCTCCTAACCTGGCTGCTCCCTCCGTACTAACGCAGAGTGCACTGGAATGCACAGGACGCACAGATGATATCCTCTGATTCCTCTCTCACTCTAGCGCTCTATTTCTCTCTCTCTCTCTCTCTCTCTCTGTCATTCTTGCTCACTCTCTCTCTTGCTCTTGCTCTTTCTGTTGCTCATCCTCTCTTGCCCACCCCTCTCAACCTCTTTCTCTCTGCTCGTTGCTCAAGCGTTCACTCCCTCGACCCTCTCACTCTGTCTTGCTAACCCTCTCGCTCTCTTTCTCACCCTCTGTCTCTTTCTCCAACTATCTCTCTATCTCTTCAGACTGTAAGCACTCTGCTAGACCTTATCCTCAGTTGAAATCAAAGGAGGAACGATGGAGGGTTTGGGATCTTCTGGCAGTTCATGGCCTGCGATAACCCCAGCACCAGCCTTCTCTGTGAACTAGTTATGATTGGTCAATATTCTCTGCCCACCAATTCCTCAACCTCTGGCTCCGATTGGTCAACCATTCCAACAACAATCCCAAGTTTATTTTTTCTTCCCACATGTTTTCTTTTACTGCTTCAGCTGCTTCTCTCTCAAGTTAATTCACAAGAGAACTATGCTGTATTGGGTATCATGACAGAGGGGCCATTTATGTTCCTTTTTTCCATAGTCAAAACCACTTTGATTTATGTGACTGTGTGTTTTCCAGACTGAGCTGAGCTGTTCAACCGCCAGCTGAGCATAGTCATGTTTGGAGTCAAACATACAGGTGCAAACCATCTGAGGCCGCTCGTTACCATGGCACTCAGCTCTAGCTCAAATCCCCTCAGAGCACCACCATTACCTTTCGCACAAAACTTGTTAAGAATACTGCTGTTAAGCAGTTACATCTCAATGAGGCCGGTTCTTGAGTACCACAGTTTTGTGCCTTTGAAACAACACCGTAGCTACGTGTCTAAGTTGTGCTCTCATACTGCCGTTACATCATCACAGGCACCGCATTCTCATCCTAGGCTTTCAAGATGATTTGTTTCCATTGTAGTCTCTTCCACTACCCCCCCCATCCCACACATGGTGAAGAGCATCATTATATGAACAAACCTAAGCTTGCAGTGAGTGTATCACCAACAGCGCGTTCACAGTCGCTTGCTATTGTGTGGCAGCCTATTCCGTGTGCGCCAGCCCAGCAGGTCGCTAGCTTTAGCCATACAGCTAGCACCACAGTAGGTCTGTTGAACATGCTTCTCTTGCAATCTTCTTTTGACACGTACACACACACAAACACAACACATGCACCCTTCTCCTTGCCTAATCTCTCTCTCTCTCTCTCTCTCTCTCTCTCTCTCTCTCTCTCTCTCTCTCTCTCTCTCTCTCTCTCTCTCTCTCTCTCCAGCTGTCCATCTCCCACACTTACACATCTCCTATACATCCTCCTCACGCAATCATCACCCTGTGCCGCTGCATCCATCTGTCCTCCTATTGCCAGACTTCGGGGACGTTCCTGAAGAGCGGGGATGAGGACTTCCACTCTAGTGTTCAGCAAAGGTCATGACCCCACACAACAGGATCCAGCTTCAAGTGCACTTCCAGATGTCATATGCGCGTGTATAGGGTGTGCGTGGGCTTGTTTGTGCGTGTTTGAAGGGATGGAGTAAGAGGGTGGGTGTTTCTAGGGCAGAGTTTTCTGTCAAATCCCTTGCTGCCCTGAGTGGAGAGATGGGCATCTGGTGTAGCAGTGAACCACTTGCCACCTCTAAGTTACAGCTTTTTTTTCAGTGGCTTTTTTTTTTTTCACAAACTTTTTAACCGTTGATTAAAATGTTAAAAGGATCGTGTAGAGAGACTCTAAAAGCTTCGTTAAACAATGGTGCCAATGTTTAATGGCTGCCCATTCGAACCCCATCATGGTCGGCGTTGCTAATCAGGACAGCGCTCCTCCCGTAAACCGAAAAGTGCTATTGTTTTCAGTGAACTATCTCCTCTCTCTCGTCTCTGTAGACACACAGTTTGGGCTCCCATTCCTTCTTTAATGGGTGTCATAAATTATGGGACGGGCAAACTACCAAGGTCTGAGCCAGTACAAAAGTTTACCACTTAGTCTTTCTGCTAAGGCCCTATCATACGAAAAAAATCAAATTCAGTGCACATTGAGGGCAGAAGGACCATGTGTCTAGCCATTTGATATCCATTGTCCTCCAAATACGAGCCACTATTAATACCCCTCAGGCCCAGTAATGTGTGGGTGTCATTTTAAATGTTTACCCCGGCAATGGCCCCGTTTTGAGTCAGTCCAGGTCATCACTAGTTAATCAAGCGGTCAGTGTAGCAATTCTTCTGTTTCTTTTTTTTACCACAAACTGGCAGCAGGGTATTAAGTCGGTCATTGTTCCATTCCCCCCCCCCCCCCCCTGCGTTGGCCATGTGTAGACGTTACAGACAGTGACTCAGACTCTTGTAAGTGCTTTCTGCTGCACGGGGCCCCTGGCCAAGCCTAGCCCAGACCATGATGGACCTACAACACATTTATTAGCTGTGTCCAGGCAGGACGGATGCCAACGCTACTACGGTGACCGAGAGAGTTGAGACCAGCGTGGAAAAGAGAAAGTGGGAGAGAGACACACACATGCACGCAGACATGCACGCAGGCCCGCACACGCAGACACACACACACACACACACACACGCACGCACGCACGCACGCACGCACGCACGCACGCACGCAAACACGCACACACACACGCACACACACACCCTTAATAGCACACACACAAACACACACACCCACACTCTATAGAAAGGCCATTACATTGTTTTGGATGGCAGCCAGCGGAGGATAACAATGAGCTGGGGCTTTGTTTTAGCCCTGTGCTCGGTGGGACGGTGATGCATTATGTGTACAGTGGCGCGCGGCGTCGGCTTGAACCTCCTTGTTGCCCCCTTGATTGCGTGTCACCAAGGGCCCCGCTGTAATGGATGCGGTTTAAAGAGCGCCCCCAAACGCGGTGTTCAGCACTGATTAATCAAGGGAGAGAGAGAGAGAGGGAGAGAGAGAGAGAGGGAGAGAGAGAGAGAGAGAGTGAGTGATGGAAAGATAAAGAGAAAGGGAGGGAGGGGGGGGGATGGTGCGAGAATTGTATTATTTTTCTTCAACTGGTGCATTTTTATCTCACAAACACACCCAAATGTTTTTTGACACGTCCAAACACGCAATCACATCTGAACAATGCATTATTAATGGCCATTCACAATGAGTTGTATTTAAAATACATTGAGCTCATTTTTTCTCCCCTTGCTTCAACATTCAACAACAAACTAATACAAAATATTCCCGATGAATAAACATCGAGACCACGATTGAACTGAGCATCAAAACAGACTTTTTAAAAACATTCAAAGAGATGAGTTGCCTCATGATGAACCATATCTAAAGTACACCTCCTGATTGGATCCCTCATCATTCACCGCAGGAAACGTCGGGGCATTTCCAAATCTTTCCAAGTCAATCTTCTTTTTAGCGAATGATTCACTCTGCGCTACATTAAGCCTGTCACTGGACCGGACATCTTTCACACCCAGTTAGTCTAGTTGTCTAGTCTTCCTATCCCAAGGGTGGACTGTCTGTTGGTTGATTGGCTGGTGGCTGTGATTGTGTGTGTGTGTGTGTGTGTGTGTGTGTGTGTGTGTGTGTGTGTGTGTGTGTGTGTGTGTGTGTGCTCAGAGACACAGACTGCCTGCTTGGCCACCCTGCCTGGAGGGGCCCCTCTGCTGTACCTGTAAACACGCTGGAGTTATGGGGCCCTCGCAAATGTTGTGAATAAATCAACTCCCCGTTTGGTATGGAGATGCCTTGTGAAAAAATGTGAGCTCCCGTGCTTGCACGTGTCTTCGTGCTTTTCGGGGGGGCGGGGCTCGGACGGTGTAACGGGTTCATTGGGAAGACTACCATTCAAAGGAGAACAGTTGCAGGGGACGAAAAAACGAATACGTAAACAGGCCGATTATTATTCCGGTGTGTTTTTGTGTGTGTGTGTGTGTGTGTGTGTGTGAGTCAACGGGGGTGGGTGCACGCTTCAGGCGCTGCTTGTGCGTGCGCATGTCGTCGGGGCTACGTGGAGGCATCTGGTGCATCATAGCTGCACGGCTCCACAGTGGAATAGTCTCCAGATGTGTTTGTGTGTTTAGGCTGTCAGTTGGACTTTTCAGAAACCAGCGCTGCATATTAAATCACCGCCGGAGAGCCTAGCCTCTTGTTTTCTTATGCTGCTGCTATTGTTCACTTTGCTCTCACACCAAAGGTGTATATATAGATGTGCGTTTCTGTTCAGAACAGTTTGCAAGTGCTGTGTGTGTGTTTGTGCCCTTATGTATATATATATATATATATATATATCCCAAGGAGATTCTCACCCCATGTTTGTGTGTGTGTGCAGTATAGTGTACATTCTAGCTGTCCGGTCAAAGGGCCACCCAGACAAACAGGATAATGATTGTGATCAGACGAGAGAGAGTAACTCCCCGTAATGAGACGGACATTCTGCTTGATTCCTATGTCAGTAACAAAGCCCAACGTCATGCTTCATAATTAGCGCACCCCACCGCCGAAGCGGCTCATAAACACACATCAACGGCTCATCAGTAGTCAAGTGCAATGCACAGCTGTCAGAGAGCATCATTTGTTGAGTTGCCAAGCGAGGACATGTATGAAATGCAACGCATTTGATTTATCTGATGTATATTCATATGACTTGTCCTTCTGCGTCTCTTTTTCTGCCTGTGTGTCCATCAGTGAGACCGTCCGTCCGTCCGTCCGTCCGCAGGCCGTCGAGGTGTCATTCCACGACGGTGTGAGCCATGGGGTTCCTCCGCTGTGCACTGACGGTGCTGTTTGTCGCCCTTGGGTCATGTGACCTGATGACATCAGAGCAAGGTGAGAGGAAGAACTTTCTGAACCAAAAGGTTCAAAGGCTGCTCTAGGCTTTCTGTTGAGGCGAGCTATACCGCTGCCCCTTCCCTGATTGAATTCATACATTTTCGATAAAAAAACAATAGATGTTATTGAAAAATGGGGGGGGGGGGATACAGATTTGCTCTTGGGCTTCGTGTCTTCTTGTCAGAAAGTTCAATGTTTTTTCTGTTTCCTTATACTTTTCTTGAGGATGAAAAGAGACTAAGGTAGAAAACAAGAGAACAAGACATGTCACACCATCTAAATCAGTGTGGCTTTGTATTTCGAACAAGACTTTTGTTACACAACACCCAATGCATTCTTTATTTAACAGCTGAAATTTACCAACCGGTGCAACCTCAAATCACCCAAAATCAAATCAGCTCAAACAAGCCACTCAAAGCAAAAGTTGTTTTGCTTTGACTGACTGAGTGATGGTGATAAATACACCACTAGGGGCACTGTGGCTTAAGTCTTTATCTCTACTCTGTGTGATGTCCCCACTAGCCTAGGCTCTCTGTGCCACATCGGGCCAGTGGCTTTGCTGAACCCAGCAGTGCCGTGGTCAGCCTGCCATGCAGTAATTGAAGCCCAGGCCTTGGTGGGTTAGTTGTGGTGGTGTGGGGGGCTGACCGCGGTCTGTTAGGCTGGGGTAGAGCTATGGGACGGAGGCATATGGTTTGTGTTGATTGTCACCCGTCTCCTAATCATCCCCTTTCAATCCAAGTGTGTTTTGTTATTGTGGTTGTGTTTATGTGTGCGTATGCGCAAATACACAAGGCGATGGTGTGTGTGTGTCTCTGTCTGTCTGTGCGTGTGTCTTTGTCTGTTTCTATGTCTATGTGTATGTCTTTGTGTGTGTCTGTGTGTATGTTTGTGTGTCTGTGTCGGTGTCTGTGTCTGTGTTCACATTGCACAGCTTGTGTATGTGAGGATCAATCGAGCAACACAAGCTTTGCAGGAATGTGCAGTCCGGTGACTGGTGGTTTAACTTCTATTTGAATTTTTCCCTGTCACACATTCCTACATTGGCGCTACATTGGCAGGGGATGTGTGTGTGTGTGTGTGTGTGTGTGTGTGTGTGTGTGTGTGTATGTATGTGTGTGTGTGCGTGTGTGTGTGTGTGTGTGTGTGTGTGTGTGTGTGTGTGTGTGTGTGTGTGTTAGAATGGGGGGCTTCTGTGCCTCCTGAGGGAGGGCCTCCTCTGTCATAGCATCTCAGCAGAGACTGACTGCTCCCCCTCCCCCCACCACCCTCCCCTCCCTCCCACCTGGGACACCTTCCTCCCCCCCACTGGGGCGAGGAGAATGTTTTCTCAAGTGGAGCTAAAAGACTTTGTCACAGCAAATGCGCGGCGTGGCACAAGCGTGCGCACACACACACACACACACACACACACACACACACACACACACACACACGCACACGCACACGCACACGCGCATGCGCACACACACACACACACACACATACACACGCACACACACACACACACACACACACACACACAAGCAGGTATGAGGTAAGCTTCAATGTCTTTAGCTTCCACACATCTCATCCCACAGCATTAGGTGTGTATGTGTCTGTGCGCGTCCGTGTGGATCCAAGCAGACAAGAGGCCTCCAAGCCAAAAATGAGTGAGCTCATCCTGCCAAAGTATGGTTTAATGTTGTTCCACTTCTCTCGGCTAACCGTGTGTCTGGAATGTTTTCCCTCTACCTCCTTTCCCTTATCTATTTCTCTGTCTCTCTCTTGTCTTTCTGTCTTCCTGTCTGTCTGTCTGTCTGTCTGTCTGTCTGTCTGTCTGTCTGTCTGTCGGTCTTTCTACCTCGCTCTCGTTCTCTCTCTTGCTTAGCAATCTAAAATCTTGTTTCGATCCCTTTCACAGCTTCTACTCCTTGATTTTCATCATCATCGTAATTTCTTCTTTTGTCCTCGATGTACTATGCTTTCTTTTCCACTCTGAACGTCTGTCATATGCATCAGCGGAGCCACCGGAAAGAGGTTTCTGCAATGTAGCAGCAGGAACTTCTTCCTCTAATGGAAGTTCTCTGATCAACGGATGGACTCTATCAACACTGTGCTGCAACAGAAACATCTACAAGGCCATTGATTTCTAATGCATCCGAAGTTTGAGCAAAATGTCCCTCTTTAGACACACTTTGTGTTGCTATAAGGGAAACGGGCACCCTTAAGTGCAATAATCTAGCCAGGGTACACTTTTCTTTAGACCTATTTGTTGATATGCACTTTTCGGTCACATGGTTCCTGGGCAAAGAGGAATAAGTCGATGAATAACGTCACGTGCGTGACTGAATTGTTATAGAGGAAAAAGTCCATAAATATTTCCAAAAATAAGAGCTGTATTTTCCACGTCACATTCTTCATTGTTCCCTTTGCTGAGAGACATTTCAACTCTCCAGGGGTATTTTTGTTTTCTAAGAGAACGAGTAAGACAACTAATTGCAGTTTAGAGAAACATTTCATGTGAAATGATGAGGTAATGAACCGGTAATTGCAGATATGCAATAATGCCTTTTTTGGTTGTTGGTATGTTTCAAACTATTCCACCAGATCGCACAGGGGAATCAGATTTTTGCAAAAAAGATTTGGATGTATTTTAATTGGCTAATCCTGCCGTCGCAAATTTCCTTCCTTAAGTTGGACTTATAGATGGCCTAACCCTATCAAAATTAAACCGACAATAATCATAGGCCTCTTGATATGGCTTCATAGCTGTGGACATAGTCATTAGAACTTATTTTATTTATATCATGTCCTCGCTACAGGATTCAGGACATTAGTTGCGAGGCACGCACGCACATTTAAATAAACACCTGTTTTTCCCAATTAAAACGTGATGGGATATTTATTTTTCGATGTGGAGGTTCACTAGCAAGCAGGGTGTTTTCTCCTAGCTAAAGACCTCAAAATTTCCTGCAGTTTATATTTTTTCCTCCTCTAAAAGCTGGGAAAACGCTAAGGTGCGCACCCAGCAGTCTGCCTCGGGGCTGGCAGTGCCGTATCATTACCTGTTTTGGCAAGGCACAAACGCAGCCCATCAAAGAGGAAGTGAACTCCAAGCCAAGACCATCCAATCTCTTTACAGCTACACGCCGCCACTGGCGGAGTCCCGTTGCGGCAGGCAGACTTTGTGCTAATTAGCTTGTCAACAAGCAAATGCCTCTATTTGATCACAGCGTGAGCAGGAATGAGTTCAAGTTCTGCAACGTGTCAGCCGCCAGCGTGTTTGCCTAGGCCACAGACTGCGTAGACGGAAAAACAAATATTCTCCTTTTGTCCGTGGTAGCGTCTCAGAGCCTCGCGCCACGCTTATTGAAGATGCTGGGGAACAGACTTGACATGTTGGGACATGTTCGCTTTCGTGACAAGACATGAGAGAAGCTGCTTCTTCTGAGAGGAAGACAAAAAATGTATTGAATCAGCCAGACATGAGTATATGTACCGATGTGGGGTGCAAAATTACGATTAGTTTGCTTCGGTTGCCAAAGGACAAAACAAAGCTATGGAAAAATGAACCCAACATTACAGTTAAGGTTACATTCCCAGCTGACTCTGAGGGACCATTATGGTTTCCTTCTCAAGGTTCCTCGCTTTTTCCACGGGAATTTAGTGGTCATTTGAGGGCTTTCGGATATCAGATTAATATGGCACTGGATTGCGGTTCCCTTGAATGCCGTAACCGTGATAGATAGGCTTTTTGAAAGAAACTAGACTTTGCCTTGAATTAACTAGTCTGCAAGAAGCAATGCACAGGATGTTTGTACTGAGAGCTGCAGAAACAAAAGCTCATTGTGCTCGTGGTGAGATGGAGGCAAGACAGACATCCTGCCGACAACACCAATAAATAAAACAAGAATGAATGACGTTAGAGGAATCAAAGGCTGGGGATCAATATTGTTTTACGTTAGTAGATACTTCCTTCTGACTTTAAAAAGTATGTCCCTGACCCATGGAAGTGCTGTGTGTGTGTGTGTGTGTGTGTGTGTGTGTGTGTGTGTGTGTGTGTGTGAGTAAGAGAGAGAGAGTGATAAAGTGATAGTGTCGGACAGAGTGGAGCAAAGGATACCCCTTCTCCTTCCAAACGTGTTTTTGAAACTTCCCCCAGCATCCCCTTTGGTCCATTCCGTTAAAGAAATCATACATTTTTTAACGTCTTCACATTTGTATGTCATGCTCGCCGTCTTCCATCCTCAAGCCTCCTTTCTGATTACCGTCTCTCCCACCCTGGTGGCTCGTGACTTAAGAACAAAAGCGATCCAGATCAAAACACAGGGAATAGACTGTGCTGTAGCCTGTGCAGCTAGTTAACTAACTTAACTGATCATTAAGCAAGGATGTGATGGTCATGGGATGACGCATCAACGCTGATAATTTGGAGACCAAGAAGCTAATCCAACTTGTCTTCAACTCTGCACTTTCCTTTCATAGGGGATTGAATAGGGGAACGCATTAGTCAAACTTTGTTCTCTTGTCGACTTTGTGAAAAGCATCAACCACCATTGCTCCTCTATTGTGGGCCTCTAAACAGTATGATTGAAATCCGACCTCTAGTTGTCAATGGGGGATAGAGTGATACTGCCTGATATTGATTTAGATCATAACCATACGTCCCACCGCTTTGCTCTGATGCCAATAGTCAGCTTGGAAGGGTATGAGAATCGGTGTTAAAGGTTTCCAGACACACTAAGAGACCTATATTCAAGTGAAGAACTTTTTCTATGCAGTGTCTCAGCTCATTTCAGTTGAACATTTAGTTACCATTATTTACATTTGAACTGTTCGATTAACAGTTAGATTTAGATAAAAATCGAGAAAAACCTAGATTTAACAACAATCAAGCACGCACGCACGCACATTTGCACGCACGTACACACACACACACACACACACACACACACACACACACACACACACACACACACACACACAGTCATCCTGTCGACAATACCAATAAATAAAACAAGAATGAATGACGTTAGAGGAATCAAAGGCTGGGGGTCTAGGCTCCATCCATATTGTTTTACGTGAGTAGATACTTCCTTCTGACTTCAAAAAGTATGTCCCTGACCCATGGAAGTGCTGTCTGTGCGTGTGTGTGTGGGTGTGCGCGCACGCACGCACGCACGCACGCACGCACACACACACACACACACACACACACACACACACACACACACACACTCTCAAGCATCCTTGGAAGCAAGGTTAGCTCGGTGACCCATGGTTTTGCCTAGTCATTAGATCTGCAATCATTGGATGTTCTTTCTCAGAAAGAAACCTGACCTCTGCTCTGCTCAGAAGAAGATTTCACATGGGCATCAATGTGGAAGGAGAAGGCAAACATCCCATCCGTATAGTTTTAGTCCTCGAGTGATGAAAAATGTTTGTTTGGGTTTGAAAAATGTAAGCAAGACACATCGCATCTTGGCCCAGGAGTCAGAGGGCCCCGGGCCCCTCGGAGATCAATATCTGTCTGCCTTGCCCTCCTGTCTGTCTCCCCACCACGACACATTTCACACAACTCCATCCCACCACCGATCAAACCGCCCGACTGACAAGCAACCCTTTCCTCCTCCCCTAGCCTCCCCTCATGTGCTGGGGCGGGCTGGGCTGGGGCGGGGCGGGGTGTGGGGACGAGGGGGACATGTCCATCACAAATACACTCTGTGACACCCGGCGACAGAATGATAAAAAACAGTACACTGTACACCCTATTTTCTACTCTTTATCTCCCTCTGGCCTCTCTCTCCTTATCTCTACCACACCTCTTATCTTCTGTCTCTTTCTTCACTTGTTCATACAACTTTTTTTTCTTCAGTTCCCTTCTTCCCTCCCTTGATTCTCTCTTCTCTCTCTCTCGCTCCTTCCCTCTCTCTCTCTTTCTCTCTTTCTCTCCTTTCCCTTTTATATTAAGTTGATTTCTCTCCAATGGATGGGATGGAGCTTGGACGTTTCTCTCTCTCTCGCTCTCTTGCTCTCTCGTTCTCTAGCTCTCTAGCTCGCTCTCTCGTTCTCTATCTCTCTAGCTCGCTCCCTCTAGCTCGCTCTCTAGCTCACTCTCTCTAGCTCTCCTGCCCTCACTCCTGCATGCAAGGTTTATACACACAGAGACGCACGCAAGACAGACAAGCACGCCCTGCCCGGATCTCTCTCCACAGGACTGGCTGTGAGAGGGGTGTAGCATTTTGAAATTCAGCTGGCTTCACCCTAGGGTGCTGTGGTCCACCTGACATCTCATAAATAGTTGAGACGCTTGATTGATGGTTTCCCAGGCCGGATGACTTTTTTTGTTACCCTGCAACTTATCATACTCTCTCTCCCATCTCTCTCTCCCTCCCGTCTCTCTCTCTCTCTCTCTCTCTCTCTCTCTCTCTCTCTCTCGCTCTCTCTCTCTCTCTCTCTCTCTCTCTCTCTCTCTCTCTCTCTCTCTCTCTCTCCCTCTCTCCCCCTCCAGACACACAATGCCCGTCTGTACAAGTAGAGGAGTGGAAGTTTCCGCAGGCCGCCAGACACAATATCACAGGTAAACCACAACACAACTACACACACACACACACACACACACATACACATGCAGCACCAGCAGTGTATGTGTTCCCCGGGTTGCTCACAGATGCCCTTTGATGGTCAGGTTTCAATCTGGTGCGGAGCTTTTCCCTGCTGAGGAGCACGGACATCAAAAAGATCCGTAACCCACGTGGGCCCGTCATCCTGAGGCTCGGCAAGGCCTCTCTGCTGCAGCCCACTGAGTGAGTACACACTGGACACACACACCTGCATGCACACACACACTCACGTACACACACACGCGCGCACGCACACACACACACACACACACACACACAATTGTACCCAAACAAACACGTGTAGGTACATATACACACACACACACACAAATGTGTGTGCAAACAAACAGCAAAGCCTGCACACACACACATATAAGTGCCTGTGCAATCACACACACAGACACACACACACACACATACACACACACACACACACACATACACGCAAACACAAACACATTTGTGGAAGCTGGTACGCACAAACAGACACAGACCAACACACACAAATAATTAATCTACGTGAACATGCAAACATGTGCGCATACACACACATAAACATACACACACAGACACACACAAACACAAATTCCCACAACCTGGTCAAAACCCTTTTTGGATAAAGAATAGGAATATTTTGATTGGTGCCTTGCACCTATGTGGGGAAATATGAAGACCTTGGTGAACATGGAGAGGCTGACTCTCTACTGGTGAATGAGTTGTCCTGTAGGAAAGCTGGCAGTTGTTAACAGTGAGTCGGTCAGTCACTGATTGCTTTTCCAGAAATACTATGCTTTCCACCGTCTACTGGCTTCTGACTTCTGGCTTGTAAAATACAATTTCCACAGTCGTTTGGGCTTTCCTTCTCCGGCGCCAATGGCTGTTCTTGTTCACAAAGGAACACCTTCCGGACACGAGGCTGTGGTATTGAGACTGCTGGGAGATGATCACTCTGCTGTGTGCTCATTGACCAATGTTGAAGTGAGTCATAAGCACTTTGGCTCCTACGCATGTAAGTGGCTGGGATAAATGCTTGTGCCACACTGCTAGCATCGTAGGGCTGGTTTCAAAGCTGCTTCCTAAGAGCACACGGATGAGTAACATATGCTGAATGGGCAAACACTAAAGCGAGATGAGGACCGCCAACTAGGTCAAGAGACCCCTATACGTTACAGCAGTCCATGAAGAAGGATAGGTGGCCTCTCTTGGCTGTTAGATACATCAGTTTCACTGTCGTGTCTGTCGTTCTACTACAAGTGTGGGGGACCCTGGATCTGTCGCAGTCTTTGTACTGATGTAATATGTATGTAATTTGATCCTGGATAGAATGCAACTGTGGCTGTGTTCGTATCCACTTAAGAGTTCCGCTTGGTTCTTCACAAAACCAATGAAGTTAACAAGTGTTTCTGGTGGAAAGAAGAGGAGGGGCGGATGTTCTTGGTGGGGTAAGGTGGGGGGCGAGCTGGAGGGCGGCGTGCTCTCTTTCGGCCACCATCTGTTTTGGATGTTAGTGCAGCTTTCAGACTTTGTATTCGTTCTACTTTGGTTTCCCGCTCTCTCTTTCTCTTTCCCAAACTTGGGCTCAACAGTTTGTATGTTTCTGCTTTTATTTTATCTTGCACTTGCCAATTGGGTCACCGTGGAGTGTTTCATCACTCTGTCCAGCCTGGTGTATTGTACTTAGTTCTGTATAAATCTGTCTTTAACTTTATTTTTTTCCTCTCTATCTTGGGGAGACATGTTGTGTTAAAACTGTCACATGTATTATTTGTAACAAATTCCAAAGGCGGTTCTTTCATTGAAACACCAAACAGAACGATGATAATTGTTTTAATTTATGTGGTGCGTCTGTGTGTGTTAGTGTTTTTGTGTGTCTGTCACTGTGCGTTTGTGTGTGTGTGTGTGTGCATGACAATCTTTGTATTCGTTATCATTTAAATATTACTTGTTCAATGACTTATGGGTGTGGAGCAGCTTGTTCACTTTGTCTGGTGTCTACTCTTTCCTTCATCTCTTCTACCATGCAGTTTGTAAATGTCTTC
>NC_136946.1:12987128-13014628 GCF_949987615.1 Pollachius pollachius | reverse complement strand
TGTGTCTTCGGCGGGGGCGCCGTGGAGGCGCTGCTGGACCAGCGCTGGCACAAGGTGGCGCTCAGCGTGCGCCACGGCGAAGCCTCTCTGCTGGTGGACTGTGGTTCCATCGACAGCCAGCCCCTGGACGCCCGCGGCGCCATCCCCACCGACGGGCACACGCTGCTCGCCATCCGCGCCGCCGACGCCACCCCCGGTGCAGGTACGGACGGGGACTCGAAACCGACGATGTTAACGTGCGAGTGTGTGTATGTGTGTGCGTGTATTTGTGTGCATGCTTGTGTGCGTGCTCATGTGTTTGTGTGTGTGTGTGTGCGCGCGTGCTTGTGTGGGTG
Source organism: Pollachius pollachius (assembly GCF_949987615.1). Classification (NCBI taxonomy): domain Eukaryota; kingdom Metazoa; phylum Chordata; class Actinopteri; order Gadiformes; family Gadidae; genus Pollachius; species Pollachius pollachius. Next base: position 13,014,293 of record NC_136946.1, on the reverse strand, counting down.
TTTATGGTGTGCGTGTTGGTGTGTGTGTTCACATCTGTGTATTTTCTTGTTTTTTGTTCTGCTAGCTTTGCACGGGCTACATCATGTAGCCTGTGTCGTCACTTTTGATTCACCCAACCTTTGCTGGCTCTGCGATTACGATTTTTTGGGATTGTTATTTTAGAATGGGTTCCCGCCAGACCACAGCTCATACTTTTAATAAGAGTTACTTCCATCGCTGGGCACTTTGCCTTTTTCGTTTTGCACAGAAAAGTGACATAAATAAAGTTTGAGTGATTGAACGGAGTTAAGGAGACAGTGGGAGTTATTATTGCCGGCACTTAGGACCAATCTTTGAGGCCTAATCTGAAACACTCCAGCCTAAAAGAAAGCCAGAACGATTCTTTCTGAGTTGCTTCTCGTCTTTTTAGTGCTGTAATGCACCTATTAACTGTATCATCGCATTAGCAAGCCTTCCCCAAGGCACCGCCCACATCCCTCCATTCGCCCTCAGCCATGGAAGCAGCACATTTTCGTCCTCTATACGTGCGTGCGCGTGTACTTTGTTTGCACCGCTGTGTATTGATGCACATGCGCTGCAATAACTGCACATGTTTTCATCACATATGCGTCGTCCCTGAAGCCTTTTTACCCTCTATTCAATGCCGTGCTTTGCGCCTGTTGGCAATAAATAGATCCAGTAATGAGGGCACTTAGACCGACAATGAAGTGGTCTAACCTGGATATAACAACCCACCCTTGGTCTTTAATTCAAACACATAGTAGCTGCGTTCAGACCGTACAATACCCAGTGGTCACTTCCACTGCACACAAACAAGTAGCCATAAATGAGACCTGTTCGATGAGATCATGTTATTATTTCGTTATGTTATCTTCTTGCGCTGTATGCCTGGGAAGATGTAGGGCTCTGCTTGTTAAACAGATTCTTAAGCTGTGTGTGTGTGTATCTGTGTATCTGTGTGTGTCCTTAGATGGACATTCAGCAGGTGATGCTGTACTGTGACCCGTCCCTGGCCATGCAGGAGGCCTGCTGTGAGATCCCTGGGGCCCGGGTAAGGACTGCTGGATCAGATGCTTCATTCACTCATCGCCTTGGACACTCACTCCTTCATTTACTCGCTCACTTAATGATTTTAACATGCACACACTTGGTTACCTATTGATTTAGTCACTCACTCACTCAGATGTCCACTCATTCACTCAATTACTTGGAAACTCACTCACTCACTCAATTACTTGGATACACGCTCACTCAATTACTTGGATGCACACTCACTGACTCAATTACTTGGATACCGATCGCTCAATTGTTCAGACACTCACTCACTCACTCACTCACTCACTCACTCACTCACTCACTCACTCAGATGTTCACTGACTCAGTACATTTCTTGGATACTCACTCACTCTATTGTTCGGAAACTCACCCCCTTACTCACTCACTAACTCGATTGGACTCTTATTTACCAACTCACTCACACAATGATACTCAATGACAAATGATTAGCCAGCTAGCTTTAGCAATATGTCTGGCAAATGTCCAAGTGATTATTTAAATAATGACTTGGACACACATTCACTGACTCATTCGCTCATTCACATTCACTGACTCGAACTCACTTGCTAACTTACTAAATTACTGATGTGCAAGGTAACCATAGTTATCAAATGTACGAAATGTTCAACATTAATGCTGCAGGCATTTTGCTATGTTGATATCCATGGTCCACTCTACTCCATAATATTAATTAAATAATATGATATGTTGTCTCACAGATAGCTAGGGATATTTAGCTGATCACTGTTAATGTTGTGTCCACAACATGAAGAAGTGTGTTATCTCATTGGGGCAATTATGCTAGAACATTGTGTTAATCAATAATGCCTGTTGTCAGAGTCAAAACATACCAATACATTTACTTTCCATGTGTACATATTTTCCTCCTTCTCCTCAGCTTTCATCATCACCCTCTTTTCCAGTGTTTTCTTCATCTTTCCCCATGGCGCAAAACACATTTCTCAACAATACAGCTAGAAAACCTTTTCTGACGGAATTTGTGTTTGGTTATTTTTGTTCAGGGTCTCCACTGAATGTTTGTATGCAGGTGTTTGTGAGTGTCTGTGTGTGTGTGTGTGTGTGCACTTGTGTGCATGAGTCTGCGTGTGTGTGTGTGTGTGTGCGTGCATGTGTGTGTGTGTGCATGTGTGTGTGTGCTTGCTTATGTGTCTGTGTGTGTGTGTGTGTGGATGTGTGTTCATCTCTGTGTATTTGTATGCATCTGCGTCCTCCGCTGTTGTCTGTGCACGTGCGCACAATTAGAAATGCGCGGTACAGCACAGTTTTCCTCTTTGATATATTTATTTCTCTGAGGCAAGCAAAAAAAAACGGTATTAGTAGTGTTACTCAGAAGCTCTGAAATGCGGAACGCCATCAAGAGAGGAGAAAAGGTTCCGGAATTGATTAGAGGATTGGAGTGAAGGAAAAACACACACTTGTCCCTTTTCTTCTTCAGGGCACGTGCGCTCCTGGGCTACCCATAAGCACTGTTTCAGTTTTCAACCAAAATTTTCACTCTCTCTCTTTCTCCCGCTCTCCCTCTGTCTCTCTCTCACGCTCTTTCTAAATGTCTCCCTCCATTTCTCTCTCTGACTCTTTCTTGCTTGCTCTCTCTCTCTCTCTCTCTCTCTATCTCGGGTACTTACAAATGACACATCACAAGGCAAAATGGCATCAGTGGGTCGATGAAGGGCTTGTCGTTGGTGCATTATCATTTCAGCACTGTTGAGTGTTTTCAATCTGTGACTTTGCTGAAGGGCACTACAGCGTGGGCACATAGTTTTACACTGTGCTTTTCTCCAGGCTTTGAATTAGAGTGTTTGTTTGGAAAGTGAATTTGTGTTGTTTTGCTCTCCGGTTTATTTTGCAGTGCCCCCCCGATGAGAGAGCCAAGAGCCGGCGTGCTGCAGAGAACGACCTGGTAGACAACGCCTATAACCAGGTACCAACAAATCCACATTAACACACACACACACACACACACACACACACACACACACACACACACACACACACACACATAAATACATGCACTCTCACACATACCGACACACACACACACACAAACAAACACAAACACAAACACACACACACACCACACACACACACACACACACACACACACACACACACACACACACACACACACACACACTCCCACAGACACAGACACACACACATAAATACATGCATTCTCTCACACACAAACACACAAACCTCTTAACACACTAAGACAAACAATCATGACACACATACCTCTTAACACACACCGATGCACACACACACACACACACACAAATTCACATTAACACACACACACAACCACACACACAAATTTACATCACATTGCACAATGTGCAAGAATTAAACACTCTTTCATTCACTAGTAATAATTACATTTAGATACATTACATTTACGTTTGGGGCATTTAGCAGACGCTTTTAGCGACTTACAACGGTTCGTACATTGACACACCGAAGTCAGCCATGCAAGCGACAGCCAGCTTGTCGGGAGCAATTAGGGTTAAGTGTCTTGCTCAGGGACACTTCGACACTCAAGAGAAAATAATATAATTCATTGTGGATATCAAGTTCCCAATACTTTCATACCACAAATAGTTTTCATTGACGACAGAGGGAACAAAAATTACACACACAGGCACACACATACAGACATACACATACTTACATACAAACATGCTAACAATCACACACACGCACGCACACACACACACACACACACATAACATTATTTCATCACCCTCCTGAAGACCATTTGTTTTACTTTAACCTCTGCCTATTTCATCATTCATATTAATGGAACCTAAATTCTATTATCTATTCATTAGGCCTGGTGTTTGTCTTGGGGAGCTGTGGGGTGTTAACTAAGTGCTCTATCAGACTCCAGGACAGACTAATCAATCCCAAATATGGCCCTAGCCAGGAAAAAGTAACAATAGCGCCAGAGTACCATTCCTCTTCTTCTTCCTTTCTGCTTGTCTGTTGAAACTGCCTAAATTCCAAGCCACTGGTTTAGATGTTGTACTTATCTCATTCATTCACTCATTTAGAGCCTTTTCATTTACAGTATGTTGAAAAGATAAAAATGGACACTCCTCTCATAGTGCCAGAAGTTTGAACTTAGAATACAGGCCTAACTGTATGTTCAAACCGGTGATATGTAGCCTTGCTTTTTACCCATATACACAGACAGAACACCTGGGTTTTATCTATGTGCATGGTAAATTAAAATAGGAGTTTGCCTACTGGTGTATGTGCCAGATGCTAGCTCGTGTTAGCGCTGACTGAGACTGACATCATACTACACCCATGGAACTAGTAGCTATGGGAGGACATTGGTGCGTAACGTTTTAGAAATGTTGCGCTAAGGCGACCAGATTTTGAATGTTAACATGTTATATTTGGACACGTTAATATTAAGAAATTAACAAATATTAAGATGTTATCTGCATTTTCTGGTTGTGGCCAAGGAGTAACCTTGAATCAAGGCAGTCATACATATTCATGATGAGGTACTGTCAATGATGTCGAACAACGCAAGGGAGCCCGTTGTGCATAAATGAATGACTGTGCATAAATGACTGATTTTGGTGTCTAAGTACTTGTTTCAGGAGCCTAGGTATACCGTAAAGGAAGTGATGTGTATGAAACTTAAACCAGAGTTGTGGGTAAGAAGACGACAGTTTAAACTTTCAGTGGGGGACGGTGAAGTTTAGGGTTAGGGTTGGAACTCGTTGATGGCGAATTTGCCGAACTCTCGGTCTCATGAAACTGCGCATTTAGAATGTATTAGACTTCCAACATCGGATAATGAGTAAACAATCCAAGTAGCTTTGGCAAGCTTTATGCTGTCATGTTTCTAACACCCCTATGAGATGAGATGAGACCTTATGTGTTATCATGTCAATTTGTGAGGCGTTAACAAATTAACATATGAGGTCGTAACATAACCAATTTTCAGGCACAGTTTTCCTTTGTGTTAACGTGTCATTGGGAAGACCTTATTTGCTCTAATGGCCTTCTATATGTAGCCTCCATGTCTGTGTCTCTGTTTTCCCGGTGCCATCACTCATGATGTTGTCCACAATATCCAGGAACACTGCAAGAACTTTGCAGTCAACAATGTATATAGTCTCTCACGTATGGTGTTTCTGAACTTATTCAAGCACCAGCAGCAGCACCCGCACAAGCCTCAAGCCCTGAGTCAGACTGGTGCTATTCATAATGTAGACGTCTCCCATGTTGCTCCGTTCTCCATGCTTCATATTCTCTCTCTGTCACACTACAACACACACACACACACACACACACACACACACACACACGGCTGCAACATCATGGGGATTTTTTTATATTATACGATTATTATTAGATTTTGACTTCAGGTTCTGCAAAAAATATCGACCCCCACTGTGATGTAGTTTATTTCAAACCAGATAAAATGGCTGGGGAGCTTTAACAGTTGCCTTCTGTTCTACCTTGTTTTTATTTCTCCTTTTTCTTTGAGATGCATTTGGTGTGATAATTTGATTTTAAAGTCTCTTTGAGTTTAAATTAAAAGGGAATGCAGGCTGGTGCTTGCTTGGTGATTGTATCATTTGGGCTGGGATAGTGGCCCAAAGGTTCTGTGTTTAATCCCAAATTCCCTAAGTTTACACATGCAGAATTGAGCTATCCTATATTATGACGTATCTAATTTGCTAGCTTTCGATAAAATCATCTACTGAAGCCCTATAAGACCCAGGGTTGTAAAATGACCACATCCGCCTTCAACTCATCTAATCTAAAAAAAAAAGACAACAGTTGCATACTCAATGGATCCTATTGTTTTAATATGTAAGTAGCTTAATAGTAAAAGCTAAACATTATGTTATGTTCCCTAAGCTTTCTGTCCTCTTAGTTTGTAGTGCCCTCCTTTAATGCGTTCAGTCTTTCCCTATCTATCTATCCTTGTCTTCTTTCTTCAATCGACACAACAGGAACTGGCATTGAAGGTGAGTACCTACCAGTCACTCACAAAGTCCCTCTACCATCCCATCTCCCCTCTCTCTTTCGTTCTCTCTCATTTTCTCTCTCTCTCTCTCTCTCTCTCTCTCTCTCTCTCTCTCTCTCTCTATCTCTCTCTCGTTCTCGTTCTCACCCTCTCGTTCTCTCTCTCTCGTTCTCTCACTGCCTTTGTCTCTCGCCCGCCACCTCTCCCTCACAGAACCTCAGAGCGTGTCCGGTGTATGTTGTTTTTGGTTGATAGGGCATACATATAATGCCTGGATGGTTCTGCTGCATGTCAAATTAGTCGCTCATTCATCCACTCACTCACTCGCTCTCTCACTCACCTACCTACTCGCTGAGGCACTCACTCATTCACTCTCGCACTCACTCACACAACACCACTCCAACCCTGGTTTATCTTTTATCCTATGCTCACACCTGAATAAAGGAAGTACTGTCAAACGCAAGCACACACGCACACAGACAAAGACACAGACACGCACATGCACTCACACACACACACACACACATCCACACACACACAGACACACACACACACACACACACACACACACACACACACACACACACACACACACACTTTCAATAACTCATGCAGTGATGATGTATCATGTCTCTCTCTCGCTCTCTCTCTCTCCCCCCTCCCTCTCTCTCGCTCCCTCTCTCTCTCTTTATCTGACTCTCGTTCCACATCACACACAGGACTGATTCACACCTCATTATACACTGTGTCGCCTCACTGTAGTGACAACTTTTTGCTTTTTTCATTTACTAATTCGGCCCAAAAATAGACGTGTTCTGTTCACAAGTAACACATACGCACACACACACACACACACACACACACACACACACACACACACACACACACACACACACACACACACACACACACACACACACAGACCTCCAAACGACCTATTATGCTGTCCTGAGCAGTGTTGCTGTTGACTTCTGCAGGAATTTCTCACAGAAAGCACAGGCTATTACCTATTCATATGTGTTTGAAGAGGAGCACATGCATTAACACACACACTAACACACACTGGCACACACACACAAACACACACACACACACACACACACACACACACATACACGCACACATCCCGAATTGTTTAGGATTCATAAGGGAGAAGAAATCTAAGTTTTTAGTGGGGATAACTTTAACTTAGAGATAACACAATATTTTCTTCTGCCAAAAGCAACTTAGCCATCACGGCCAGAATGTTTATCTTCTTTTAAGAAGCCAGTAGTATCTAACGCTCACTTAAGATGTTGCTTTGGTCCGCCACTTAGCGCCTTAAATTACATTTGAGACACATAAGCGTGTTAAAATCACTGCCAAAACAGCCTAGTGTACTGCTTTTATTAAAGGAATGCAAAGCGTACAGAAAAAAGCAAGACATCATATTAGGGGATGTTCATCCGACAAAATAGTGGTGCTACATATTAAAAGGATTGGTTGCCGTGGAATGCTAGCTAGGAAGCCGTGGAGGCTGAACCCTGGAGGAGGGAGCCAGGGCCGTGGAGGAAGTGCGGAGGTATACATATTCTGTCCGGGTTGCAGGTCAGGACATCACCCGTCTGGGTGAGCCATGTTCTCTCCTGGCTTCACTCAAACGTCGGTCACCAATATTATCAGTCAACATGACTGTTTTGTACCGATGCTCTGCCGAGCACCGACTTTGACCCTGCCTTGCACAAATATGAAAAAAGGGCAATATATAATTTTGTCTTTTGGATTCAACGTGCGTTGGTAAGTGTAGAGTTCCTGGAGAACCTAACAGTGATTCACCATAATTAACATTAAGTACTTAATTTTCATGTCACAAAGACAGACGTGCTTTATTTCCATTGTTTACGTTCGTGGTAGGCGTGTTCCTGCAACAAATTCATTTTGACGTATGATATTGGTAACGGATGCTTTAGCAAAGCCAGGGGGGGACAGCTACGATGGTTTGATTGCACAGACCGCTACTGTCCTTTAAGAGCAGCCAGATCTACTAAGATGGGCTCGGTCTTGATCAAGCGAGGGCCGGGTGGATGACTGACGCCATCAGTGAACTCGTGTTGACTGCTCTTCCAGTAATCTTCCTGAAAGGTCCCCTGGCTCTGTTCTAAGCCTTGAGTGCGCAGGGAGAGCCCTCGACAGGCCTCTGAATGCGGAGAGAGTCGAGCTACAGTGCTCCGACCTGTAGCCCCATGCTGACAGGGTTGAAGTGCCCCCGGGCCCAATAAATTCAAGCTTATAGCGGAGGAAAGATTTTACCATCAGATGTGTCTACTACACAATCATGGAGTTCTGGTAGGGCGGGGGGAGGGGGGGTTCAGGGGAAGTGAGAGAGAGTATAAAAAATAATAATGATGACTCTCATGATTTCTGTTCTGTGTTTATTTATTTCTTTGTTGTTCCTCGCTCCCCTACTCATTATCTCGTAGCGGAACATCAATACATGCCAGTGTCCTGCGGAGAGAAAGCGGGGGCTCGCGCAAAAAAATAACTGAAAAAAAGCTGAGGGTGGTAGACTGTAATTACATGCTACCTCTTTAGAGCATCGCGGCCGCTTACAATGGCTGTTCTTGAGTTTGTTGTGGGTCTGTGTGTGTGTGAGCGAGTGTGTGTGCATTTGTGTGCGGGGTTCCTTAATGAGTACTTGCAGTAGCAGCTGTTCCGTTCTGTGCGTTCTTTTTCGGGACGGAGATTCAGACTTATCTATTGATCGCCCCTTCCTGTAGGACATGTTGGCCCGGGTTTTTTGATTTTGCGTGTGTGTGTGTGTGTGTCGGTGCATACATCCGTGTAAGGGGTTTGGAAATGTTAGAACTACCCCAGGGCTGGTTTGCATCCTCTTCCACCGTAAATGCTACTTTTTGCGCTTCGAAAATGAAAGGAATGGTTTCAGTTTGTTCAACAGCACCACCCCGTGGCGGCAAGCAGAACTGCACCTATCGCCACCCATTCCATTATTTCCTATCGCGTTCTGTCCTCTTTCCTCTGTGCACTGCCTTTTACACACGATGCTGAATCATAGTTTATCACTTCTAGTTGGATTGTCTGTACGTCTCTTTCTCTATGTGGCGTGCTGCTTGTGTTCTACTTCACAGTGGGGAACAGAATGTAAGAGGGCTACTTCGATGGGTACTCCCCCGTTATTCATGGGTGGCTTTTAAATGGTGTATGAGGTGTACTGAACGATTTCCCCCACTGTGCTCTTTTCACAGCTGCTGAGCCCGGACACCAAACTGGGAGCGGAGAAAGGAGAAAGGTGTTACCCGGTGAGTCCAAAGTCGAAGACACGCACACACACATAAACACACACTTAAATTCACATCCGCACGCACACACACACACACACACACACACACACACATATACACATGAAACCTACAAATTCAAGTGCCTGGTGAGGGTGTGTGTGTGTGTGTAAAGTGTTGTCAAGATAATCTAATGATGGTGGAATGTATGACTCATCACATGCCTCAGCATGTTAGCTGAAGACTGTAGTGGAACAGTTATACATACACACACACGCACACACACGCACACACGAACACGCACACACACGCACACACACGCACACACACACACACACACACACACACACACACACACACACACACACACACACACACACACACACACACACACACACACACACACACCGCACACACACACACACACACACACACACACACACACAAACACACACACACACACACACACACACGCACGTGCACTCACAAGTACACATATGCAACCAACTGCAACCAGTACACACACAGACCCCCCCCCACACACACACACACACACACATACACACACCCAAACACACACAAGTGTGGTGCAGGTTGGCGTGACACGCTGATTGGCTACGTTTGCTAATATAAACTCTTTAGTGCGCATCGATTTTCTATTAACCCTACAAAGCGATCCCTCTGGTATCCCCTTGCAGGGTGTAGGCTCTCCCCCAGTAGATGTAAGTGCCCTTCTCTGTGCAAATCCAGGCTATTACTATTCTGGTTTTGGTTTTCGGTCGGCCGCGTGTTTGAATACTGTACGAGTCTGGCCCTGAATTTGCGAGTGGCGCTAGGTGTGTGAAAACGTGTTTGAAATGTTGACGCGTCCGTATCTGTCCGTCCGTCTGTTTGTCCGTCTACAGGGCGTGGTAGGACCCCAGGGTCAGAAGGGAGAGAAAGGTGAATCGGTGAGTGCTGTTCCCCCCCCCCCACACACACACACATGCATGCACACCACTCATCTCTCCCAAACACACACTCTTTTCCCTTCTGTGGGCTGTTTTGTTTGATCTTGACCCAATTTTTCCTCCTAATCCTATTAGTAATTACATACTCTACCAGACAGGGATGTTTGCGAGTAGTCGTGCACACTCATTGTTGAGCATGTGTGTGTGTGTTTGTGTATTGGTGTCTGTATGTCTGTCTGTGTTGGTTTTAATCTGCAGGTGTCTTGTCTGTCATGTCTTTGTTCATTTTTCCGTGCTTTTGTGTGTGTGTGTGTGTGTGTTTGTGTTTGTTTGTGTGTGTCTTCTTATATGTGTGTGCACGTACATGTGTGTTTAGTTTCCTATTTTGTGCGTTTTTCGCCGTGAGATTTTCTGTGGTTGTGTGCTTGGGGTGTGTTTGTTTGTGTGAACATGTGCATGTATGTTTGGTTGTAAGAGTGTGTCTGTGTGTGTGTGTGTTTGTGTGTGTGTGTGTGGTGTGCACACACATACACGCGTGTGTCTAATGTATTAGCGGAGCCTGCATTACACTCTGGCAAGCATGCTCGCTACTGGTGAGTGTGTGGGGGTGAGGTGGGGTGGAGGTGAGACCTCTTACCAGATCCACTCGCATTGATCCGCCCCCTTGTCTCCATCCCTCCTCTCCACAGGCCCTGCCAGCCAACTCGGGAGAGTCGGTCGGCTACAAGGTAAAAAAAACAGTGGTTCCCAACCTGGGGGGGGCGCCAGAGAGGGCGTGAGGCCTCTGACGGCTAGAGGCAAATTGACGTCCGAGCAGTGCCGCAATTTCAGAATGTAGCAAATGCAGCAGCAGTGCGCCCGTGCCTGACTTTATAGCAGCTCATCCGAGCTTGAAAGAACTATTTTAGATCTCACGGGCCCCGCGATTGAAAATAGACCTGTCGCTAAGTCACGCCCCCCCTCCTTACCATGACGAACTCGGACAAACAAACCAGACCCGATAACAAAAACATATGGAAATATGTCAGCTGACAGTGTATCGAAGCAGGTTTTGGAGAGGTTTTGGGCGAAAAAGGATTTAATTTCTTCCAGTTTCAATCTAAAGGGACTACATTACGCTATGGAGGGGTATACTCAAAACTTTTAAACAAGGGCGATTTACTATTTACATGTGCAAAAACGCCAACATATTCTTTAATTTGCTGACCACTTGTTTTTTTATCCCGACAAAAGCCTCCTAAGGACAGTTCCTCTGTGTCTCTCTCGTAGATCGCACCATAATTCAACGCCTTTGTTTAATGCGACTGCATCATCTTCTCTCACATGATCAGCAGCTTGCAGTTTCACTTTCTCTTCAGTTAGAACTGCTCATGATGATATCGCTGCGTTGTCTCTGTGGAGACAGTGCAGCATCAACACCTCTACCCAAGCCCCCCCCCCCCCCCCCCCCGGAACCGTGGAGCCGTCACATTTACATCAGAATGAAACCCAATAAACCGCCAATGTGTGTAGGGTCCGGGAGGGTAAATTGCTAGCTCAAGCAACCTAATCGCAAACCTAAGTTAGGCTACTTTTTAGCGTGATGCTGTTGCGGCTCTCAGCTGTGCCAGAGCGTTCATAGTTGCTAGGGAAACCACCTGACGTTGCCGCCCGGTGCAACAGTGTGAACTGCCCAGTTTTTAGAAGCTAGGAGTCGCAAGTTGCAAGTCGTTGCGAGGCGAATCTTAGGTCTGAACTGGGCTTAAGGGCGGAGCTTTGCGACAGGTCAGTCCCATCAATTCGCAAATGCATTTTTGCCATTCAGCGCGCTTGTCGCCATCAAAACAAAAGCGCGCAACAGACTGGAGGTGCACAACGACTTTAGACTGGCTGTCACTCATATTACACCTGACCTTCCAGCCCTGGCTGTGGGTATGCAAGCCCAAGGTTCACATTAATCAATGTAGGCCTATTAATGCCACGCACTGTAAGCTACGAAAATAACACATTTATTAAGTAAAGGCACAAAAAGTATAAATGTATGGTTATGGGCTGGGGGGGGTGGGGGGGGGCGGGGTGTATTCCATCAGAAGTGAATTAGGGGGGCCCTGGAGAAAAAAGGTTGGGGACCACTGCATTAAAAGGTTGCTCTGGGTCGGTGTGGTGTGTGTTTGTGTGGTTTGAGTGCGTGGGTGTTTGTCTGGCTGGGTGTGTGGCTGTGAGTGTGGGTGTGTGTCTGTGTATGTGAGCATGAGTGTGGGTGTGTGTGTGTGAGTGTGGGTGTGGGATTGTGTGTGTGTGTGTGTAGAATATAGAGCAGAATGATGCAAGCCACTATATTCTCCTGACATCAAGCATTTATGTGTATGTTTTGGTTTCATTCCTGCCTCTGTTTTCCTCTTTCTCTCTCTCTCTCTCCCTCTCCCTCTTCGTCCGGCTCTCCTTTTCTCTCTATTGTCTCTATTGTATCTTTCCATCCCCAGGGGGATAAAGGGGAGAAGGGGGAGCACGGTCTACAGGGTCTCTCTGGGAACCCGGGCAAGGATGTGAGTCTTCATTGTAATTCTCTCTCTCCTAAACTCTGCACCTATGTGTGTTTTTGTGTCTCTCTGTCTCTCTCTCTCTCTCTCTCCCTCTCTCTCTCGCTCTCTTTTTCTCTCTCTCTCTCTCTCTCTCTCTCTCTCTCTCTCTCTCTCTCTCTCTCTCTCTCTCTCTCTCTCTCTCTCTCTCTCTCTCCCTCCTTCTTTTTGCAGGTGAAAGCTAAGGTGCCCATGAATGTTCATTTGGCATGAAAAACCAAAACTTCTCCAAGGTTGAAAATAACACTTGAGCTGCTTGGCTTTGCAATGCTATGCCAAGCAAGGAGACACACACACACACACACACACACACACACACACACACACACACACACACACACACACACACACACACACACACACACACACGTACACACACACACACACACACACACACACACACACACACACACACACACACACACACTACGCAGACACACACACAAACATACTTCCATCTACCTCATTCCCAGAATAGGTGATTTGGGTATTCGGTCATTCAGAGTTACGATTTGAGATCACACTCACATTGATAGCTTTTCCTGCTCTCTCTCTGACTTTATGTATCCCCCCCTCTCTCTCTTTCTCTCTCTGACTCTTTGCCTACATCTCTCCCTCTACCTCTATCTCTCTATATCTCTGACGCTCTGCCTGTCTCTCTCTGTCTCTCTCTCTACATCTATCTCTAACCCTCTTTCTGTCTGTCTCTCAGTCTCCCTCTCCCTCTCTCTGTCTCTCTCACTCTCCTTTCCTCTGTCTCTCTCCCTATCCCTCTCCCTCTCTCTGTCTCTCTCCATCTCTCCCTGGTAGACTTAAATCCACCCTAATGCCTGTTAGATTAGACTACAGCAACAAAAAGCTGTACAATCAATGATGCTTCATTGGCCATGCTGAGCCGCCCGCGCCCAGACTGGGAAGTGCTTCAGATTGCCTTGAATCATCCTTTAATCCCCTCCCTACACCCTCCCCCAACCCTCCCACCAGAACAACCATCCCAATAAGTATATGAAAAGTTTTTCAGGGGAGGGAATTTTCAAAACTTGTGCTAGACTCCAAGGAGACATATCCCCCCCCCCCCCCCCCCCCCCCCCCCCCCCCCCCCCCCCCCCCCCCCCCCCCCATCTCCCCTTCCCCATCTCCCCATCTACCCCCCCCCCCCCCTGACAGCTTTTGGCTCCTCCGTGGGACTAAATAATTGTTAGATGCACAGATGGATCTGTCTGTTGCGTTGGGTACATTTTCTTAAGCCTCCTAAGCATCTGGCAGGCGCAGTATGAAGTGACTTAAGGCTGGGCCTGGCATCGGGAGAGGGCTTGGAACAATGCGCAGGCACCCCTGGCCAAAGGAGACCGAGGTTTCTTCTTTATTGTTTTCTCTTGTTTCTTTTGGAGCGTGCTGTGGGTGCTGTTAAGATCATCTGTCACTGCCTGCTTTGTATTTTTGTTTGAGCTCAGTGTGTAGCATCGTCAATCAAAAAACCCTCCACTCGCTCAAAATCGCAACCCTCCAAATCCTGAAAAGATGGTTTCCCAAGAAGTATTTTCCTAGGATTCTTCCCTGGACCTAGGCCATGTCATCCTTCCATCCCACAGTGATTCAATCACTTGGTCTTTGACACCAACTCTCTCTCTTTGGGTCTTGTCTCTCTGTCCACCTAGGGTCGAGCGGGATCCATCTGTGTGGTCGGCCCCAAGGGACAGAAGGTCAGTTCCATGTGATCATGTAGAGATCTAAGCGCTAGCCGATAACCGCCCTGGCTTATACTGTGTGTGTGTGATTTACGGTGAAGTGAACGTGGATGTGTGTGCTTGAACCCAGGGGAAATCTGGAGGAGTTGGGCCCGAAGGACTGGCGGGAGAGCCAGGGTTCCCTGGCACACCTGGGCCCCGAGGCGTGGGAATACCAGGCCTACCTGTGAGTTTTCCATTGTTTATAATTATTGATTATTTGATATTGATTTCACTATTGGATTATCCACCCTTCTTTTCATTGTGTTTGCATGTTTGTGTGTTTGTGTATTTGTGTGTGTATGTTTATGTGTGTGTGTGTGTGTATTTGTGTGTGTGTGGGTGTGTGTGTATATGTATGTGTATGACTATGTGTGTATGTGTGTGTGCGTGCGTGCGTAAATGATGCGTTTGAGAGCATGTTTACGTCTGTGTTTGTGTTCTGAGGTTTTGATCTCATGAGATGTCCCCGGTTCCACCTCAAGTCTCTCGGCGTGTCGAGCCTGCAGAAATGGGAGGCCTGGTTTAGCTGGCGTAGCCGTCTTTTGTTCTCCCTTTCCAATATGCCGTTCGTCACGCCCCGTCGAAGCACAGAAGCATATTTTTGTTGGATTATATATATGCATTAATATATTTCTCTTTTTTCATACGTTGCCACTCTGCTTTTGTCAGTGTTGGATTAGAGTGATGACAGTGATGGAGTTGACTCGCTGCCACACTGATGAATTCATTTTGTGTGTGTGTGTATGTGTGTATTTGTGTGTATTTGTGTGCGTGTCCATGTGTGTGTTTTTTTTTCTGCACAGGGCCCGCCAGGTGAAGCAACCAGTGTGAAGGGGGACAAGGTAGGATTTCCCTCGTGGGTTGCGATTATTATAAGTCTCGCGCACAAGTGATTATGTACAAATACGTGGGACATGGATGTAGGCCAAAACATGTATTACACACCAAAACATATTTTGGCGTGTTATTATGATTTTGATGAAAAATATGATGAGGATGAGGATGATTATTTATAATTTTGGCGGGGTTCATCATTATTAATTGTATTTATGATTGAAATGAAACACAGAAGAACATTATCGTGACTGTCATGTGTCACTGTCACTGTTTTGTTTTGATGAAGGGGATCAGGGCTGTCTGAGGGGATGAGGTTGTTTCGGGTGTCTTAGTCTAGTCTCTGTTACACAGGGGGACTCCGGGCTCCCGGGAACCGAGGGCTCAACAGGAGATCCGGTGAGTGGCTTCAATCTGAAACTGCATTTGTTGATGTAGAAACGGCACACACCGCGGAGCCTCAAGCACGCACTCACAAGATTAGGAGATTAGTACCAACTAGGTTTGCCTGAATCCACAGAGAGAAAAAAATAAAAAGAAAGTAAAGAAATAGCTGTCTCTGGCAATGTGTTCTATGGCAGAGAAACAAAAGTATGCTATCACTCATGGACCCGACCATGTGGAACCAGAGGAACCTGTGCTGGAGCCACCTTTCATGGGCTGGGCTTGCTGCCCCACCACACATCTGGTTCCACTGGAATCAAGTCACAAACAAACAAGACATGAATAACAAGAGTGTGCGATTCTTTTCCTTTTTAATCCAATGTGTGTTTGGTTCTGTGTTCTTTTCTAGGGACCCAGAGGCCCAGGTGGATCAAAGGGCGAGAAGGTATCCTGATCCGGTCTGGCTCTCTAAGGGGCAGTTGCTGTCGGTTCTTCTGAGCTTTTATTATCATATTTTTATTAGTAGTATTATTAGGGAGGTAGTGCCTTTGTCCATGGTCTACCTGTTTGAATCCTTGAGGAAAATGCCTTACCATCGACATGCCCTGCAACTTCATTACTATTGTATAAAAATGTCTGCTTGATTACAAAAGGCAAAGTAAGACGGTTAGTAGTACAATTGTAACCACAGCAGGTGTGTGTATGTGTGTGTGTGTGTGTCCATTCTAGGGGGACGCCTGTGAGATGTGTCCCGTGCTGTCAGGGGATCTAGACAACATGGTGACCCTGCAGGGGAAGGCTGGTCCCAAAGGAGAGCCCGGCCTGCCCGGGAGAGGAGATCCAGGGCTTCCTGTAAGTACAGCGCTACGACAAGGGAGTGATCATCCCCTTGATTGCGTATTTGCCCTTAAATCTGAGATATAGGACTTCCTGTAAGTACAGTGTTACAACAGGAAGTTAATATCCCTTAATTGTATATTTGCCCTGGGCAAGGGAGATGTGGGACTCCCTGTCAGTGCAGCTTTCTAGCAGGAATTGATCAACCCTCATTTGCTTATTTACCTGGAAACTGGAGAAGTAGGTCTGCCTATAAGTGTAAGAGTACAACAGGAAATCATCACCTGCCATTGTCGGAATAACATCTCAAACGGTCAATGGTTATGCCGATAGCAAACACATTCTTTGTGATGTTTCTTTTTTCTCTTCCTTTTAATCATATATAATTGTTATATCTGGAGACACTGTGAGATAACAGCCTTGAGCCACTGCTTTATCTTTCACCCGTGGCTTGACATTGATTCTAGCTGCGGCATTCTCTTCGGATAGCGATAGGTCTTTAAAAAATGAATTGTGTCTTTTATTTTATTTTTTCATTTCCTTACTTTTATTCAGCCTGTCCCCTGGTTGCAGTAACCAGGCATAGGAAATGGGGAAATGGATTTCTGCTGCAGCGGAAATGTGTATATATATATATATATATATATATATATATATTGCTCTCTTATGAAATCCTCAGCACAAAGATTTCAGAATCTGTCATACCTGGTTAGAGGGAGCAGAAAGAGAGGAATAACTGACAGGAAACAGGTCTGTGTGTTTCCTTCCAAAGCCTCGCCTGTCTCACTATGTTCGTCCCATCGCTCCTCTGTTCCAACAGGGTCTTGGCGGTGTGGATGGCAGGTCAGGATCCAAGGTATTAACCCTCACAAGCTGTGGCGCACCGCTTATATGGCTCATTATACTGCTCACTTCATCGCTTATGACATACACATAAATTAGAGTCAACAGGGTTAATTTGCAATCTTTTGGAAAATAATGTTAATTAGAAATTAGAAAGCTAACAGCCTTTTTGTCAATTCAAAATACTTTTTTCTATTTTTTTGCTTGGGTGTTGGTGTATGTATGTACATGCGTATGTGGTGTTTGTGTGTGTCTGTGCATTTGTACACACACACATACACACATCATTTAGATGTTCTATGCATCACGAGAACGCTTGCCATTTGGCCGCTTCTCACACATCTCACTAATTCAGATTCTTATGTACGACACATTCACGTCGGTGCAGCCAGCCCAAGCTCTATCTCTCTCCGTGTCTCTCTATGTCTCTCTCCCGCGCTCTCTCTCTCTCTAACCCCCCGTCAAAGCCGAGTGCTTGCGTTGGCACCGAGCGGGAGACTCAAGCATCTGTGTCTTTGTGTTTCCTTGGCAGGGAGAGCCAGGATCAGACGGCGGCAAGGGGGCAAAGGTCAGATCCGTGCATTTATTCCCCCTCCCTTTCCTGTGTGTCGCTCACCATCAGGTCGCTATAGACATACTTTAATGTCACCGTTGCATAACACAACGCCCACGTTGTGTGTATGTGTCTTTGAGTGCCTGTGTGTGTGTGTGTGTGTGTGTGTGTGTGTGTGTGTGTGTGTGTTGGTGACAGACTTGTCAAGTGAAGAATGTTTTGCAAATAATTACCATGCACTCATTAGGCTGACCGCGCCGGCGGCGGCACCTGACAGATGGCCGCCTAATGTCTGAACAAATTGTAACCAGACAGATTTGTAAAGTGGTGAAAGCCAATCGAGTTTACTTAGCAGCCGATGACCTTTCACCTCCCCCCTGTCTGAATCCCCCCCCCCCCCCCTGGGGATGAAAATAAAAAGGAAAATAGAAATCTGTTTGTATAAAAAAAGAAATGGAAGACAAAGTGATTATGTTAATGTATGCAGATGACAGTGACAAATCTTCCTCCTGTGTGTGGTTGTCTTTGTGTTTGTGTTTTTGTGTGCGTGTGTGTGTGTGTGTGTGTGTGCGTGTGTGCGTGCGTGCATGCGTGCATGTGTGTGTGTGTATTTGTATGTGTGTGTGTGTGTCTGTTGCAGGGTGAGCCATGTTCGGAGTGCCCGACCCCGGGGGACATCCCATTCCTCCCTGGCAACATGCCACAGCACCTGACGCAGAGGGGGGAGAAAGGGGAACCAGGCGTGGGTCTGAAGGGAGAACAGGTGAGGTAACCCCTCCCCCCGCCCCCAACCCGCCCTGATCCAGGAGATATAGCACAGTGAAGAAGAAACAGGGACAGCTCCACTCCACTCATCATGTGCGGCCCACATCACTCTTATTAGTGATAAATCTGAGGCAGCGTATGTGTGTGTGTTTGTGTGTGTGACAGGATATTCCAACCACAAACAAACACCAACCTCCGAAAACAGACATAGCTAATTAAGTTTCGCTTGGTGGCTGGCCAACCACATCGACTGCAAATAAATAGTGGCAGCTGCGGTGGCTAATGAGTTTACGGCAATTGAAAGGAAATATAGGACTGCTTATCTGAATTTGCTGAGTTACGTGCCGCTACAATGGACGTGCCGCTTTAGCTGCTAGCTTAGCAAAGCAGGGTAGTTTATTGAGCACACTGCTCATGAGGTTCTTTTGTTTTGGCGGGGAGCAGCTCTTTTTGCACTGTGTGGGGAATAAGAGACTTCCTGTGTGGTTCTCTTCACTGCAAGCTGTTGGTCTGACGCTAAGCATCATCCCCTGAACAAAATGGATACATATAGATTCAGTTTATGGACGAAAGAAATACATTGCAGTTATCCCCAGATTTTTTCACCATTCATTCACTATCAACAACATGAAGGTGGATTACGCTTTTAGAAAGAAATTCTAGTAAGCTTGTTCATGCGTGGGCTTTTGCTTTTTGTTTTGTTTGTGGTTTCTGTTGTGGTGGTGCAATGTGTTACACCTGGAACAGCATGGGGCACTAATGTAATTGAAAACACTTTGTGTTTCACTATCTACCCGGCTGCCACAGGGGGAACCAGGAACCATAGGATTCAGTGGCCTCCGGGGAGAGAAGGTAAGAAGCTTAGGCGATAAACGCACCTGACTGTAGGCAATCCCCCCCCCCCCAACCCCGCACTAGGTCCACTTGTAAAGAATAAAATACGGGGCCCAAATTGACAGGGCTTTACTCTGCAGGGTGGCTGAATTCTGCTCTCAAGCAGAAGAGGCGGGAATCCATTGGGGGCATAATCATGGTGGCACATTCATTTTCTGCTCTTAAAATGTATTCTTTAGGGATTCCGCTTGGCAAGATATTTATGCGAAGAAAAGGGACGGACTTAGGTAGCTGGGAAAACAGGGATAACTGAAAAAGTATCAGGGTCCCCTCAAGGTTTTTTTTCACGGATTGTGCGTGAACAATTGCCATGACTTAATTTGGTTTCAATTGTGAGGATTTGTGTAATATTGAGGCTTTTAAGTGTTTTTTAATCCTCTCTTAATGTTTCCAGGGAAACTCAGGAAACAGAGGGGCCGATGGTAAAACGGTAAGTGCGGCCCGCTCGGTCTATTATGAACACGTTAGTTCCTGTTAATGAACTTGTTTAACGTTTAATTTTGATTAAATGTCACCGTTTTGATGTGATAGGGCAAAACTGGAGCCAGAGGACCCAGCGGCAAAGATGGTCAGAAGGGAGACAAGGTTAGAGAGCTTAATTTGATCCTACCTGATGGCACCACATTATCGCCCCCGTCCTTTGTCTTACTGAGAAGGGAATACTGTGTATTGCGTTCGGCTAGTTGGTATGGATGTTTTTGTCTTGTCAAAGCTAGCATCCTTGCCAGGAGCTCACTGCTGCAGGTGACATGGATCACCTGACATTCCGAAGGTTTTCAGGAATTAACTTGTGTTTTTTTTGTCCTCTGTCACAGGGTGAACAAGGATTTCCTGGTTACAGCATTACTGGACCTAAAGGGGAAAGGGTACGTTGTGGATGTTTCCCTCCTCTGTGTGTATTATTTTTCAGTCCTCTCACTACACTGTTCACTCTTCTGACCCTTGCATGTGTGTGTTTGCCCCAGGGGGAGTGTGGTGTGTGCGGGCCATCCGAGGTGGGCAGCGGGCCCAGTATTATCAAACTCCCAGAGGGGTCATTAGCTAAACAGGGAGAGCCAGGGGTCCAAGGCCCCCCAGGACCACCCGGAGCTCCAGGTCGGGTGACCGCTGGCTTTCCGGTGAGATGACCCACTTCCAGAACGTTGACCTGCACCTGTGTTTATTTATTGATAAATTAAAGTGTGTGGTAATTGTTTTGAGCATGTTTTCATTCTGATGGATCACGAATCCAACTATCTTATCTATCTTTCTACATTTTATCATTTATCATTAAGCAGACAAAATTGGATCCGAGAAAGGGAACAAAATAAAAGCATACGTAACAAAATGGGGGTGATAATAATAACATCTAAGAAATAGAGCAAGTGTAGATCTCAAAAACTTGTGTTCTAAATTCAACATAAGAGCCACATAAGAAAGTGAACAAGTCTGAGTTGTGGTGGGTTTTGTACTTGCTTTTCTTGCAAACAAAATACAGATGGCAGACATGGGTAAATACAGACAAAACAACCACTAAATGTGCACATGCATTGTTCAGTTGTGCCTTTGTTTTTCTCACTGATAAGGGGCACTCATTTTGCAGTGTTATTAACTGTTATTAGCTTGTGCGGTTCTGTGAGGTTATGGCCTTGTTTATTCTGCTTTTATGTAGTTATTGGATACTATCTTAAGCTTTTGTCCCAGTTGTTGTTAGTTTTTTATTGTCGGGTTTAAGTGGTCTGAAAAGTACATGTCTCTCCTAGGACTAAAGCCTTAAGTTAAGTTAATAAATCTTGACCACCTAAGAAACATCCTGCTCCTCAGAGAGCATGCTACGTTTTATCATTGCAAACTCATCTAATTAAACAAGGCTTTGCACTGCACCGGTTCAATCTGAAATGGTTTATAAAACGCTGCAGGATTTAGAATAATTCCTTTTCCCAAAATAGTAATTAGCTAGAATCGCTATCATGCTATAGATTCCTTCTTTTTCACTAAGTCCCTACATCTTCAGACAAAACCTAAAAACACCCCTCTATCTCCTTGGCCATAGATGTATATGTACAGTCACACTTCTCTAATCCATCGCTTTCTGTTTTCCAATATACAGGGCACGCCTGGACCAAAGGGAGACAGAGTAAGTGCAACAATTGCTAGAGTCACACAAGTTCACCTCCAAGCTACCGCATGTGCTTTCACCATCTCAATTAATACAATAGAAAACATTCCCCAGCCCCTCTGACCCCTCCAGGTCTCAGTGTCATTAAAATCTTGAGCAGTTTTATACTTATCTGTTCAGGGCATCGTTTGTGTATCCACCTTGAAATAGCCTGGGTAAATTAGACCACTTAGGTGAAACAGAGGCCTCAGGAGGTACTCCCGACTGTCTTAAATAATCTGACATCCACTGGGTCTAATATAATATGCTGGAAGGAAAGATTTAATGCTACTACAGGGGAGTGTGGAGTCTTCACCTTAAATTAGATCATTCTTTCTGTCAGGGCAAGACAATAATGCATTGAAATGCACAATGACCTCAGTTCACCCCCTCCAAAAGAAATGTCTGAAGTTTAACAGGAAAACGCTTTTTTGAGGTGCAAACTTTTAAATATATCAACGAGGATCCAGTATGTAGGAACACTTGCTTATTTCCCTACAGAATGTTCTATGTTCTGTCTTCTCCCCAGGGACAAGCAGGAGATAAAGGACTAGATGGAGCTGCAGGATCCCCAGGACTGGCTGGAGAACCGGGTTATAATGGACTCAATGGCTTTAAAGGAGAGAAGGTATAATTCGGTTACCTACCTTAGAACCACATTTCCTTTTTTTAAGCTTTGAATCAATCGATACCTTTTATCCCCTCTTTCCTTTGATATCATCAATTGGTATGCTAAAACCCAGTCCGGAAAAGATGTCCATTGAAATAAACATAATGTTGTCCTTTCGGTAGCCTTAAGTTATCTATAAGGATAGCCTAGTGCAAGGCGAGCATAGCCTGAAGCGAGTTCCACAAATATATATATATATATATATATATATATATATATATATATATATATATATATATATATATATATATTATTGTTGAATGTAGCTCTCCTTGATTAATTTTGACTGACTATTTCAGCTATGGGAAAAACTTGACAGAGAAAGCCCCTGTTGCCTTGAGATTTGTTTTTTAACCAGTGGACTTTAACAAGAGGCCGCATTCAAAGCCTGGCGAGGCCCAGGGAGGGATGAACATATCGCGAGCAACAGCTTGATGTGCCTGAGACGTTTATCCCACATAAGCCTTTAATAGGTATAGCAAAGCACCAGAAGAGGGTTGGTCAAATAGGGCCACATATGGTCACGTTCTTTTTTTCTTTGATAGGTTCATGCTGGAGGATTTTGTGCCTAATGGCAGTGCTAACAACAAAAGAAGAAAGGGTATTGCCGATAAAAAGTGAAAAACATTATATAATAAGTATGTTGAGACCCAGACCCGTTACAAATTATCTTAAGATTTAGAGAACGGGTTGTTTTAGGACCATGTACATTTTTTGAAGAGTTTTTATTTCTATTTTTCTTCTCTCTAAAAAGCTAATAAAAAACTGATGCCAATGGATATATTAAGCAAATGCGTTTGTAGAGTGTATTAGCAAGGCATGCTAAGGTTTCTCATGAACTGCCCTGGCTCTTTTGTTCTACTAATGGTAGCTACAGTAAGCTGATTCATGCATATGGTAAATATAACTTTCATTGTTATTTGTTTTATATTGGTCCTATAATGCTAATTTGTAAGCAATGACGATCAAGAAAGAGACATTTATGCTAATCGCTTGCTAAAACAAGATGGCAAGTACATCCGCTACACTGCGCTGATTGCGAATTGATTGCTCGAAGCTTCAGCATAATTGTAATTGATGAAAGGCAAGAGGAGCAAAATCCATAATTTAATATGCAATCATGATAAATATTGAAATCTCTAATGATGATAATATTGTCTGACTTGTGTCTCGAGGTCAGAGATCCCTAATGCTGTGCCGCCTGATTGTTTTACGTATCGATTTACATAAAACAATCAAGTTACTTAAAACAACATCTCCAAGCGTTACTTAGCGCGCATTTTAATGTCAAATTGACCAAACGTCGACAGATGTGTGCGCTATGGCTGCTGGGGGTTATTTACTCGGCAAATCCAACTGGCGGGTCTGAACCTGAATCCGACCATCTGATCATCTAACACCAGCACATTGAGGCTAACAGTAGCTTAGCACGTGAGCGGCCCATCGTTTATATTTACATCACGGGGCTTCGCGGTTGGCCCCTCGGAGCTCACGCTCGTTTATCCATGCCATGTGTCATGTGTTGCCAGGGCGATGCGTGCACCAGCTGCGCTGCCGAGAGCAGCTTTGCGGGCGACGGCGTCTCCGGGCCCGGACCCAAAGGAGAGAGAGGAGACCAAGGGCCCCCAGGGGAGGGAAAGCCGGGCAGACACGTGAGACAAAGACGATGATAAAACAGGCTTGATACGCACACACATTAGTTTTCAAGGTGCAATGCTGTCAGGTTTGCTGACGATCGTCTCTTTTGCTTATAGGGTAAACCTGGCCTACCAGGTGCCCAGGGACCTCAGGGTTACAAAGGAAACCAGGTACACATGCTCCTGTTATGTACCTTATACTGAAGTACTTTTGGACGGTGTGTGTGTATGCATGGACACTAAAATGGATGTGATTTTAATCGTAATCATTCTCCACCCCCCCTCCTTCCCCCCATAGGGAGAACAAGGCGCATCAGGATATGGTTTACCGGGACCTAAGGTATTGTATCTATGGTGTGAATAGTATAGTCAATAGTGTGATCTATCGTATTGTATCTTGTGCGATAAAAAACGATGACAAAATCAATGGCAATGGTAATGTTTACATCCGAGTTATCCGATTGATCCAGTTGAAAGTGTGAAAAAGTGTTGAGTTGTTCCCTCTGACATTGATCTTTGGGGGTAAATGTCAAACACAGACACATTTAGTGGGATCCGTTCTCCTGGCCTATATTCCCCCTGGGAGTCCTTCGTCCACAGTCTAGGTTTTTTCCTCCGCTGAAGCTGTTGCCGTGACGGCTGGCTCGCGGCCGTCACGTCTTGGTTTGGATTTGTGTGAGGACTGTTTTACCTGACACCTATCGACATTCAAATGAATCACTTCCCCTCTCTCTCGCTCCTCCATTTCCCATTGTGTTAGCAGCGGTCTCTAATTACCACTTTTTAATCTCCCTGATATAAACCTCCTATTTTCGGAGGAACATTTGAAAACGTTTTCAGTGTGGTACGTCTCACACAGTGCTTAACCTAATCACTCTTGCCTTATCTCCGGGCTCGGGCAGGGTGAAGCGGGACCAAGTGGGACTCCAGGAGTGGCAGTAAGTTCTACTTTTAATGATTGAGCTCAATGTGTGTCAGAGGCAGACTGTAATGTTGTTCCTGCTAACCGTAATGTGCTGAATGTCCAGGGACCACCAGGAGACAAAGGGCAGCTCGGAGCCATGGGTCCATCGGGGGGAGAGGTAAGAGTCTCATTCGTATACAAGTATGTCGACCGGAAACTAAATGCATCGCACTGGAAACCCAAAAGGGTAATATGAGCAACCCTCTGCTAACCCCTTTCTTTTTTAATCACAGGGCCCCAAAGGTGAGGTCGGACCCCCAGGCCCACAGGGGCCGATGGGCATCGGTGTGACTGGGCCCCAGGTAAGAGACTGATGTGTCTTTAATGCTTGCTCGTTCACCGCATGGATTTTAAACTAAATGCCGACGCTGTCTAAACTCAGTCGGTGTGGCTGTCACTTCACTGTCACCGTAACTGTTTCTGCTGTTGTGATTCTTTGTATTATTGCAAACTGAAGCCTTTTTTTCCCCCCTCTTTAATTTCGTTTTGGCCCCAGGGTAAAGAGGGCGCCCACGGCGCCAGAGGATTGCCAGGAGGTGATGGCAGGCGTGTGAGTGCACCTTCACATCCACGAGACGCGCATCCTCTCCTCACTTTATTGTGCATATATTTACACTTTTGTAAGACAGACATTTCTTCTGCGATTTGCATTAAAGATCGGCAGATTAATTGTTTTTGTCTAATTGTCTGTGGGCTCTGTGGGGAAGTGCCCTTGATTTAGGCGTCACCCATAACCGTCCGACTCAGGCGACGTCTCCTCCTCTCACGTCCTTTGTGTCCCACGATGCGCACTTGACTGCTCTCTGAGCTCTCTTTAGGATAAACAATGCCACGTTACTAATTGTGGATGTGTGTGTGTGTGTGCGGGTGTGTGGTCCTTTGTGTTTGTGTGTTGTGTGTGTTTGTGTGTCTCTCTCTCTGTGTTTGTGTGCTGTGTGTTCGTGTATGTGTGCGCATGTGTTTCTTTGTGTCTGTGTGATGTGTTTGTGTGTGTGTGTGTGTGTGTCGTCCATGCTGTTCCTACTATCTTGCAGGGCCCCGACGGAGCCAAGGGGGACAAGGTAAGTCTGCCGTTTTGTTTGGATGAAGGAGTCTCCGGGGGGGCGTGGGAAGGGGGGGGGGATATAAAGTGGGAACGGGAGGGTGGGGCGCCGGAACAGATGGTAATCACAAGGTATGGTTCAACATGCCCATACACACACTGTCTCTCTCCACACACACACACACACACACACACACACACACACACACACACACACACACACACACACACACACACACACACACACACAAGCACACACACACACAGAGACACAGACACAGACGCACACACGCGCATGCTCGCTCAAACTTGCAAGCACACAGACACTCACAGGGACACGTGCACGGGCCCGCTCCAAACAGACCCCAGGGCGGGGACAGAGTAGTGGAGGAGGTGACGAGTGCTCTGGTGCTGGCAGACATGAGGAGCTAAGGGGCCTTGTGAGACGCACTGTGTGAGCCTATTAATTACCTCCTTCTTTAGGGCCACCGGGCCCCTGCACTGACTCACTGTCACTGAGGGGCCCGAGTGTGTGTGTGTTTGTGTGCGTCGCTGGGAGGTGGCGTTGGCTTTTGTGTGGGAGGTTTAAATAACAATAAGGTAGGGGGATCATTTTAGTGAAAGTGGGTATGAATCAGCGTCGGAAAGCAGGAGGAAACAACGGCAAAGTTTCCCTTCTGCTGGGATCCTGGTTGGGACGGTAGTTGTAAGGGCCCCTCATCCCTCTACACATCTATAGAGCTTTAGATCTGGATGCATTACTGCAGTTCTTTCACCCAGTTCAGATTCATCATCAAACGGTTTGATGGAGCCTGATGAATCAAACTCGCTTTGCAGATTCACAAATATATAGAATAGAAGGGGCCGGATATTCTAGAGGTTGGGGGGTGGTTGATTCCCAGCCAAAAGGTGCTTGGTTTCGAATCCCGATGCAGTCTGGTAGGCATCCCTGAGCAAGATGCCCTAACCCCTACCTGCTCATTAATGACATGTATCTTGAGAACAATAGTTCACTGTGAGT
>NC_136946.1:12809628-12984628 GCF_949987615.1 Pollachius pollachius | reverse complement strand
TACCTTGTAAGTAAATATGGAGAGAGAGAAGAGGTGGAGGGAGAGAGGTGGTGGAGTGGTGGAGGGATGGAGGGCTGGAACGGGATTTACTGATTGTGTGTGCACTCGTAACCCCCCCTGTATCTTTAAGGTGCGCCCCCCATCGCCCCAGCCCGCCAGATTGATCTTGTTACAGTCTTGCTGCAATATGTTTAATGTGGGACTCTAAGGAACGCCACAGTGCCAGCAGCAACAGTCCTGTGTCCATATGTGGCCCTCAAAAGAATTCTGTAGATATTTTGGGAAATGTCTATTGAAACCTGAAAGGAAATGAAAAAAGCAGCATTGGTCAATAGAGTAACATACATGACCTTAAAAAGTATCTCCATTGCATTCAAATCCTAATTGTAAATTGCACTATTGTCATATGACCATGCGTCACAAACAAAAAAGACACACATACATTGATTATCAAGAATTCAGCCAACGGCAGGGTAAAGAACAATATGTATAATCCACTTCTTGGCGGAGTTAACAGTGTTTCTACAATGACAAATGAGCAAAGGCCGTCCCAGTTTGCCATCTGCTGCACACAATCTTGAATTAAATTCCGTACCAGGGGGGGACTTCCGCTTGTGAAGCGAAGGGGGCATCAGGTGGGTGTATGATTAAGATATCCGTGATCTAATATGTGGTCAGTTGACTCCATTTAAAGGGAAGTAATAAACAGACTCTTATCAGATCTCTGATGGGGGGTGGTGGAGTGCTGGGTTGGGAACAAACTCAGGAGCTGAAGAAACATTTTGAGGGATATCAATGTTCTTTTACGCGGGGGGCTTTGTTCAGGACTTTGGTGTTTGGAGACCAGTGGTGGTTTGAAATGTTTTTCGATTTCAGATGTCTTGGTAGCACGGCGCCTCATGGAAAGAGGGAAATATAAAGTGTGTATGTGTGTGTGTGTGTGTGTGTGTGTGTGTGTGTGTGTGTGTGTGACGTCCTTCTGGTCATGACCAAAACTCACACACACTATGTAGCTTGCACATTGAAAATGACACACTATGGTTAAACACATGTTTTGTCAAGACTATGAGGGTTGAGTATGTTTTTACTCTCCTGGCAATCACTACACACAAAAGCCCCTCGAGTAAAGTAAATCCATTTCTTGTCTACAACTACTTAAACCACAGTGGAAAATGCACCGTATACACATTCAAACATTCACACACATTACCCAAACAGTGCTTTTTAAGAAATATTGATTGACTTTTGAGGTGAGTACAAAAGGTAGCAGCTTGGTGGCATGACATGTTGAATACTATCTAATTCTCTGAAATCAAATGGGTTTGTGATGCCGTTGAAACCGGGCCAGACGGTTAATTTTGAAAGGGCCTCTCCCAACAACAGGCTTTCTGCCTATCTCACCAGCGCAACGCCACCTGGGGAACCCTTTCCTCTGTAAGAGCAAATGGGGAATTGTCCATCAGTTAAAGTGCACGTGCCAGGGGAGAGGATATAAGTGTATAAGTGTACTGTACTCATAGTTTTGTAGAGCTGAGGAAATCAAAGGGCCTCCTGGATTTGCTGCAGTCTGTAAGATAAAGTTCATGATTAATGATAGTTAGTGTAGTTTGGAACATCATCAGTCAGTAGCAGTGATTCATCAGGAAGGCAGATACATATATGTCCGTCATCCTCTGGTTATCAGGAAGAATCAGTCTAAGGTCCATGGAAACATGCTTTGTTGTGAAGTGTTTTGATAAGCTAAGGTGAACCTATTATGAAGTGCTTCTCCTTAAATACTCGCGGTGTGTTATAGTTATAATATATTATACTTCTCGTCCATCTGCTAAAACCCCAAAATAAATTCTCACTAAATGCTGGGATTTAGTGGTTTCCACAGCCGCTAAAGCTCAATGTGCTAGATTGTGATTTGTCGTCTGTTGTCTCAAAGGAAGTAATTATATCATAATTTTAATTCAAACAAATTCATTGACCACAGACTGTAGAACTAATATCATGCCAGCTTGGAATTTCCAATTCCATCCACACAAAGATTGTGTGTGTGTGTGTGTGTGTGTGTGTGTGTGTGTGTGTGTGTGTGTGTGTGTGTGTTTTGCAATTAAATTGCAATATTTTGGTAGTAAAACATTGCAGGTGTTCCTAAATTGTCTCTGAATTTTAAATTTGGGTTTTAAATAATTGTTCAACAGAAAAGCTAACCATTTATTCATAATACTCACAGACATATTTCCAAACTTTTAGAAAGGAGTAGGTATAAGTTCAGAGATGTTTTAAGTCAGTTGCACTTGCTGTTGGTTGCTGGTTAAGGTCAAGGTAAGCTCAGCAATGCATCATGGGAAATTAATTGATTGCATTTACATTTATATAGGTTTATTTTCGGTTATTTTCTAGGTACCCAAAGCGCTTTACATAAGGTGTGTGAGTGTGTGTGTGTGTGTGTGTGGGGGGGTGGGGGTTGGGGGGGTATGACACCTCATCTAGTAGCAGTTCAATTAAAATAACCTAAATGTCCTCGCAGTAAACAAAGAAACCTTTTACCCTCAGGTCCTTCTAGCAATTTTTGTTTTGTACACATATTTTCATATCCAATCTTATAAAAATGGTACGGTGCAAGCTTCATCTGCCACTCAGTACAAACCCTTTGCACTTCCAAACTCTAATGAAAACTCACCAGCTCTCGAAAACAATTATCGTGGTAGTCCTGTGTGGTGTGTCTTGTTCCTACATGTTTACATTTTAATATTGTACAACTTCCATTATTTGTCCAAACAAGATAACATAAAAACAATTATAGGAGCACCCTGGTTGATATTGGACTTGAAAAGCTTTGCCATTTCAAAACCAAAAGCCAAAACGCAGTGAGCCGCACATCCCTTAGATGCTGCTTATATTTTTGCACCTCATTAAACATTTGTTTCTGCTCTCCCTTCAGAACTGACACATCATTTCTGCTGGTTTTCTTTTGGAAGTTCCTATAGAAAAAGCTGTTAACTGAATTTCCTCTCGCCTCCCCCTTCTGTTGTAGAACCCTATTGACCCTCGCCAGAGGCCGTCTCAAGACGCCACGGGCACGGATAATGATGTGAGTGGAGCAGAGGTGCTTCTGGGTTCAGTTTCTGTTCCGCATGCTCACCCATCATTATGGCCACCATTAAGAATTGTGTGTGTTTCTGTGTGTGTGTGTGTGTGTGTGTGTGTGTGTGTGTGTGTGTGTGTGTGTGTGTGTGGTCTCTGCCACAGGAAGACTCCCAGGGCAAGCCGGGTGTACCAGGCATGGCATCCAAGGGGGAGAAGGGAGAGGAAGGCAAGCCTGGCGCTGGTTCCACCACCAACACGGATAGCTGCGTTGGGGTGAGACTAGAGGGGTCAGAGGGATCTTTTAAATTCTACCCGTGCACTCAAGAGCTGGAATCGTGTCCTGCAGCAGTAGAATAGCTTTGTGTTGAGGGGGCTCCATGGTCAAACACGCTAGTGCGCTAACCAGATAGGGGGTTCGCCTTTGAGCGACCCTGGTTCATTCATCGCATTTTCAAAGCACTGTGCATAATGGTACAAAGGCCCATGAAAATAGTTTTTTAATGAATAACTTTTTATTTGTGGAACTACTCCTATGGAATATGCAAAATAGCAGCTACTTAATAGCTGGGTCGTTTTTTTAGTGGCTTTTCTGCTGGTCATGCAGAGTCAGGGACAACTCACTGGCACTATGGCGGGCTAACTTATTCTTGTGTGTATTCTGCAGTGTATGGATAGGCTGAACAGAGAGCAGGCAACTCAGTCGGTGAGTGCAAATCTCCAAGTCTAATGCAACCCAAACACACAGTCACACAAGCATACTGTGTGTATGCATGTGCACCCAGCAGGTTGTTCTGTTTTCTATGTATTTATTCTCTTTTCTGGCTTCAGGCACGACCCTGCAATACCTGCACTGGGAGCCCGGGACAACCAGGGGTCCAGGGATCCACCGGAGAGAGGGGAGAGCCGGTTAGTGGATGAATGGATGGATGAGAAGAAGTGAGTGAGTGAGTGAGTGAGTGAGTGAGTGAAGCCACTTGAGTGATTCTGTGAGTGAATGAGTCATTTATGTGAGTAAGTGAATTTAAACTAGATAAGTGGGTGAGTGCGGCTGGATGTGTGATGTGGCAAAATGTTTCAGTGAGTGAGTAGGTACATGGTTAAGGTGAAGAGTGAAGGTAAGAAAATGAAAGTGAAACAAACATTATTCACCTCCTTCCTCCTCCCACCCCAGGGCATTCCAGGCCAGAGGGGCCAGGCAGGACAGCCAGGACACATGGTAGGTCTCCTGGCAACAATCTTCATAGAAAAATAAATACATAAGCTGCGTTTCCTTCTACTCCTTTTTATATGCATTTTAAAAATCGTGGCCCAACTCGCCAATTGAAACAAATTCCTGAAGAACTCTCTCAAACTCTCTAAGTGTTTATTCTAGACTGAGTTGAATATATCAACAATTAAGGCTTTTAAATGGATAAGTAAACCCCCATGTTAACTGAACAACTTCAACCCAGGAGATACATTATCTTTTGAAAAAGGCTGTGATGGTATTTAAAGAAATGGACACATTTGGTTAAATAAGAGTAGGTACTGGGGGCGTTATCTAACTTTTTCAGAATACCCATCAAACAGCAAGGGTGAGCAGGTAGCCGATAGCAAACTACTACACTAAAATAGTGTTTTTAGCCCAAAGTAGCAGACCCATCGCTTTGCTGAGAATTTCTGATGTTTAACAACTGTATACATTTAAGTCAAAATACCAGACCAGAGAGACCCAAAGAGAATAGTTTCAAGTGTTATTATGTGATGGGTTCACTTACTCTTTAGGACATCCTTGTCCAACATCCAGTTTAGAATTTCTTGCTACTTGATCTCGTGTTCCCCGCCGATATATTTGTACATATTAAAATGAATGAAACCCTACCATGGAGTATGTCTGCATTCAGCACATGCACACATACTGCTCATCTGCTTGGTAATGTCCATGAGCACGCATTACAAGGCTAAGATCTTCAAATCTTCAAAGTGAGCCAAGAAACTATTTTTCTATGAAATGCTTGTCCTTCAAAGTGTGACGTCAATCGCCTCACAATTCTTGTTATTTATTTTATAGAAGCTCATTTTTTCTTCTTTCCTTCCCAAAATGTAAGGGATGGGTTTTTGTGTTTGTCCATGTTTTCTGTCTTTCACGGGTCCACAGACCCCCCTAGTGTTGCAGACGAGAATAAGTATTTGCCTCCACACATTTTGCCGTTATTGTAACGAACATAAAGCGAAAGGGAAAACAGAAGAGCTTCAGCTATACGTCTGCAGTGTGAGTCGTCCGTCACATTGCCTGTCTGTTTTCCACAGGGTCCTCCCGGTTTCCCCGGTCCCCAGGGTCCTTCAGGATCAGCTGTAAGTAAAGGCTCATGTTCATTTGGATGTTCTTTATTCATCCCGTATTGACCTTCTTTTTCCTATTTATTGCACTTCGAAATGGAGTACTTTTCCAGACAGTCGATTCTCTCCCTCTCTCCCCTTCTCTATCTATCTCTTCCTCTCACCCTTTCCCTCTCTCTACCTCTCTATCTCTATCTCTCTCTGTCTCTATAATGAAAGATATTCTAGATCAGGAAACAATTCCACTGTCTTTCTCCAGTTGTTCAATTATTCCCCCTGTCTACGTGATCGAGAGTGGGACCTCTGCAGTACACAATCCACACACTCACACATTTCTCAGACACACATACACAATTTTCCATACACGCACACACACAAACAAATACACAATTGCACGTACAAAAACACAATTTCACGTACACACACACAATACATACACACAAACACACAATTAAACATTTATACACACACACATAGCCAAATGTTTTATAAAACGAAATGATGAGCTGTTTGGGGTCTGCACAAAATCCATTTGTGGTGTAGCAGTCCCTGTCGGCAGCTGTTAACTACCGAAACACGCAAGGGTTTTCCAGTATGTGTCTGCAAGTCTGCAAGTGTTTTAGAGAGAGAGAGAGAGAGAGAGAGAGAGAGAGAGAGAGAGAGAGAGAGAGAGATTAAGGTGCCTGGACTGAAGGAGATGTATCCTCCTCATGATACTCGTCCGCTTTGATAAGCCCTCGTGGCTGAGTCTACAGAACAGTGCCACATACACTGCTTAGTATACACATCCATACAAGACACTGCAGATAAGGAGGGAGGGAGAGGGAGATGAGGCCAGCCGTATCGGCAAGGAGTAAATGTTGGAAGATAGATGTTTCTTTTTGGAACAGGTGGTGCGTGCGTGTCTGTGTCAATATGTAGCGATGGGTGGTTAAACCGCCTGTGTACAAAGAAAAATAAGATTGACTTTCTGGGGAGTTTTGTGTTTATTTTTTTGCCTTTATTATTGGGAAAAGTCTCATTGAGGTTGTGCACCTCTTTCAAGAGCGAGACCTGACAGCACCAGTGTACAAACACTAGACAATACAGGCAAGGATAACTAATGCCTTATTGATCATTTTATATTCTGTAACCTGTGGATGTGGCCCTGGTCCTCTGTAGAGAGGCAGACCAGAGAAGCGCGGTGCGAGACTCCAGAGCCCTTAAACATACCTCATGTTATTGACTTGGCTTTTGTTTGACTGCCTCATCCCCTGATCCCTCCGGCTTTGAGGGGAATCGAGGAGTGTGAGGGATGGCTTCATTTAAATCACCTCTCGTTCTCTTCCCCAGGGCCAGCCGGGCGAGTCGGGCTCCATCGGAGTCCCCGGACTAAAGGGTGAACAGGCGAGTCGCGTTTTTTGTGATTGTGAATCGAGACGTGCTTTCCTGCGATGATCGCATGATTCTCATCAGGGGTCTCTCCCTTCGTCTCCCCCCATGATCTGATGGCTCGCCTGTCTCTCTTCCTTGACCTCAGGGTTCGTCAGGGACGTCGGGCTATCCAGGATTGATGGGACCACCGGGGATGCCTGTAAGTCCTTTTCAACGTCCAAAGCGGGAGAGGTGGTTCATTAGTGGACCGACATGGGTGGGGTTATGGGTGGGAGGGGGAGCTTCTAATCGATGGATGGATGGAGGGGGGAGGATGGAGGGTCGGTCATAATGCGGGACTGCAGTAAGTAGATGGATGCTTGTTGGTTGGTAACCTTGGAGAAGTTGAGGGGAGGGGGGGGATGGGCTTAAAGGTGGTGGTGCGAATGACAGACGGGTATCTTTTCAACGTTTTCAACAGGGTATGAAGGGAGAGCGCGGCACCGCCGGAGGCAGCGGTCCGAAGGGAGAGGCGGTGAGTCTCCACGGCTTCATCAAGTGGATGATGTTTACCAAGTGCATGATACCCATCATGCACTTGGGGAACATCATCCAGCGTGTTATATGCTCATTATGCACTCGTCAAGCACGTCAGGGTGTGTTTCCGCGGTAACCTCTGCGATGCTCCTCCTCCCCCTCCTTCCTCCTCTCTGTCCTGCAGGGTTCACCTGGTACCCCTGGCTTCCAAGGACAGGCCGGCGCTCCGGTGAGTCAAGTCCTACGCGCCGCGGTTGTATTTACCGGTTCCTCGTCATTGTAACCGTATCAGAGGTGTGTCGCTCCACCCTGAAGCACATTTAGAGTGCGCCATTACGGTCGTCTTTTCCACTCCCTTGCTTTTGGTTGATTTACTTTTTTCCTCAAAACGCAGGGAATCAAAGGAGATTCGGGCCCGACAGGCTCCGAGGGACCCAAGGGTGAACAGGTATGAGTGGTTTGCGAGCAAAAGGTGCTCAAAGAAAGGCTTTTGTATAGATGTTCAGTGATGGGACTATCATAGCCCTTGAAAACACTTTAGAGCCTCCCTTTCTTTTGTCCAGGGTCAAGCTGGAGCTCCAGGGTTCCCAGGATCACAGGTTTGTGTTAAATCTTCTTTACACACAATTCTTCTTTCTCTTGTTCTCTTACAAATGAAGGTCTGTACTGTAACTTTATGTGTGTGTGTTTATGTCTGCGTGTGGTTATGTGTGTGTGTGTGTGTGTGTATGTGTTTGTGTGTGTGTGTGTGTGTGTAATGCTGTGGGTGTGGATGTGTGTGTGTGTGTGTGTGTGTGTGTGTGTGTGTGTGTGTGTGTGTGTGTGTGTGTGTGTGTGTGTGTGTGTGTGTGCGACTGTGCGTGTCTCTCCAGGGTCCCCCTGGTCTTCCTGGTAAAAGCGGAAGAGAGGGCCCCCCGGGGCCGAGGGCTGAGAAGGCAAGTGGGATTCATCTGTTAATGGCTTACCTTTACCACTAACCTTTAGGTAGTCGAGCGGCCATTAGTCACATTTATGTGTCATGAGTCTGCGTTAATGTCTTGCTTTGTCCCCTTCACCTTACTCACTTCCTCCCCCCTTCTAAGTTTCTTTCTCTAACTTTCTTCCTATTTTCTGTCTCTTATTCACTCACAAAGGTTTGTTCTTTCTTTTGTTATTTCTTACTTTCCTCCTTTAAATTATTCATTCACTTTCCTTACTTTTTATTTCAGGTTTTCTTTAGTTCTGTCCCCCTTTATCTATCTTTGAATCGTTATTTATTCTTCTTATCATTTCTTCTTGCATTTCTCTAGTTTCTTCCAGGTTTTTTTCATACTTCCTTCCTTATTTTCTTTTCATTATGTCTCCCTCCCCCACTTCCCCTCCAGGGTAACGATGGGGCCCAGGGAGCCCAGGGCCAGATGGGCCCTCCAGGTCGTCCTGGATCACCAGCACTCATGGTACACGTCTTTAACATATCTTATAAACATCACCATGTTATTCTGTTGTATTCTTCGCTCTAATAAACAATGTGAATCTGGTGCATCGTGTGTGTGTCTGTGTGTGTGTGTGTGTGTGTGTGTGTGTGTGTGTACTGTGCTGTGACAGGGCCCCCCAGGCATCGAGGGATTGGATGGAAAGGACGGCAAACCAGGACTGCGGGTAGGACTTTTTCTTTTCATGGCCCATACGTGAAAACATATACATACTGCTATTTCTAAGAGGATAGTACAATGGAGTAAAGTTGACTTGTAACCATCGCTCTCGCTCACACTCTCTTTCTTTCTTTCTTCTCTCTCTCTCTCTCTCTCTCTCTCTCTCTCTCTCTCTCTCTCTCTCTCTCTCTCTCTCTCTCTCTCTCTCTCTCTCTCTCTCTCTCTGTATTAGGGCGAGACAGGCCCTCCTGGGGCAGCAGGAGCTCGGGGGATGCCAGTGAGTACGACCTTTCACCTCTGCGTGCTCCCATTCTGTCTGCCTGTTTCATCTTCGAGGGGTGTTTGTTGTACTTAGTACCTGTGGGGAATCTTGGACAGTGTCGAAAGAATCGTTTTTTTCCATCAATGTCTTTGTGCTTTACACGCTTGACCGCGCTCTCTTCAGTGTGAGCTAAGCCCCTATGAGAGCGCTTGGCGCTGAACACAAGGCTGGGTTGTGTTGGCCCTGATTGCAAAAGAGCTGCTTTGGTTCTCCAACGGCACTTGTTGATAAATGATCAGTAATCGTGGACTCGTATTGTGTTTCCTCTGGTGTGCGTTAAACACAATCAACAAAGTGCTGTTTTTTTGCAACACGGACTGGATGATTAACCAATGGAGCCATCAAATAGTCTGCCTATTCTGTTCGTTGAGCCCTTTGACGTTTGTAGGTAAATGCGTTCCACTTGTCTCAACAGTATTTTTTGTGTTCATCTGTAAGTTAAGGCACATTTAAATGCAACTGTATCTGCCAGTGGCATTGTAGCCTAGTGAGCATAATGTGACCATGCAACAATCACTCGTTTTCCATAAGCATCTTAAGCAAAGATTTTCTCTCTCTCGCTCTCTCTCTCGCTCTCTCTCTCTCTCTCTCTCTCTCTCTCAGTCTCTCTCTCTCCCTCTCTCTTTTGCTGTCAGTTTTTCTGCTCTCACTCACACCCCTTACTTCTCTCTGTGTGATGTCTCTCCTTCTCCCAAGGGATACAAAGGCAAGACCGGTCACACCGGCTTCCCTGGAGTGAAGGTACGGTACCGCCTCACTTCCTTGGTTTGGCCACCTCTCTCTGTCTGTCAGTCAGTTGGTCTGTCCGTCTGTCTCTCTGTCTGCACATTGTAAATACTGTAGTGTGTGCTGGAGATGGAATTCAATGTTATGTTGGCCTTTCTTTTTGGTATTTTTTGTGGCTTATTTTATATTTTGTTCACTTGTTATAAAAAAAGGAAACGTCCTTCCCTTTTCCATGAATCATTTAATTATTTGTTTGATTCCTTCATTCAATCACTCAGGGTGATATTGGACCCTCAGGTCCAGCCGGACCGTCAGGCAGACCTGGACATGACGTGAGTGCTGCCCATGCTACTGCATTAAGACCCTCTCTCCATTCTGTTATAAACCGTTCTACTGGCCCTTCAAGGCCCTTCTATGTTCGAACTCGGCTACAGTAATAGATCGGAGGTCAGATCGACACAGACAAGCCGTGATGGTTAGCAGCAGGGCTCATTTATAACTGTCTCATCTACCTCCCCAGGGGGACCCCGGCACCCAGGGAGCCATGGGACGTCCTGGACCCGCTGGTCACCTCGTGAGTTTATGACCCTTGGCCCCTTTGAGCAACGCTGCTCGTCGTTTTTTTCCCTCGCTGTCAGCTAGACACATCGCCTGTGTGGTTCTGTGATAACGTGTCTGTGTGTGTGTGTGTGTGTGTGTGTGTGTGTGTGCATGTGCGTGAGCATACGTGTGTGTGTGTGTGTGTGTGTGTGTGTGCGTGTGCGTGTGCGTCTTCCTAACAGGGCCCCGCTGGACCAGCCGGGCCCCCAGGACCAACCGGGCCAGCTGGATTGGTGAGAGAGTTGTTGTGAAATGTATCAAGCTGACAAGCGTGTGTGTGTGTGTGTGTGTGTGTGTGTTTATCTGTGTGCTCGTGCCCACCTTCCGATGTCTTATCTCCGTCTCTCCTCTCTTCACCAGGGCATAAAGGGAGAAAAGGGTCCGGCAGGAGAGAGAGGTCTGGGAGGGATGGGCGGACCACCAGGACCTCCCGGGCATCCGGGACCCCTCGTCAGTCCCCTCAAAACGCCTTCAATGTTACATTGACATTTGACCGATTCATTTTTGTAGTTTTTTGTAACAATTCCTTTTTCTCTGTTTCTTTCAGGGAGATCCTGGCAGCGATGGTGCAGCCGGCAAAGATGTACGTGGACTTATATCAGAATATTCAGGCCTATTTGGGGCCTAAGAAAAAGCTAGCCCTAATTATAGATTCAGTTTGTTCCTGCAATGTTATCCTCCGATGGCTGTTCATTTGTTGTTCCCTTTGTTTTGGTGTTTGTTTCCCTGACAGGGAAGTGCAGGTCCAGCTGGGGAGAATGGACAGCCCGGTCAAAAGGCAAGTGTGTGTGTGTGTGTGTGTTCGTTTGTGTGTGTGTGTGTGTGTGTGTGTGTGTGTGTGTGTGTGTGTGTGTGTGTGTGTGTGTGTGTGTGTGTGTGTGTGTGTGTGTGTGTTGCAGTGTATGTGTTTGTGTGTGTGTGTGTGTGTGTGTGTGTGTGTGTGTGTGTGTGTTTCTGCATTGTATGTTTGTGCGTGCATCGTTTCTATGCGGATGTGTGTGG
This sequence comes from Pollachius pollachius, assembly GCF_949987615.1. Classification (NCBI taxonomy): domain Eukaryota; kingdom Metazoa; phylum Chordata; class Actinopteri; order Gadiformes; family Gadidae; genus Pollachius; species Pollachius pollachius. Next base: position 12,973,060 of record NC_136946.1, on the reverse strand, counting down.
GTGTGTGTGTCTGACGAATCACCATATCACAGCCAAGCACCGCCCCAGCGGGCGTGCTCAAGCTAAGCTTTGCCCTTTATTTTGCTGTCTGCCTCAGCAGCAGGGAGCCCTGGTTACCCCCAACACACACACACACACACACACACACACACACACACACACACACACACACACACACACACACACTGACACAGAGCAACAGTGCTGAGTGGTATCTTATCTGCATGCTCAGCACGACTCACAACCTAAAACAGTTATCAGTTCACTCACCCCCCTCCCAGGCTCCTGCTCACCTTAGTTCCACTACGTCTCACTGGACTGCGGGGCTGGCCTGCTAGCTATAAAGCTAGCTAACCGGCCCCCCGGCACGTCCTTGCCAGTGCAGCCACAACACCACACGCTAGCTAGCTAGCTAGCCATGGGGCTGGGTTACAGTGATAGAGTCGTTCCGAGGGGCTCTGGCATAATGCTCTTAAACGGCAGCGGCGAGATGCTGGATGAGGCTATTCGTCACGCTGACACGACAGCATTGTCAGGGCTCTTAGCTACGGCGGCGGGAAAAACAAGGGTTGGGAGGAAGACACTCTATTCTATTCTACTCTCCGCTTGCCTTTCGGTGTGTTTTTTGGGGGGGGCAGGGTAGGGTCTGGTTCTGCGTTCGGTGGTTAACATTAGAAGTCCATTATAAAGCTTGGTGCTGCCATAAATCAATGTTCCCCCCCCCCCCCCCCCCCATGTGTATGTGTAGAGGGACAGGAAGCTGCTGTGCTGTTGTTGCTGGTGGGGGAAGTGATACCCAGAGTTACCCTGCTGGATTGGCCGTGTGTGTGCGTGTGTGTGTGAGAGACAGAATGTTGCCATGTGTAGAGGGAAGGAGTGAGCCCAGTCATTCATAAAAGTGGACGGCTTTCAATTTGAATATCGAAAACTTCAACGTTAATAGTATTTAATATCCGTTGATATTCATTTAATTCAATATTCATCGATGATTAGATTGTATGTGTACGAATGAATCAGTGCGGGATAGTCGTTGTAAGGGTGTTTGATCCCTAGGCGTTTGAATGTTCAAAGGTTCCAACCCCAATGTCTAACAGTCATGTGTGACATGTATCTAAAATCCTGATGCGTCTTTTTGAATCGAAGTGCCAGTCAAAAGTGAGTCATAATCTTTGATGATATTTCATTATCCCCCTCAGGGAGAGGCAGGCGCCGCGGGCCAGCGAGGATCCCCCGGAGAGAGAGGTCGGCCGGGACTCCCTGGAGGTGGGGGATACCACTCCAAGGACGCCCAGCCCATGCTCGGCCCTGTGGGGCCCAGAGGAGAGAGGGGCAGCCCGGGCTCTTCAGGACCCCCTGGCAACTCAGGGAATCCAGGGACCCCCGGAAACGACGTAAGATACAGTGGCGATGTTTGGGAATGAAATAGACTCCTGGTTCACTGCTTTGTGTTTACTGAGAAGAGTTGTAAGTTAAGATAATGTTACATGTTATTTGAAATAATTTGTGTTTTTATGTGTGTGTACGTGATTACTCCGCTACCTTCTTCAGTTGTTAATTTCACATTTTTTAATCGTCCTTCCACAGGCTGTGGTCAACTACGACGAGATCAAGAACTTTATCCGCCAACAAGTCGTTAAAATATTTGATGGTGAGAAAGACCTTTGAGGGCCTGTGAATGTTTTAAGTGGATGGAACCCCAGAAAACCTGGAATGGAGAAGGAGCACGGTTTCACTTTTGTAGACTGCACCTAACTGTTAGGTTTTGATCAACAAAAATATGTTATGCAAGGGTGCTGGTTTTCCAACAAGCTATTCACAATTTTTTACTCAGTGTAGCTTATATTTGTACCATTCTTTACAGAAGACAGCTCATTATCTGAGCTCCCACTCATGTTCCTTACGTAACAGAATGTGTAGACGCCTTTAGACAAAATCGAAATGCACTTGGAGTTCCACTTTGTTATTGTGAGGGACAGGAAAGAGAACCTAAACCTCTGAGTCCATATGTGCTGTATAAACGTATAATTTGAATTCTATTCACACTCCCGCCCCAGAGAGGATGGCCTACTTCATGTCCCGCTTGCCAGCGCCAGTAGAGCAGTCCTCACCTGGGAGACCGGGACCCCCCGGTAAGGATGGAACCCCGGGAAGACATGGAAACCCAGGGAATCCCGGCCAGCCCGGAAATATGGGCAGAGAGGGACGAACAGGACCCCAAGGACCCCCCGGTGAGCAATCAGTAGATTTCACAGTACATAAAGAGGTCCTGAACCCCAAAACTTTTATTAATGTAAACGCACTAATATGAATCAGTGTACCGGGTTTGATCCCCAGCATCCTCAGCCTAGTTGCAGTCCTTGACTAAGATGCATAATGACATTCACTGTAACTCATAGGTTCACTGTTGCTTTGAATGAGGCTAGCTAAATCAGCACAATGGTGGACGTTTAACTTATTATTACAAGATTTTTCAAGCAATTTCCATCCTTTTTTCATAAATCTATAAAATATTTCCTTCCTTAAATTCATTCAGTCATTCATTCAGGGTGAGAGGACATTGTGTGAAACATGTGTCTCTCTGTACTCCAGGCATACGAGGACCCAGTGGAGAGAAGGGCGAGAAGGGTATCGGAGAAATGGGAGACGTAGGACCTCCCGGGGCACCAGGTTAGTCCGCCTGCATCTTCTCTCCCAGGAACCAACCGATACGCTTCCACACTCACCGTTCACTGACCAACGAAGTGGATACATTGCAAGTGTTTTTCATCTGCTTGACTCATGTGAACGGAATTGATCATAATGAGTCTGCAAAATATCTCCTGATTCATGAAATGCCGTCTCGAATGTGAGACCAACGGCAATTTGAGTCGTCCGATTGCCGTCTGATATCCTATTCTCAACAGTGTGAGGGAAGTGTTGATTGTAAATGTTTGAGAACTGCAGACGACCTATTAGTGTTGGGAGTAAATGTAACATGTCTGCCTGTGTACCCTCAGGCTGAACAAAAACATGAAAGAAACATGAAACAAAAGAAAAACACAGGAAGGTAACTGCAAGTGTCTCCCTCCCTGTTCCAGGTGTTCCTGGACAACCAGGCTACGGCAAGATGGGGCCCCCAGGCTCCGTGGGCCAGCAGGGAGTCCCAGGGGTCTCTGGACCTCCTGGGAACCCCGGCTCCAAGGGCAACGACGGCCGGTGTAATCCCGGGGACTGCAGGAGCCACGAAGTAGAATACGCCGGCAAGGGCCCAAATGTCAAGGGCCCCTGGTAAAAAGGAGAGGTTAGAGGAGGGGGGGGGGGGGGGAGGGAGGGTGGATTGAAAAGAATCAAAGGGGACTAAGATGGAGACAGAAAAAAAGAAAGAAAAAGAACACAACCCAGGAAAGGAACATTGTGGAGTCAGCCCTCAGCAGACCAAGTTCTGCTGGAGCACCGTGACCGCTTCTCAGCATCTTAGTCCGACCACCAGCTGCTGACGTGTTGACTCAACCACCTGAAACTAATCTCCCCATCAATATGAAAGAGATACCTTCCTGGGACATGGGGCCGAGGCATTATCACCAGCATGTTAAGGTCATCCACTTATTTCTTTTTGCAAATGATCGTTTATTCTTTTTCTTTGGGTTACGGCAAAGCTTTTGATGTTATTATTTTTGTAAAGCTTCACCCTGGTCACTGCTTTGAATGCGTTTATTTTTTACGAATGCTCTTACATTTCAAAAAAAGTTACTAAGAAGGGAATAAAACACCCGTAATTCCTCAGTTTCTACACACTGTTCTCGGTAGATCCCATCTGCTTGTCACTGGCTTTATCTAATAGACCCTTTTACAGTTTGTGCGCAACGAGGTGAAAAAAGTGTGGCAAAGTGCAATGGTTTGTCATTGTGTGCAAGGGCATTACCCTCAAAAGATCAGAAATTCTACCTAATCAAAGTGACAGAAAAGACTAGTTACCGACTTCCAGATCTGGGTGCCGTTAGTGATAGGGTAGAAGACATGAGAAACCGGCCCACTGTTCAGTGGGACGATTTTGCTGGAGGAACCTAGCATGTTCACTGGATACACATTAAGAGCATACAAGTCCCTAGCATGTCCCCGTAGCGTTTCCATTCCATAGGCGAGTCCAGCGACAATTATGACTTTGAAAGCATGGTTTTCCTCAGGCGGTCGTCTATCCTACCAGTGTATAACAACAACATCTTATGACTATTATGGTGTAATGAACTTAGGACGCGTCTGATCTGATAAGAGCAGCTGTTCTCCATGACTCATCAAAGCCAGCGTCATTAAAGAGACCGCCAATCGTATTGTTTTTTTGGGGACCACTCAATAAATGGCAATGATATTTTAGTTTTCCCTGGTAGGAAGGAGACAACCCCCTAAACCACCAACTGGCTATCAAATCCATGATTTGTTACTGGACTAGGGCGGCAAGGCTCAAACGGTACACACATTTGGTTTACGGGACAGCTCTCCTCACGAACAGAACATCAAATACAACTTGTAAACTCTGTTTTCTGTCTTCAAATCCTCCCCAGCCACAGACAACTGTAATACGAGAGGCTGAGAGGCTTTTGTGGTATCATGTAAACGTCTCATGTGATTAGACAAGAGGCTATGAGGCTATTGTGGTATTATTTGAATGTCTTAAAAGCATGAAACCTTAGAAACCGCCGGTCGCTATTAAAACAGTTCCTGACGGAATTCTGGACAACTAAATGTCAGCTGGTCGGATATTGAGTCTTACAACCAAGACACAACAAACATTTTGGTGCTGCCAACTTTTATTCCAATGTAGTGCGTCCCATAATCGTCTGAATGAATGAGGCATGCCACTTCTGTTGCCCCAATGACATAGAGTGTGAATAGGTCTATAGGCAGTAGAAGAGGGAGTCGGAAATTCAAATGCACACACATCGCAGCATCTCAGCTTCTACCAATCAAGCCTTAGTTCTTCCTCAAACAATTTGAAAACACCACTACAAGCTCATACATTAATCTGCAGAACTGTCCATCTGTATTAATGTTTTAGGACATAGTATAGGATTTTATCAAAAATAAAAATCCCTTCACTTTTTTTATTTCTTCTGGAAACAGATCAGGTTAACAACTTGGTTCCTCTTCCACAGGTCTGATTTGTACATATTTATATATATATATAATGTTTTTTATACTTCCTAAAACATTGTTAGGAAAACAAAAGAATGGCCACGTTTTCAATGTGTTATACCCCATGGTTAAAATGCAATTGAACGTGAAAGGGATTTTTTTAAAAGGTTTGTAGCTTTCTTAAATACAATAATATGTTTTTAGTGATAAACAAATTATTTATGAGAGAAAATTGCCTATGCGCACGAAAGCAAATTGTTTTTTTTTCATCAATTCTTCAATTATGTCGCTCAGTGTCCTTTCTGTTCAATTTTCTCGGTAAAAGCCGCCATTTTAATAACCCATTTCATTGTGTAGCCAATGACCCCATGCTTAGCATCTGTCTTTTTTTGTCAGGCTCTGGTTCAGCTAAATATGAACTAGCCCCCCATCCCCTGTGCTTCCCCCATTCAATGCTGTTAACCCACTTCACACAACACTCTGCATGCCCCCCTCTCTCATCACATTTATACATAATTAATCATAGTCATAATGTGATTCGGAAAGCGTGTTGACACAGGATGAATGTGTTCTTCTGCAAGCCCTCACGTTTACACGTGTTTAATCATTGGTCCATTTGGTCTGGAGGTATGTAGGTTTTTTTCATTATATACAAAACAACATTTTGTTGCTTGCTCAGTAGAGATTAAACAAAGCACAAGGAGTTCTGCTGCAATGTTCAACCTGCTGTTGTTATGTAAACTACTTGTTGAATCACTCAAAGCTACCAGTTGCACTTCCTGGCTATTAACTCTGTGGTTGTTCTCTTCATTTACGCCCCTGTTGCAGAACAGAAAACTGGCAAAAATGCCTTTTGTCAACCTGCATTAACCTGTGCTTACAACTAAATATGTTTTCTTTTTGCTACCCCAAACCCGTCTAGCGCCTAAATATACTATCTTTTTTATATTTGGATTAAACATTTCAGGAAAAAAAAAAAAGCAATTATTGAAATGCAAAAGTGTGCTGGTTCTGTTTCTTTACATATCGCTCATTGTATCTTAACCATATATATATATGTATATATCCCTCTGTTGTTTTTCACCCTCTGCCAATGTTTCTCTCCCAGGGTCCTATTAAAGTTACATCTCACCAGCCCAAGAGGCTGGTTGTCATCAAACAGAATCCCTTTCCTCCCCTCTCCTCTGTGCCCTAGTTCTCATTGCCCCTATGTGCTAAGAATCATCACTCCTCGCCTGCTTGCGAGTGCTTGGAATACAATTCCACAACCCCAAAAAAACATTCTGTACTCTGAAATTATAATATTCATATTCTGGCCCTCTCTGTGGTGAGTGGTCCAAACGGGCTGTGATTGTCTTGTCATTAGCATCTGTGATGATGAGAGGTGTGTGTAGGATGAAGATTGAGGCCTGAAAGCCGGAGAGCTGTACAGAATGTCCACAGTCCCTCAGAGACGGAGAGAAATCTTGATGGGACAGGAGAAATAACTGCTGCACACGTATCGTAATTAAGGTAGGCAATTTATCTCAGAAGCATTTTCTGCTCGTCTAAATTATACATATCTCCCAAGAGCAATCAATAACTCAAATCCAATCATTGCATTCTGCTCAAATTAAATGATTGGACGGCCTGTCTGTCTGTCTGTCTACCTACCGGGCTACCTGCGCAGAGACTGACCGTGGACTGATATCACAGATTCCTCCTTGGCTTTGGAGGGAGGCCTGAATGAAGGACTGGTATTCTTTCAGTTGGGGTGCTTTAAAATCGAGCTATCTCTTGCTGTTTTGTCTCCAAATTGCCTGCCCATAGCTTTAATGAAGTATCTCAAGTATAAACATATGATTCTCCAGGATGATCAGTTAAATTAATGAATAATAATTATTATTTGAGGTGTTCATTTAGCCTAATTTTGATATTTGCATAATTAGTCATAATGTATAATTAGTTGCAAAGTTGTGGCTTTATAACGGTTTATTATATTTGGGTGTGAAGATGTATCTTTGGTTCCGGCTGTCTGGCCGAGGCTTCTCTCCAGGGAAACCTAATATGAAACCCAACAATGCCATTTTAATTTTAAGTCCAGCCGCGGGGTATTCCAGTTGAAAAATAATTGATTAAAAAATATATTTATGTTCAAACGATAAGGATGTTCTCTATAGACTCTTAAATATAGCCTAGTTTTCTTAGCTTTGACTACCTTCTATATGTATTTTCTAATCAAGTAAATAGCTTGTTTGACTTATCCAGACAGGTGAAACGACGACACAAACTTTACAATCATCCGCAGTGTAAAAAACACAGAAAAAATGTTTCTCTTTCTGAATAAGAGACATTTATCACAATGCGATTAAAAATGACACAGAAGCATTAACTGCTTTGATCCCTTTCAATGCTCTACATTGGATAGCTCCTATATTATTGGTCTACGCTGGCTTGTTGCAATAAAATTACGAAGAATTATGAAAATACAGAGGGAGAAAAAGTTTGAGGTAAAGAGCAAATCAGAAAATATCATCAAGAGCGAAAATAGAAAAAACTTAAAAGAAATGAGAAATTATTTTAAAAAAGTAAAGAAAATAGAAAATCAAAAGGGAGATCATTTTATTTTGTTTTTTTGCAGTGCTTGGAGTTAGTGTTCTAACACTTATTTCAAGGGACCCTTCAATTTCATTTTTGACCGACTTGTCTCATAAATATTCTCTAAACTTCCACCCTTTATCTTTCATGTGTGCCAACGCAAGTTTTCAAGTTTGGAAGATATCGGATGAACCTGACATGCAGGATATATGGGAGAAACATGATATAAATTATTTAAAAATATATGAATAATTCTTTCATCATTTTTGCCCCCAAACATTTGTTGTCTAAACTTCCGAACTATCTTAGCACTTGTGTGCCAAAGCTGGGTTGCAAGCATGGAATAGATTGTATAAACCTGACAGGAGTTATAGGAAACATGACAGAAATTCTTACATTTACTTATTGTTTGCACAAATAAAAAATAAAAACTCAAAATCTTCTGCAAACTTCCACCCTGTCTTAGCTGTGTGTGCGCCAAAGCTTGTTTTCAGATTTGGTACACTTTGGTTTAAGATGCTGAAAGATTTCTTTCAATTATTGACCACAAAAAATCCTTGACTGTTTGACTGCTTTAGTGACGCTGGCCAGGGTTATTAATTGAAAATGGCTCATTCTAAGCATTCTAAGTATTGCATCAATTGCATCTATTGGAAGTTTAATAAGTGCATGGATGTAAATGGCCCTATCCGTCCTAAAGTTTTCTGTATTTGAAAAAATGGAGTGGAGAAGAGTGCAGGCAATCCATGGTTGGTTAGAGTGCAGTTTAACCTCACATTTTCTGTCTATTCATAGCCAATACTGTCTTCAAATGAATGGTAATAGCATTTTTATAGCACTTTTATAGCACCTTTAATAGCAAGAGATTTTGGTCAAACTTATTCAACGACAGGACAAACTGAGCGCCCCTATATTATCAACTTTGTAGGCCTAACCTCTAATTGCATGACATAATGCTATGCCCTAACCGCCTCAATTTAAAGGGGACATATTATGAAAATAACACTTTTCCTGGGATTTGGGGTGGTGTGTTTTGGGTCTCTAGTGCTCCCACATGCATACAAACTTTGAAAAAAGTCTGTACATGATTTTTTGAGTGAGATATGCATTTCTGAAAGTACCCCGCCTACAGTTACCAAACGAGCGAGTCCGTTTCGGCGCCCCCTCCTACGTAGGAAGGGGGCACAGTTGAATATTACCTCCCACTTCCCCACTCCCCTCCAATCAGAGCATAGCTAAGATTTTGTGGACCAGCGGACGAGCAGCTCCGGCGGGGGGACCTCGGCGGCAGCTCAGCTCCGGGAGTACAATCCCTTTCTCTGCCGGCAGCCCCACCAGAGCTGTCGGACTGCCGCCGAGCTACCCCAACCAGACTTTTCAGCTCCCGGAGGACACCCACTGGAGCAGCTGGAAAGGTTCGGCGGCAGTTCAGCTCCCAGAGTACACCGCCGGAGCTCCGGCGCGGGGAGCTCGGCGGCAGTTCGGCATCTCAGCTCCCGGAGTACAATCCCTTTCTCCTCCATGTCGCGGTTCATGGACTTCAGAGAGTCAAGGCCAAAGTTCCTTACCCGCAATTCCTCTCAACCAAGGCCGAGATATCCCCCACTACGAGTCTTTACTTGTTGTGAAAGTGCCAGAGACATCAGACGCAGTCTTTATGATTCATATTATCATCCGAGGCGCACATAGCTTTTGGCCGTGATATTAGATATAATATTATATAAATACCCATATACAATAATATTATTATTATTATTATTATTATTATTATTATTATTATTATTATTATTATTATTATTATTATTATTATATTATATAGATATAGAGCTCCAGGTGTCCGCAAACGGCAACAATCCCATCTCCTCCATGCTGTGGTTCAGTCTGACAGCTCATTGGTCAATGGACAGCAGCACATTTGGATTAAAGCTACACCAGAAACAGCGCATTCTGAAGGGACTGAAACAGAGGGGAATAGCGGTAGGCGAGATTGTTTTTCCTAAAAGCTATTTCCAGCAAACAGCTTCAAAAACACGTTTTCTGGAACTCAAATACTATGTTTACTTGTGGTGAAAACGCCATAATATGTATCCTTTAAGCCTTTCTAATCGATGACAGACAAAACACGTATCTCGACATTCACTACGCCATTTAAGATAGATTTTGGTCAAATATAGATAATATAATGAAAAATGCAAGTGTCTGCCCTTAAATTGTATGAAGACACAATATCAACTTTGACAACGCAGTGTTCAATTATCTCAAAACTTAGTTTGTTTCATAAAAATTAATGGTTTTGGAAATACAAGGTCTCCACCCAACAATGTAGATCTGCAAATTAGCTGCATGTTGACCGGCAACTATTTTATTTTATTCTATTGGGGAGACATGGTAAGTTGAGGCGAAAAAACTGAAAGAAGCAGTGATAGAAAAATGAATGTGAGTGAATGACAGAACCCAGTGACAGGGTGTACAGAGAGAAGAAGATGGGACCCAAATAGGGAGACCGCAAGATTCGGACACAGATTATCTCCTGGTTACCCTGTAAATGTGATCCTTGCGGTTGGATGTGAACAGGGTGAGTGCGTTTTTCTGAGATTTCCGGTTTTTAATGGGTGGAGAGGAGGATCTGGAGGTTTGCTGTTTCCTGGGCTGCTATAAGATACTGCAGAATGACGAGGGAGGAGAGGTAGGCTGTTCTAGCAGTGTGAAGGTTCTCTGCGACGGCAAAGGCACAGTCACGGTTGAGTGGCCTGCCATGAACCCGGACGACTGGTGAGGGTCGAGAAGGTTGTTCTGGTGGAGATAGGCAGAGAGTTGGGTGTAGACAGTACGCTCAATTATGACCCTGGGGCATAACCCCCTACAGCCAAAAACAAAACCTCACCTAAACTTCCCTAAACCACACCCTAAATCCCCGAAAGCTAATTGTTTTAATTTTTTATATAGAAATGCCCTCAGTATAACATATGCATGATTGATAAGCCCTTTAAAATTAGTATTTGTTATGATGGCACACCTGTAGAGAGTTGTGGTTGGTAAATAATTGTGTTTAGGATCATCGATTCCGATGATCTAGCCGTAAAGCTATCCAATGGAATTCCTTAAAAAAAAAGTGCTGTCGTGCACCTCTTGCGCTCGCATTGTCCTTGGTGTCCCAAATGCCACACCGTTAACTAATTATGCAAATATCCCTCATTATGCAGATCCTCTCCGTCTCTGATAGACTGTGGACATTAACTACCGCACTCTGGCTCATGGTCTTCCATCTTCATCTTACACACCTGGCCTTTCAACTGTGCTATTCAGCACTGTGATGTCATCATCATTGAGAGTTCTGGTTGCCGTCTCTTAGCATTTCAGTACTGATTACTCAGACTCACCTGGGGTGACTCAGACTCATGCGCTGAGGACTCGGACTGTGACCCGACCGCAACACTGCCATAGCTTCGGGAGCCATTAGGTATTTTATCACACTGCATGGAACTGACTCTGCATGTTTTTATCCAGTGGTGGGACAGAATGGAGACAATAAGGGTTTACTGTGGCCTCAGCCATTGCTCTCGCTCTCTTTCACATATAATGGAGCAGAACATTGTCTTTTTACAAAAGGCTTCCTCTTTATTGACGGTTTGGCCTCAACATCCAGGACAAGGGAGGAAAAAAAGAAATATACTTTACAGACGATTTAATACTATGAACAATAAATAGCTTTTTGTAAATGAAAATAAGTCATTGAAGAAACAAAGAACCGCGTTGACACCTTGTAGAACGTCGACAGTGGTAAAGTCGGCACAATCTTACTGATGAGCAGATTTTTTTTGTATTTATTATTATTTTGGCAGCTATGGCTGAGGAAAATGTTAAACACAGAATTCATTAACACAGGATTTCTGCCGGTGCATATCATAACCCATTCTTCTTCCTCTACATAATAATCAACACACATTTACAAAGATTTACAGCACTGCATTGTGGGAGAGGGGAGCACCCATCGGGATATGCTGTTGCCAGGCAACAGGAAGAAGAGATGAAGCATGTAGTTTCTAAAATGAGACTTAGATGGAAAAAAGGGAGGAGGGGAGAGGGGGAGTACACATGAGGTAAAAAATAAAACAGATTTTGCTGAAGCCTACGGACGAATTGTATGTTTGATCCATCCATTTTTAGAAATTACATCGTTCAGGTCTGATAGTTCAGATTGCAATCATTTATTTGTCCTTGTTTTGCACACTTTATCAGGCAGCAGGGGTCAATGTCACGATTCTGGTGTCAAAATGGAATAAAAATATACAATTGCATTTATATAAACAAAAACAACATCATTGTGACGTGATCAAAGTATATAGGAAAGAGCAAGAGTTGAGTTTGGATCTCGGCCTGGATATACCATGGTCGTGTTGGGTGACTAACGTGTTACATCTGTGGAGCTTGGGGACAGGACATTTGGGAAGTGATTGACGCTGGCATCGTCCAATCCAGGGGGAGGATCATCATCAATGATCGGCTGTCAAGCCATAGGGAAATGCTGGGGTTCATTTCAGATTGGAGTACGCCCAACAAGTACAACTTTTTGAGGATGCCACAAAGGGGGCAATGTCATTCACATCAGTATCGCCCCCTATCCTCCCCCCCCCCCCCCCCCCCCCCCCCCCCCCCACCACACACACACACACAACCACACTCATCCCCACCCAAACCCCCAAGCCACACCAGCCCTTATGCGTATTGCTTTTTTCGTCTGGAGTGGAGTCGTCCGTCCCTTCATCTTCTCTCTCTCTCCGTCGCCCACATCTTGCCTCGTTCTCCAAGGTATTTAAAAAAAGGAATCTGCTGAGCACTCCTTTTTCTTCTTCTCTTCATGTTTTAGTAACTGGGGCCCTTGATCCTGCTGGGGTCCTGTAGTCTGGGGGAGGTGTAGGCCGAGGCAGCCAGGCACATGGCGGCCTCGCAGTACCCGAGCAGACCTGTGGGGCCCGCCCTGCCGGGGAGCCCTGCCACGCCCGCCGCGCCCTGGGGGCCCCTCTCGCCCGGCCTGCCGTCCCGGGCCACGCCGTCGATGCCGGCCGCTCCTGTGGAGGAGGAAGGGTCCGCGCGTTAGGGCCCAGAGGGGCCGAGGGGTACGTACCAGTGTGTGTGTGTGTGTGTGTGTGTGTGTGTCGGTCACTGAGCACCTCTCAGGTGTTTTTGGATGAAATCCATCATTATTCCTGTATTGTAAATTCAGTAAGTGTAGGTTGTTAATTATAATAATATTCAAACGGCGACCTAAAACGCAAATGGCAAATAAAATGGGCTGAAAACGTCCTGACACAGTTCTGATTATATAGTGGATCTCTTACCTCTTCATAAAACTACAGTTACAAAACGTACTGTGTGTGTGTGTGTGTGTGTGTGTGTGTGTGTGTGTGTGTGTGTGTGTGTGTGCGTGTGTGTGTGTGTGTGTTTTGTGCGCATGTGTGTGTGTGTGTGCACACAGGCATACTTATGCAAATGTGTGTTAACCGCTGTTTGATTTTATATCTGTGCTGTTGCGGACCTCTTTGATTCACCGACAGCATCTGTTAAATGACTAAAGTTAATGAAGCTTTTCAAACTCCTCTGAGCGGCGTCTCCTGGGGGCAGGGCTGTGGTGGATTCAGCGAAACCCTTGCGCATGTTCTGCCTCCCTCGAAACGCAGCCTGTGGTTGGGCTCACAATGCCCAACGCCTTTTATTTTTCCCCCTTTATGGACCATTTGGATGCATCATGTGGCATCCCCTTCACACTATTATGTGACAGAAGGGTAAAAATGTGCGTGCGTGCGTGCGTGCGTGCGTGCATGCGTGCGTGCGTGCGTGCGTGCGTGCGTGCGTGCGTGCGTGCGTGCGTGCGTGCGTGTTACCGGGTATTCCTGGAGGTCCTGGTGCACCAGGGTGAGGTCTGCCTGGGTCTCCTCTCTCTCCCTTCGCTCCTCGCTTTCCTGGGAGAGGCAAGGGGAGATGGTGTATTTGCATTAAAACTGCATTAAAATGTAACCAAACACTGCTGAATGGTGATCGGTTGTTGGTTGATCAAGTGACGCAAATAGTGGTACAGATTATAGGGTTGTCCCAGTTGTTGGTTTCGTTTTGCTTTTGGTTAGGTCATTTGAAGAATAATGCTATGCACCAATTTGAGAACCAACAAAAACCTGTAGGTAGGTTTGTGTCACTGCTTCCACTCCCCTTTGCATCAATAGGCTCACACCCTGCTAGCCTCTTTTTAGACAATAGTATGATCAAATCATATCCAAGGATCTAAATACGCTTTACCTTTAGTTTGTTTCTTCCAAACACATCACATTTACAGAAGCAACAAACTCAACTCTGGGTGGGTGGCATTTCGTTTCCGAGGCGATGCCGCTACCTAGCTCACCTTTGAGTCCTGTGTTGCCGATCTGTCCCGGGCCGCCGATGATGCCGTGGATGCCTCGGGCCCCTGTGTGGCCGTGGGGCCCCTGAGAGCCAGTCGGTCCCGGGGGTCCGGGCGGGCCGGGGGGTCCCATCACACCTGCTCCGCCGAGCGCGGCCCTCTTGGCGCTCACCGCCACGGCAGCCAGCCTCTCTGCGGGGTGAAGAGCGATGGGGAGATGTCATTATTGCTCCGAGAAACCATTTTGATTAAATGTGTTGGCGGGGCCGACTTGATTGCGCCGGGGAGATGAAAGGTTTTGTTGGAATGAGCTCATTTAATCTCTCCGATGGACATCAGAGGTGAGTGCATCAGCGAGCTAACCCTGCAACATCTTCAGCACCACTTCGATGATGTGCTGGTCAGACGCATCCCGTCCCTGGAGAGACAGAGAGAGAAAGAGAGCGAGGGGTTCGGGGGGGGAAGCACAGGTTGAGCATCTCAAATAGACTCGGCTGAGGACTGAAGTGTCGGCTGAGCGCAAGAAGTAACAGAAATGTCTCCCTACGAAAAAGGTTAACAAACAGAGTTATCAAGCCACTTGATTTGTTTACTCATTCTATGTGCAGCTTGAGTTAACAAATCATTTAAAAGAGGATAGGAAGGAGTAGCTAGCATAATGAGCTATGCTACATATCTTTAGCACAGCGTACTGTCATTAGCATAGCATTCTCGTTAGCATACTGGCATAAGGAGGTATGCTACATATCTTTAGCATAGTGTCATTAGCATAGCATTCTCGTTAGCATACTGGCATAAGGAGGTATGCTACATATCTTTAGCATAGCATAGTGTCATTAGCTAAGCAAACTATGAGCATGGCCTGGTAACATCAGTAAAGACGAGCACATTAGCATGTCCTCTGAACTCACGCTGGCTCCCACAATGCCGGGCATGCCTGGCACTCCTCTCTCGCCGCCCAGTCCCCTGGGGCCGGGGAGGCCGAGTGGCCCCTGGTCCCCTGGCTTACCGGAGTCCCCTGTGGGTCCGTTGAAACCCATCTCACCCCTCACTCCTTGCTGATGAAGGAAGGAAATGGGGGGAGAAAAAAGAAATGTTGAACCGAAAGTTTGAGACAAAGGCCAAATGGGTCACTAAAATGTAGAAGCTAGGCTTCCTTCTTCAGCTGTATTGAAGAATATGTGTCATTGTTTCATGACAAGTTGACAACACTTGACAACTATTTCAAGTCTTTACAACATGACAACTCATAACTCAACAATGACAACTGAACAATAACAACTCATATCTCGATTGTTGGTTACATTTTCAATGCCTGATCTGATTAAAATGAGGATATTATACTTGTAGGGATATAACTGCACTGATCCAAACAAACGTATAAAACGATGAGTTCCGCTTTAGTAGGTGTGAAGCTCGGATAATCAACAGAGTTTGTCTTTGTCAATTTCTGTTCAAACCAGAGCTCGAATCACTGTCATATATTGTTGAGCTAAAAATACAACTGCAGTTACTCGGAGAGGACCATGGAAGGGAAGGGGTGGGTCTGCACACATGTCCATCTGGCACTAAACATCCGACATCCCGGAAAAAACTCACCTGGCCTTTAGGTCCGGGTTCCCCAGACAAACCCTGTGGGAAAAATAAAAAAACAAAATCAAGATCAATCATCATTTGTCCTGTTTACCTGGTCTCTTACCTCAGAGAGGGAACGAGAGCGGAGTGGATCATACCAAAGACCCAGCGCGTGCATCCAAGGAAGAGCGTCTTAAGCACGCCACATCAGCCATCTTGGCTCGGCTCATTAACTCGCTGTCAAGCCCCTGCCTCATTTGATACTATCATTTGATTTATTTCCCCCCCCGCCCCCCATCCCAAATGCATATTCACAGCCCCTGTTGTTGTGGTTGTTTTGTTTTTAAATCGTACATTTGCCAGCGAGATGATAGCATCTTTCTGCTCGCTTCTGACAGTACCATGTTTCAAACAAGCTCCTTGCATTTTTAGGGGACTGTAGGGTTGACTGAAGAGTGTTGTGGCTGCTGGTGACAGATTATCCTAATCTCCTTCTCTGTATATTGTCATCCCCACCACGACAAGGTGATGTTATTTACCTTTTCTCCTTTCTCCCCGGCGAGTCCCTCCACACCGGGGTCACCCTTTGGAGACAAGCAGAGTAAGATTGAGGGGATGTCTGTGTGTGTGTGTGTGTGTGTGTGTGTGTGTGTGTGTGTGTGTGTGTGTGTGTGTGTTTACGACAAAACAGTATGTAAGAAAAAAATGGCTGTGCTTTAAAGCGCGACTTCGCGACGTGGGCACTGCAGATAGTCCTCTTTTTAAAATGCGGCCCTTTATACTCACAAAGTCCCCCTTTGCTCCAACTTTTCCTTGGAAACCCTGAAAAGAGAGACATGGCGTTAGTCATAAATATGCTGAAATCTGGGATACCGAGTCCTGAGAGGGAAAAAGCAGGAAGAAAAACAAGAAAAAAGGGGCTACTGATTCAAGCTGGATACGCCAGATATCTCAAAGTAAGAAGGATGTAGTTTCATCTCTAAAACTAGGGAGATGATGACTGCGAGATTATCATTTATATTGCCTGAGCCCTTGCACATTCTTTGATTTACTGTGGAGGCGTCGTGGGCCACACTTTCACGGGTAAACACTGCCCCCTAAAGGGCACATTTATAAAGCAGTATCCGTACGCTTTGATCACAACACAAGAGTCGGGACCGCAGACAGCCACAGACCTAGGAAGATGCGTGTATGTGTTTACGAGTGTGATCTCGGAGACAGCATCACACACACACACACACACACACACACACAACCGCATTATCGCACACAACCGCACAGTCACACACCTTGTCTCCTTTGGTCCCGGAGAGGCCTTGGGCCCCGGGGACTCCGATGGGCCCCCTCTCTCCCTTGTTCCCCTGTGGAGAAGAATGGTCCACAACACGGTGAGCTATACAGACAGCGTAACGCTGGAGATAGAGGAGGGTACAAGCTACAGAGGAGATGATGTGTGTGTGTGTGTCGTGTTGTTTTTGTGTTGTTTACTCACTGCCTTGCCGACGATTCCCTGCGCGCCTACCGGTCCCCGCTCACCTCTGTCTCCCTGCAGGAGAGGAAGAAGGCTCAGGAGGTGCATAACACACACCACACATACATATTCACACACACGGCTGCAGGTGTTGACATGAGGAGTACTTCAGCACCAGTTACCTTGGGTCCCGGGACTCCCTCCATGCCAATGACGCCCGGGAGACCGGGCTCGCCCTAGAAGGGGAGAGGGAGAGAGGGGGAGGAGAGGGAGAGAGAAGGAGACAGCAGAACAGTTAGCATCAGTCACACAGTATGGAACCACAGCACTCAATGGACTCTCTTTCGAACAAAGTATAAAGCGATACACATAAAGCATATAAATGGTGAAATCTTTGTCGTTATTTTGACACACGGAGAGGTTGACGGATTGGATTTGAATGCAGGCAACAGTCTGTGATATCTGATTGGCGTATTTACCAGAGGTCCGGGGGCACCTGCCATGCCGACATGTCCCCTGGGTCCTGCCTCCCCCTGTAGGTGGAATGAGGAATTGACCCAAGTTTTAATAATGCATGAAAGAACGCATGCATGTGTGATCTGATGGGAGTAACGATGTACAGGGCCTTACCGTGTCTCCAGGTCCCCCCTTTGTGCCTGGGCTTCCGGGTAATCCCTAACAGAGGAGAGAGTTAGGTTGAAGATGCAGTTCAGGACAACTTTTTCCCATTAGGTGTACCCTCATGTGTTTATATGTGCCGACCTGACACAGGAAAACAGAGTGCCGATTTCCACAATGGGACCTGTAGTCAAATCGGATGTGATTTTGTTTAGGTAATGGATATTCCTGGCACAGAATTGATGCTGCGAAAGTGTTGTTTGGTAATGCCACATAAATATTTGTACACAAGGTGTACTCAGACTAGAGGCTTATTTGTCCCTGGAATAAATCCCGTTAGGGATTTAGAATAATTGGGCAGATTGAATGCATTGTCTATCCTGTGGGGAATCGGCCATGCCTGTTTGATTTGTAAAGTGAAACTTCCACTTTACCTTCCATATTTAAGAGAGCGCCGCATTCTTAAGATCATTTATATTCAAATGTGAGAGTTAGCATCTCATTTAAATTCCAAAAAAGTTATTTATTTTCTCCCCCGTCCCCCAGTGCTTATTTTATTACCTCTCGGGTCCCATAGAGAAAGAGAGAGGGAGCTGTGCTACAGTCGGGGAATGTTTTCGAGAAAACAAAACTGGAATGCATTAAGCAGCTTAAAGACATTACCACAGCGACCAAACGGGGAGGGAACAATATGAAAATGTCAAGAGGATCATAATCGTCTGACCATCCCCCGCTCCGACCCTTTCAAAAGGGCCGTAATCCGCGTGATGTATAACCGACGGGGGGAGAGTTTGGTAAAGATGCATCGCTGTAAATCCCTTAAGAGCTCCGGGGTGACGCGCTTTAAGGCGAGGCTGCCATTACTGACGTTGTGGACTAAAACCTTGGCCTTTTCCGTTTGTTTCCAGGGAAACGGGCTCTGTGGGATTTATCCGAATTAAAGTCTTTGCTAAGCCGGTGTGTCACACAAACTACAGAACATAAAAGGAGGAGTGAGTGTCTGCGTGTGTGTGTGTGTGTGTGTGTGTGTGTGTGTGTGTGTGTGTGTGTGTGTGTGTGTTAGGCCGTTGATTCGTCCAAAGTGATATGTAGTCCCCACTGAGAGCTGGTCCCATTTGGGATGGGTCTATTTTTACGCTGTGTGAGTTTGCAGTCGCGTCAGTGTCACCGTAGCGCCTGCGTAGCAAAAACCCTGTTCATGCGCCATTAGCCCTTAGTCAGGAAAACACACACTCATGAGATGCACACACGCTGGGAAGATACACACACACACACACACACACACAGACACACACACACACACACAAAAACAGGAACACAGGAACAGACACACATAAACTAAGACACATAAGCACACACACCTAAACATATAGACTCACACACAGATATGACACACATAAACACACAGCCAGAAATACATATAAAACCACACACGCATGAAAACAATCATACACACACGCACACACACACACACACACACAAACACAAAAAACGATCCACCAATGCGGACGCACACGGCGGAATGATGATCAATGGCGTGTGCTGGGGTGGCAGAGTGCTATTTCAAGGTGGTTTAAATGCTTAAACAGTCCGGGTCACAGGGGGTCACTGTTAACCTGGAAGTGTGCCCAGAACATAAATCTACTAAAATCACCCGCCTGCTTCTCGGTGTGTGTGTGTGTGTGTGCGTGCGGAGCCTCCATTCGCTCTGCTCAGTGCTAGCGTTGGGCAGAGCAGCCCAGCCACAGCTACGTGGTCTGGGCAACAATCAGCCTCTCGCATCATGAGGGCTGGTTGCACACGGAATGCTTCAGTTGTGACCGGTGTTGTCGTGTTCCAACGTGGCACTCGGATTTGCATAGGAGAACTGATGGGGCTATCACTGGGAAAGAGTTAAATGCCCAGATTCATTGTCACGAACACACACACACACACACATGCACAGACACACGTTTGCCTGCATAAGTGGGCACCCGTGCATGAGAGAGAAAGACATGCAGGTACCCACAAATACAGGAAAATACAAACACACACACACACACAGACACATACATGTGCACACCTGCATTGACCCAACGCAATTGTAAGTACAATGCAAATGCATGCACACACACCCACACACACATAGAAAAAATACCCTCAAACACACACACACGCACACACACACAGCCTTATTACTCACCGCTGTTCCCTGGTGTCCGGACGGGCCTGGCCTGCCAGCCTGGCCCGGACCTCCCTGGGTTCAGACAGAAAGAGAGGATCATGCATTATCAGGTTGACCAAGGTTGAGTCATGCAAATTTCCCCATCGGGCTCCACGGTTGTTTTTTGCTACCTTAATGCCAGGGATTCCCGGCGTTCCGTCCTTCCCATCGATCCCGGGCAGGCCCTGAATCATAAGAAAAACACCGAAAAATTGAAGATTTTTTTGTGACCTTAATATGTTTAAGGTCATAAGCACAATTATCCGTCGGTGTCCATTTTCGATTTTATTTTGGTACACTTACATTTTCTCCCTTTTTCCCGACTGCTCCATGCGGGCCTTGAATTCCTCGACCGCCCTGAATAAAAGCATCGCCACAGTCATCGTCAGCAGCGTTTTTACACCCATTGCTCAACACGGCGTAAATAGACCGCTCAAACTGTGCTGCCCATCGTCGCCTTCCCCAATCGGGGGCTTTTCTAGAGGAAAATTATAGGAGGAAATTAATCACAGAGTGGGGAATTTGCTGAGATCACCCACCACGACTCCCTTATCTCCGGGCTCTCCAGGGGGTCCCTGAGGTCCCTCCTCGCCCTGTAGGACAGAGAAACACTTACATAATTTGTGTTTGTGTTGTGCTTGTCTGTTTGTGAGTGTGTGTGTTTCTGTGTGCACACGCTTGTTAGTGAACAAGATTGTGTGTACGTTTGTGTGTGTGCGTGTGTGTGTGTGTGTTTTGGCTTCCTTTTCAAATTACTTACCGGTGGTCCTGGAATGCCTACGGGCCCTGTGATGCCCTTGTATCCACGAGGGCCCTGAATATAACAAAAAAAGGAACGCAAAAAACTAAAACCGCTGGCATCAATCACGAAGATCAGCAAGAATGCTATGTTATGTTAATCACTCATTCACGTAATCTAGGGGTCATTAGCGCTTGGCTAGGTCTGCTAATGGCCGCTACACAATGACCACCCCAACCCAGCGCCATGGACAAACATGCGGCTGTCGGCTCCGGCTTTGGCATCGAGCCTAGCGGCTTCCAACTTGGCTAACGTGATGGCCTGATGATAACAGTAAGACGAACGACTGCAGCGGATCATTAACTACAGATGGAGGCGGCGGCGGACCCCGGACACCCCCCCTCACCACCCCCAAACCCCCCAACCCCCACCCCAGCCCATCCGCCGACCCCAACAGCACCAACCGACTCATTAGACGAGCTGAGATTTGTGTTAGCATCATTTCCATATGTCCCCATTGCTGGGTAATGGATAGTGTTTGTGTTCAGGGGAGGACTTGCTGTGCATCGTTCTAGGACTGAGCGTACGGTAGGACTTGTTCCCAAGGAGGAACCAGAGGGGGGGGATGGGGAGATGTGTTTGAAGAAGTGTGTGTGTGTGTGTGTGTGTTGTGTGCGATGGGATGAAAAATGGACCAAGGCCCAGTTAGTACTCACCGCTTCCCCTTTGGGGCCCATCATTCCTGGGTAGCCTCTCAGGCCCATTGGACCCTTAGCGAGCAAGGGACGGGGGAGAGAGAGAGATAGAGAGAGAGAGAGAGAGAGAGAGAGAGAGAGAGAGGGAGAGAGAGAGAGAGAGAGAGAGAGAGAGAGAGAGAGAGAGTTGGTGAGAATCATCGTTGCGTCGCTCGCCAAGGGCCACGATGAAATATAGGAAATGCATTATAACGCGTCTAAATTGTATCGGTTGTACGTTATCCATGCAGGAGGAGGAGAGGAAGAGGCATGAATGGAGGTT
This sequence comes from Pollachius pollachius, assembly GCF_949987615.1. Lineage (NCBI taxonomy): Eukaryota > Metazoa > Chordata > Actinopteri > Gadiformes > Gadidae > Pollachius > Pollachius pollachius. The sequence goes on along the minus strand of NC_136946.1, from coordinate 12,951,360 downwards.
CCTCGAAAGAAGTTCCGAAAATGACAAAGACGACAATAAAATAGGAGAAAGAAGGGAACAGGGCGAGGGAATAAATCGATAGAGAGGTAGATGAAGAGGACGAGGATGAACCACGAGTCAGAGCTCCTTTCTTGTGTGTACCGGTGGTCCTGGGATGCCTTGCTCTCCAGAGATGCCCGTCTCTCCTTTGGTGCCCTAAAAGAAGGCAGAGAAAAGGGCACAATGACCGCCTCCATTCCACAAAGCACCTCTTCTCCCGAGGAACAGGTGCGCTCTCTGAGCTGTGACATTTAGTGAATGTGAACTAGATTAGGGTTCCCGAGGCACTCGGTCTTAAAAGAGGGTAGGAGCATCGCCGGTCAACTCTGTCGTCTCGAGCTTTCGAACTATTCATGCGTTCGCCAAATTATTTTAGGTCAGTGCTGACCGGACTCTGCATGAGCGCCACGAAAACAACGGGGAACCAAGGAATACGTTTACAGGTTGAAATGCAAACACCATTTCCAGAGAGCTAAATAGTCGGTCCTAAAAAAAAGGCTAGCAGCCTACCTTGGAGAGTAAGGTGCAAAATAGGTGTGTAGGGTGTTGGGTATTGTCATTCCCCTGAATGTCTAAGCAGTTCCAAAAGACAGTGTGTGCATGCGTGTGTGTGTGTGTGTATGTGTATGTGTGTGTATGTGTGTATGTGTGTGTGTGTGTGTGTGTGTGGGGGGGAGAGGACGGATCAGGGGCTAATTCCGGGGACCATACTCACTGCCCTCTCTGAGGCCAATGTGTGCTCATTAGCTCTGCCTAATACGGCGAGGTGGCAGGGCTAAGCTAACCCTGACCGTCTCATCCTGCCCTTCATGTACCTGGCTCTTCTTTCCTTTTTTTTTATATTTTTCATCTGGCTCGCTGCTGACTGTGGGGCCAACGGCAGGCCTGACTAATCACAGCCAGATTAGTGCCAGTCATGTTCCTCGGGGGGCTTCATTAGAGCTAATCCTCGCCACCGCTGGCCTTGAATGGTGCGCGCGTGTGTAATACCACACGCCCGTGCCAGAATGTGCTGCTGCGCTTTTGTGTAAAATGTGTGTGTGTGTGTGTGTGTGTGTGTGTGTGTGTCAATTTGTAAGTGTGTGTGTGTGTATGTGTGTAAATGTGCAAGTGTGAGTGTGTGTGTGTGCGCGCTGTTCTTTTTTTGTCACACTACCTTTGTGGGGTCCCAACTCTATAAAAGGGGGAGCCCACCCCAACAAGAAAAATTAACAAACTCTTTGCGGGAAACCGACTCTGGATTAACAGCCTCCAAACAAAAAAAACAAAAGACCCCGCGGGTGGAGTGGATGCACTCACCAGTTTCCCGATGCTGCCGGAGTCTCCCAGGATCCCTGAGCGCCCTTTGTGTCCCTGCAACACAATGAGTCAGCAGTTTTCTTTGGTACATGACACAGACAACGACCACAAAATAATTGGTCGAGAGCAGATTTTGCTTATCGTCTGGCGAGCGCAAGATACCGCGGTACCAACCTTGACTCCCATAAGGCCCTGTGGGCCCTTAGGGCCGGCTGGACAATTAGTTGGACACTGTGGAGGTAAGAGGGAGGGGGGAGAGAGAGAGAGAGAGAGAGAGAGAGAGAGAGAGAGAGAGAGAGAGAGAGAGAGAGAGAGAGAGGATTGTTTCAAATAGGAAAGAGCTGTCAATTGAAGGTCCGGGGAGGGTAAGAATATTCACAAAAAAAAGGGGAAGAAAATGTCAGCGTAACTTACCTGGAAGCCGGCACTGCCCTCCTCTGCACCAAGGAACTTCCCTGGGGGGCCCTGATAGCGGGGAGGACAGACAGTGAACAGGAGGCATGGCCAGACAGTGAACGTACAGGAAGTATGGACGGCCAGAATGACAGACAGCCATAATGGACAGGGATTCAGGACAGACAGATAGATAATATTGACACTCAAGAGATAGATGGATAGATGATATTGACAAGAGTGAAAGAGAAAGACAGAGAGAAATAGGGACGGAAGGAGAGAGGGAGGGAGGGACGGATGGGAGGATGGAAGGATGAATGGATGGACGGATAGATAGAATCAGAGTGAATCAGGGCTGCAGGGAACGAGTGCTAAGCCAGAACTTTTCTTTTTTAATGCGTGTCCCTCCACCCCCCTTTCTCCCTCCATCCATCCATCCATCGCCGTGTGTGATTGTGTGTCTGTGTGTGTTTATGGACGGATGTAAAGTGTAAAGGGTGCGCCCTGCGCCGCGCTGATGTATTCCGGCAGCGGTCGGATGAGACAGCTCACTGATCTAACGGGACTTTATTTACCCGAGGACAGCACTAAAGCAAAACAAATACACTCCCCCGAGTCAAGAGCATTACTCTTGGCAGAGCTGCCAAAGCACCCTCCGCGCCCCCTCTGTCCCCCGTCTCTCACCTACTCCCCGTCCTACTCCCTAGCCTGGCCTACCGCCGCCCACCCTGAGGGGCGGGTCGGGGGAGGAGCTGTGCTCGACATTAGGTAAACAAGGAAGTAGGCGAGCAAGCAGGTAGCTGAGTGTGTAAGCGAGTAGGTGATTAGGTGCAGGAGGCTTTGAGTTGTGATTCTAAACGTAGACAGGTAGGGCACTGAGTCAGTGGGCAAGTGAGGGACTTGGTAGGGAGTGGTTGATAAGCAAGAAGGCAAGAAGAGTGAGTAGGTAGGCAAGTAAGCAGCGTGCTAGGTAAGTCAGGTATGTCAATAAGTTAGAAGATAAGTTAGGTCAGTATACTAACAAAGTAAGCTATGTGTATGGACACAATTAACAAAAGGGATCTCTGATTGGCTGATATTGATACACAACACAATATGTCACAGGGAACACAGTTGAACTGCTGACCAGAACCGGGGCCACAGGGCGCGGGATCTTCACTCTGAGAAGCTACAGGCAATCAGCCCAATGGCTAAGTGTGTTCCAGCATACACCACATGATAGCTGATAGCATCCCTCCTAATCAATCAACCCCCGGCGACGATTGGTACGCCACTTTTAATGATTACAGACGATTAGCAGCTGTCCCGCTAGCTCACAAATCTCTCATTTTCTCTCAAAAGCAGCCTCGTTAATCTCCCGCTAATAGAGTCCATCACTCTCCATCGCACATTTGACATCAATCAGAAACGCCCGGCAACAGATAAGAGATTTATGCCCGAAGGAGCTAAGTGCTTTGGCTTTAGTTGGGTGGCTTTAGGCTCTGGGGCTTGGCGCGCCAAGGACACTGCAGAGTTATATAAAAAGGCACAAAAGAAAATATCAGGAGAGGAGGAGTAGGGCCAGGCTGGGGGCCGATGTATGCAGAGCGCTGAACAAAAGAAAACTTACTGGCTTTCCAGGGGGTCCGGGGAGACCGGGGGCTCCAGGAGACCCCAGGATTCCCTGTGGGAAGAGGAGGAGGCGATTATGCAGTGTGAAGGGTATTCGGAGGAGGATGGAGTTGAACACAGAGTTTGTAGCTAGGGTTGGAGTGGTGCAGGACAAAATTAGGAAAAAGGGGGTGGCGGCCTACCTTGGATCCACTAAGGCCCATCTCACCAGGAAGGCCTATGGACCCGGCGGCACCCTGAAGAACGAGAGGAAGGGATGGAGAGAGGGAGGGAGGAATGGAGGGAGGGAGGGGTGGAGAGAGTGAGGTAGATAGGGAGGGAGAGCGAGAGAGAGAGAGAGAGAGAGAGAGAGACGTTGCCCCAATCAAAGAGTACAATTGAACCAGTACCACGTTACTGTACCGGTATTTGAACAATGCCAAGGATCAAACCCAACAAGGTAGTAACTTACAGCCAGTCCGGGCAGCCCGGGGCCCTGTCGGGGAGAAGGGTCAGAGTGGTTAAGAGGGTTAAACGACAACAAGCGCAACCAATCTGTATCAAAGTCCAAGGCATAGCTGCTAAAACTGGATAAGCCCAATTAATAACATGCGGGTAGCAATTAAACAAGGCATTGTATACATTGTCAGAGTGCATGGCAAACAGTGGTTCATGGCTATGTGTGTGTGTGTGTGTGTCTGTGTGTGTGTGTGTGTGTGTGTGCGTGTGTGTGTTTATGACTAGGAAAATAGAAAAAGAAACAGTGTGAAAGCAATCAGTTGGTGTTTGTCGTGTCTTCTCCTGGAAATGAATTCTAAACAAAGTAATTAAGTAAAGTAAGCTTTCTCTGAGCCAGACACGCCCGCAGGCGTCGAACGCTTATCTCTCGGGTTGTGTAGCGTGAAGCCGCCTGATATAGAAGTACATCGCGGCAACAAACACACAAGCACGGACAAACACACAGACACACATACACAAACTTGGACCCACGCACAAACAGTGGGCTGTTAATTCGGAACAAAGGATTTCACTAATGGTATCGCAGTCAACCGTGTCATTGGGTGACTGGTCTCATGTCTGAACATACCTGACGGCTAGTGTCTGGGAATAAGTGGGGACACATTACCACCTAGTGGTCACTTTGACCAACTGCAACTGGTCTGTGGCCATGCATAGCCCTCCCGCCATTACACAGGCCTGGTTCCTTTGGGTCCGATTTTCAATTTGAGAAAAATACCCACTCACTCATACACACACACACACACTCTCACTCAATCACTCTCTGTCTGACGGGCTCTGCCTCAGAGAACCCGCATTTCATTCATTTTCATGTGACCATACCAGAGCACAAAGCATGCTGAGATTACTTGAATACGGCCAAAGGGGCAGGCCCGAACTAAATTAAGTGTCAATTCTATCCAGATCCAACGCGCCGCTGCACCTCTGGCGGCCAATCCCTCTCTAACAGGTGCGTCTCTTCCATTTCCCTTTCCCGGCCTTCTCTGGCTAATGGAGGGGAAATGAAATGACGCCACTTCTGTGTACCCTTCGGTTAGCCTATGCGGGGTCCTGCCAGATCCGGTTCTGCCGTCTCCCGCGGGGCCCTACCATCACACCTGCACTCAAAGACACAAGCATTTGTTCATTTTGTGTGTTTTTGGTCCCTTTTCATTTACTTTCATCTCTTTCCAAAGAGTGAAGCCAGACAGCCTATAGCAACACCCCTTTGGCACAGTACACCAGTTGCTAATACCAACAGCAACAGGAGGCACCAGCTGGTGTGCCTTCAAAGCACGGCTGAAAAAATATTTGATTTGGAAAGGGGAAATCCTGTTGTATTGCACTGGTTCCGCAGGCAATCGGAACGGGCCGAACACGGACCGCGTCGATATTGACAGCACCACTCTGAGGTGAGCTGATAGCGGTGGCACAAAGTGGAGCGTATCTTAACCTGACCATGGATTGGATCTGAGTAGTCATGTGACACGAGGCGGTGTACTCACTGGAGGACCGGGCTCGCCGCTAGGTCCGGGTTGACCCTGCAGGGGGCGATACGCAACATTAGGACTCTCACAGTGAACTCAACAGCCCGTTATAAAGCAATGACCAGGATTACAATCACAAAGAGATTTTAAGTTTTAGGTTTTAAGTCTTATTCTTATAGATCGCTTGTGCACTCAATAGCTGCATCTGTCATGGAAGGTGGATATTAATCTTCAAAGGTTCAATAGAAAACTTTAGTTGTTTTGTTTTGTATTGTATTACACAAAAACACATTATATGCAGGAAATTCTAATCACATTCTAAAGGATAGAAGGTTTAGACTCTATATCCATGAACACGGATGGCTTTATATGATGGGATGTCTTCATGTGCGTGGCACACATGCGTGTGTGTGACAGCGTCTGAATGGACACACTTGCCTTGGGTCCGGGGCCTCCGATTGGGCCACGGTCGCCCTTAGCACCAATCAAACCCTGGGAAAGGGAGAAGACACGGAGGGAGGAGGATACAGACAAACACAGCATACATTATAAGAGGAGAAGTGCAATTGTTTTGGCTAGTACTCCTTTGAAGGTTGCATGTGACTCTCAAGTCATGGCACGGACCAATGAGCATGATTGATTGGACCTGACGTGCGCCATCTAAATAATAAGGGTTCCTAACGAGGGAAAGGAGATTCCGGTACAGATTACTGGACAAATCCCTTTTGGAATGTGAACGTGTGTATGCCCATGTGTTTATTGTGTGTGTGTGTGTGTGTGTGTGTGTGTGTGTGTTTGTGTGTTTGTGTGTGTGTCTGTGTGCGCATATGTGTTAATAATGCGTGCGTAACCGTGTGTGTTTATGCTGTGTGAGCCCGTGTGTTTATGTTTGTGCGTGAGTGCATGCATGAATGTGTGTGAGTAATTATTTGACCTCCTGTGTATGTGCGTGTTTGTGTGTGCGAGTGTGTGCTTGAGCGTATGTGTGTAATCATGTGGCCCCCTGTGTGTGTGTGTGTGTGTGAGAGTCTCTCAATTCCCCTGGGAGCAGGTAACGGAGGCAGCAGCTGTGGCGGGCAGTCTACCTGGTGTTCAGAAAGCGCTACAGCTGCACTTACGGGACCCGTATATGTGCGTCTCTCCCTGGGAGACGCAGCTGCCCTCACCCTGGTCACTCGGTTCACATAACGCTCCTCGCCGGCGTGAGGGGACAGCCATTATGTCCCAAGGCACTCAGGCAATGAGCAATAAGATCGACTCCCACACACACAGGTGCACTTTAGCATTTCCTCTTGTTAATTCACGCAGACGGACGGATGCAAATTTGTTTTAGATGCACACACACACATTAACGTGCACTCTTGCATGTGAAACATGAATGTACACATATATACGCTAACTCATTTTCTAATGGTTCACAGACACATGCATAGTACACACACACACACACACACACACGCACACACACACACACACGCACACACACACACACACACACACACACACACACACACACACACACACACACACACACACAAACAGGTGCACTGATATATTTCATACTTATACACAAATGTTGACAAATGATGACACACAAAAGTACTTTCATTCTCACACACACACAGGTGCACTGATGCATTTTATCATACTACTATATGAATGGATGTAGTCCTTCATTTTAAAATGTTGACAAATGATGATACACATAAGTACACTCACTCTCTCTCTCTCTCTCTCACACACACACACACACACACACACACACACACACACACACACACACACACACACACACACACACACACACACACACACACACTAAGGGCTCTTACATCAATGCCATTCTCTCCTGGTAGTCCATCAGGGCCGGGCTCACCAGGCTCTCCCTTCTGTCCCTGCGGTCCAACATAACAGCATTAATATTATTGATGGTATTCACTCTCATAGTATTTGTGCTGTGCATGTGTATACTGTAAAGGACTGCGTGTGTGCTGGAAGCAGAAACAGCAGCAACAGGTCAAAGGTCAAACTCACAATTGGACCAGTGAGCCCGGGAGCTCCTGTCTCCCCCTGGGGACAAACAAACAATTCAGGGGTTACTGGTGTTCAGAGTGTGTGTGTGTGTGTGTGTGTGTGTGTGTGTGTGTGTGTGTGTGTGTGTGTGTGTGTGTGCGTGTGCGTGAGTGTGTGTGTGTGTGTGTTTCTATAAGCAATACGGGAACAGGTCTTTCACTGTTAAAATATGTTTAATGTGTGCTCATAGTTTTACTTCGACCTCATTGAATACTACTATGTGTATCAGTAAGTAGGCTACACACCTTTTATAATTACACAATCATTTTCTTGTCTTTGCTATAGTTTTTTCTGGCTTGAGGCTGTATAGCAGTGGGCAATTTATCTAGTCCGCATCAGTAACACTGATGCGGACTAGATAAATAGACGAAAGAGAGAGAGAGCGGATCGGCCTTTGTTTATCTGGGATTTAATGCACTGGCAGGCTCCCATTTCAGGTAAAATAACACACTGGCCCCCAATGCAGGGGGCAGGCATCCATCTCTTTCTCTACCATCCACATCAGCCAGAATGTTTAAAGGAGTTAATAAAACAGCATTTTGCTTGAGGTGTAGATTTAATGAAATAAAGGCATAAATCGGTTATATAGCCGAATGTAGTCTAAAAAGCACACCACAAAACATCCAGAGGTTTTGTGGTGCTTGTGTTTAGCTCTTTTGGCTTAGCACACTAAAATCTTAGCAGCTTTATAAGGTATCCTTTGATAACACGAGAAGCGCTTTTAAACGGTAGAAACATATCACCTTACCGCTAAATGAGCCCACAACCTGCTGTCAGGAAGGAGGAAAAACGGAGGCCCCTTCCTCACAGAGCTCTCTCTTCATAGTGAACACTGCCCTTTTGTACGGCCGTATTTTCATTCACCCTCTGGTGGTAAACCTCCGCTACTGCGCAGATGAAATGTAGGTATTTCTGCCCTCCACAATGACCGTCTTTGTGGCAACCTGTGGCTGTAGCCTAGATGGGGGTAGATACTCACATCCATGCCGTCAGATCCAGGGGTGCCAGAGGGACCTGGGGGGCCGGGTTGGCCCTGAGGTCCAGGGGGACCTCTCTGAAAGAACACAAAATTATGTTTAAAATAATATGAAATATATATCTTGCATTAGCTTAATACGATAAAGTAACGTAAAATTAATTTTAATAGTGGATACAAAAGAGTTATAATTCCTAGCTTGAGTAATTACATATAGGATTATACCATTATGGCATTGCCACTATATTGTAGCAATTTGGTAAATACAGTTCACAACATTAATTAATTGCAAAAAGAAAGAACAACTTTCCCATGTCATTAAGTAGGCCTTCCGATAAATGTGACATAACCAAGTTGAATAACAAAATGACAAAGATAGCGTGCTGTTTTCATTTCCCATAATGAAACAAAACACGTTGGAAGTTGCTGATTGGAAGTAATTGATTAAATCTGAAGAAAATTAAGTGCAGCAGAGCATGTTTCCCATGGTTGTCTATGGCACCAAACGTTAGGAACCAGCACACAAACAACTAAATTAATTAAGCGATGTTTAATGAAGAAAATAAGAAAATGGCGAGGTGGTGGGTGGGGGTACATTATTATTTGTCCCCATTAACCCACCCCTCCACACCCCAACCCACAGACACACCCCACCCCACACCACCCCACTCCATCCTCCATCTCCCACAGTGTTGGTGAAACTTAGACTAATTTCACTTCACTTCATTAATAATGAATCAAAAAATTACTTATACTTATTCTTATTCCGGGTCAAACCCTTTACCGGGGTCACAGATTGCAGATACATGTGATTCCGTGTGGCTCTTTAAGACATTCCTTGGCTGTCTCTGTTTGAATAGGGGCTTTCACACACAGGAGAAAGAGTGGTCTTGTGTACCTGTTTGAGTGTGTGTGCGTGTGTGTGTGCGTGCATGGGTACGTGTGTGCGTGTGTGTATGGCTGCGTGTGTGTGCCTGGGTGCCTGTGTGAACTGATTTCTAACTGTCATGGCTGCTGTCTTGCTGTTTCGTCAACGAAAAGTAAAAAAAGGAATTCCTTGGCATTGTGCAACATCCCCAAAAATATAAGTAATTCCAGTGTTCCACTTTGAAACAAGTTCTTCAATTGAGCCTGAAACAAGTCCACAAGCTGTGGAGGTGATATCGCACAGACAAAAAACTTTTCGTTATACAGCAATCCAGGTATCAAAGGAAGCTTTCCCCAACCACTCATAAAAATGTGAAACATGAACAATCCAGGCTTTCCCACGAAACTTTAAACACACATCTAACCCACTCAGACTTTCTGCACTGCAAAATGATCAATGTTCAACATGGCATTCGCATCATCTCCATCAAGACACACATCCACAACAACACAACCGTTATAGTTTACAAGTTAAACAAATGACCCCTTAAAACCAAACTACATTCATGGTCCCCTGGTTGTTCTCCAAGGGGCCACATCTCCCGTCATCCAAACCCCCTACAACCATACATCTAATGCCCAGGTTGGGCCGATCTGGTGTACCCAACCTCCCAAGGTCTGCACTCACCACTTGGGCCAGAGCCAGGCACAGGGTCTGCAGGATTACCCAGCCCGTCAACAGGGCAGAGAGCGTGGCCATGGTCCCACTCTGCTATACCTCTCTCCTTGGTGAAGTAAATCCCGTCCTGGTTCTCCTCTTTCAGTTCCCTTAAGCTCCTTCCCCGGGCAGGCTCTCTGCTACACTGTGGGGCCGCAAAACTGGCCGAAAAAAGAGAGGGGGGAGGGGTGGGGGCTAGAGGAGTCCGGCTCAGGAGAAGGAGTGCTCTCTTCTGGGGGAGAGAGATGGAAGGATGGGGGCGGCTGGATGGATGGGTGGATGGATGAGTGGTGGATGGATGGATGGAGGGGGTGTGGGAGGATGGATGAAAGGTAAGGAAAGAGAAGAAATCAGGTGAAATTCAGCAATGCTGAACTGTGCAGAATGGGTGCAACACTAACACACACACACACACACACACACACACCCACACACACCCACACACACACACACACACACACACACACACACACACACACACACACACAAACTCTCAGACTTTCTCTCACACCCCCACACCCCCCCCATACACATTCTCTCTCTCTCTCTCTCTCTCTCTCTCTCTCTCTCTTTCTCTCACTCTCTCTCACGTACACGCACACACAGGCACACACGCAAGCTGGTGGAGGGAGGGGCAAAGGCTCTAACTCTTATGAATGGGTTATTTTAGAGGGTGTGATTGGTGGATGATTCTACTGTGCTTGGACAACAGCATGCTTATTATCAAGGTTCAACAAGCTGATTGGTTAAAGAAGATACTGAGCTCCGCCCAGGGGCTGGGCTATGGGAGAAATTAATGTGGAGGCAAGAACACCGAAACACAATAACATGGTAATGGAGATAACTTGTGACTGTGTCTTTCACTTAATATTCAGATAAAAAACTCTTTTAGGAAGGTTATTGAAGGATTGAAGGATATGATATAAGATTATCTTTCAAGACTATTGATTGCAGAGCTATCACCGCAGATGAGAGATTTCATCACACATAATAAAGTGCCTAAAAACGGTTAAAACTGTGTTAAGGCATGAATTCGGATATCTACTGACATCTGCTGGTTACAAATTGCAATAGCATTAACATTTTTATTACAGCACTTTTCAGTTGAACGAAAGCTCAACCCTGCCTCAACCCTGATTGTATTAATATTGGATTTCTGCCTCTTAAAATTAACTAGTATCAAAATAGGTGACTTTGCAACACAATCAATGTTAATATCTTAATATCTTATCTTATTTTAATATTTTAATAATAATTGCATACCATCACCAAAACCCATTTTGTGTAATTTCAAGAAGAATATCTAGAGAAATGTGGAGTCTATGCTGTCTATGTGTCTCACACCGAGCCTGTTGCTCCTCTTGAAAATGTGTGCCCACATCCGTGCCAGCACTGGCATCACTACAATGCGGAGCCATCTCGCCTCCACATCCAGCAGGTCCCTCATAAATCACCTGCCTGGCTCTACAGCAATCTGTCCACCTGCCTGGGGAGCCTCAAGCCTCCGGGTGGAAACAGTCTGCCAGGAAGCCCCTCATATCCACCCGGTGTGTCGGATGTGGGATGTGCCAGGGCCAAACTGTTCTTCACCCACCCACTGGTTAAATCCTGGTCAGAGTATGTGCTTGCACTTGCAGCCCGCACTTGGTCCTGTACTTGTTGCCCATCGGAGCCGGCCTTGGCGATCAATGTGATGGCTGATTCATCTGCTGTAGCCTGTCTGCTGACACACTGGTGCTGCTTGAACCTGTGGTACAGGGTAGTGTAACAGAGGAGAGCACACTAGAGAAATGCAGTCTGCGGAAGTGGATCATGGTGTCGGCGCCCATTGAACCACTGATCACGAATGAGAGGGTTTGGACACCCATGGGCATTGGGAGTGGTGCCAGAAGGGGGCAGAATCAGTGGTAGCTTAGAACAAAGCAGACAACCCCTATCTGGCACCATGGCGCTGTGGATATTCCTTAGTGCTGTGGGCTGACCTGGGCTCTAGTGCTGCAGCAGAGCAACACCTGGGTATGCCAGGTGCCTCCCTAAAATTGGACGGTGATCCAACACTGTCTGAAAAATGTACTTTTGCCCGGTCTGCATTTTTTGGCTCTTCGGGGTCTGGCTTCCAGTTCTTGCTGTAGCAAGGGAATTATGTCCACAAATGTTTGGTTGTTCATATCGACTGTGACAAAGTGACACAATTATTTACGTCAAGAGAACATAACTCAATGCACACAATATTCAACAGGGAAACGCAGGAGGAATAAGGAGGTAGCGTAGGGCTTAGGACAAGACAATATTTAAGAACTTAAATTAAATGAGAAAATAATGAACTTATAACGTCAATGGTAAGAAGATAACTTGGGATGACATTGTTCGCAAGAAGACAGATATGCAGGCCTTCCCTGAAGTTATTATCTTATAATGCTCATTTATTTAAAAATACATGCAAAAAGTGAGGACTACACAACTATGAAAGTATAATGAGTCACATCGCTGGATAAGTAGAGTCTCGGAATATTAAATGGTCACTGAATTTTCATATTCTCTGTTTATGTGTAACGTTGGTGCCCTCTGCAGTCAAGAATTGGCACTTCTCAACCTGTTGTACTCCATAGGGCAAAACTCCCAGCTTTTTCGAACATATTCCGGTTTTAAAGAGAGGTTTTGGCTGATATATAAGTGGAATTTTCCAAATTCCAGAGTAGGCCTATGCTGCCTTCTACAAGTTTCATGTGCTTTTACTATTTTACTTTATCAATGCTCAGATTTGTGTCACAGCCCACAGATGCCTTATCAAAATTTGAATCATTGTGGAGTGCAAAATACATCTTGATAATAATATAATTGATCAAATAAGTCATCACATAAATCAGTTTTAAACACCCATTGACCTTTACATTCTCTTAGAAGCGCGGCTGTCTGTCCCTTTTTTTTATGGTCATATTTCCTGAGGAATACGACCATATTAAGCATGTTTTTCTATTAAATGACACCTGTGTCTGTTAGTGATCTCTCTCGGATTGCAATGTCTCTATTGCCCCAGAACTGCTTGAACTGGGCACCTTCTTCATAGAGACTGGCTCTGTTTCCTCCAACGGGACCTTCCAGGACACTCTTTTGGCGGGAAACCTTGTTGTGTTTTCGACTGAGCCCATGGATGTGTTCCCATGGTCTGGTGTCTTCACTGTGTTGGAAGCAGTGCTCTCTCCATACGATTGGTTGGCTGGAGGTAGCAGTGGCCCAAAATCACAGAAGCCTGGATGATTCCTGATTTGTTCGGTTGTGTCCATGGCCCACTTCAACCAAGGGACCAGACACAGCCCCCCCCCCCCAGTCCTCAGGCCATAGTGAGGGATGAGAGGGATTTCAAGCAGAGATGTCGTGTGCTTCTCTGTCGTCCTCTCATTCCCCTCTGTCCTCAACAGAGTTTTCGGTGAATGCCCAGTTTGAAAATTGTTGCTGTTGCCAAACCGTTCACCGTAATGAAAGCAAAGGTTCTCTCACAGCACTCCAGGAAGCGCCCGGGGAGAAAAGGTCCATCTCTGAGGTGTCCTCCGTCCTGGGTGTAGTCACGCACGGGAGGGTGGTGCCCAGAGGAAAGGCCTGATGGAGGGAGACCCTTTAGAAGGTCAACGCTGCCTCTGCAGGCCATGGGCGATGGAAGCCAGTAGAGCAGGTTCTTTCAGGGACAGCAGGTCATTCCCCAAAGAGAGAAAGTCGAGAGAAGATACGATATATTATAGTATTTAGTAAAAAATATGTGCAGCAAAAAAACATAGTCTATGTTCTTATGTAGTAATGTGCTGTGAGTGTCATTTCAACCAAGTTATTCAAGTATAATAGAGACAAACCTAATTATCCTTGCATCATGAAGATTGGGATGAGCGTGAATATTTGACAATGTGTTGATGTGTCACTGTCTTACAATCAGCTGTTGTTGTCTCAAAAGAAATAACCACACACACTGCAACAATGCAATAACACTCTTTGACAAATGAGGCTGTTTAGCTCCTAGAATCCCCTGGTACCATCCAAAAATACAAACGCAATTGGACAAATTCAAAAAAGGACGGTGGCATTGAAAGGATGAGCATACCTGTGTGGCTGATCCAAACTGCCCCAACAGGCTGCTGATTTGCCGTGGCACTGCCTATCCCTGTGGTGTTGTTCAGGCTACAAAGGGTCACCGTGGTCATCTAAGGATGTTTGAGGTTCATGGTTAAATACCACAGTAAGAGAGGAGCTTCATGCAATCACATGGTCCCAATGAAGAATATGAAAAAAGCGATTGAAAAACCCGTACAAAGGCATTTTGAGGTTGTCAGTAAAAAAATACAGACAGATTAAGGTTTAGCTATCTTAAACGATCCTAGGGCTACCCTAACATTACATTTCGATCAGATCAGCTTGCTATTTTATTCATAATAATGAAAAATATAAATAGAAAAAAATACTAATATAAATATATTTAATCAAATGTCCATCACACGCTGGAAAATCTATAAATGAATACATTTACATTTGGTTTAGCAAAGGTAAGCAGACACTTTAATCAAATGAGAATAACATGTCAAGCTGTGAACCATCAAAGTATAACACTTTAACATGCTTTAAAGGTCCTGAACAACAGTAGAGCCTAGAGTGATAGATATAACAGAGTGGCGACACTTCCATTGGACTCCGTTGTAGCGTTTTTTAACGCCTACTTCCGGGGTACGGAGCCTCGCATAGTTCCAAAACATCCATTTACGGCGTAGTAGATCATTCATTTCCATTGCTGGTCGTCGAGTAACTTCTGAGGTAAGTGCATTAAATAGCTACCTATTTTGAATTGTCAACTCTCTATATTATATCAAAGGGCCTTTATGATGCATATACTGATCTTTATTTGTATGTGCACAGCGTAATTATGTATATTTTTTATCTTGGTAGACGACCGATTTTCAGTCATTGCCTGCTAGTTAGTCAGCTCGATTTTGCCAGCTGTGAAGGTATCACTGCACCAGAAGTTAAGTAGTGAATCTCTGACAACTTTATTTAGTTAGTTATTGATGTAGGATTACTAGGATCAATAAGGTTGATTAACGACGGGTTTAATCTGCTGAACCTGACGGTGTTAGCTACGGTGTTGGAGTACTGTGTGTCTGATGCTGTAGCTTGTAGAAATAAGGTTGCTTTTGTTTAATTATACCCTTGAAAAGGCTGTTGGATGACATATATGAATTGAAATTATTCCACACAAAAAATATAAGCCATAATGACGAGCTTTCAAATGTTATTACACAGACAGTGTCATTCTTTTTTTTCATAATGTAAGCTTCTGTCCACCCCTTCCCCAACTTGGTAGCAATTTGGCCATGTGTGGGGAAACTCATTGACCTACAGGCTATTCAAGGTCTTGTCTGATTATTTTCACTCTCCTGCAGGCGGTGGCTGCTGGTGCTGGTGGTGTATGCGGCTGATGGTGGATGCTGCTGATGGTGTATGCGGCTGATGGTGTATGCGGCTGATGGTGGATGCGGCTGATGGTGGATGCGGCTGATGGTGGATGCGGCTGATGGTGGATGCGGCTGATGGTGGATGCGGCTGATGGTGGATGCGGCTGATGGTGGATGCTGATGGCGGTGGCTGCTGCTGCTGGTGGCTTGAGCTGGCTGCTGCCGGCAAACACTGCTGCTGCTGCAGGTCGCTGCTGCTTGAGGCGATGGCTGCTTGAGCTGACTGGTGGTGGCGAAGGATTGTGGTGTCGACTTCTGCTGCTAGTGGTGGCGGCTTGTGCTGGCGACGGCTGTTGGTGGTGGTGGCTGGTGGTGGCGACTGCTGCGACACACACACACATTCTTGTTGTCT
Source organism: Pollachius pollachius (assembly GCF_949987615.1). Classification (NCBI taxonomy): domain Eukaryota; kingdom Metazoa; phylum Chordata; class Actinopteri; order Gadiformes; family Gadidae; genus Pollachius; species Pollachius pollachius. The sequence continues at coordinate 12,935,576 of NC_136946.1, read as the reverse complement.
CACCCATTGTTTAAAGGGGACATATCATACCACCAGGTGTGAGTGTGATTAGCCATTACAAGCCGTTTTCAAAATGTGCAGCATTGTGACATCACGGGTGGGCGTGTCCATCTAGATGTGTGACGGATAGATGGACACGCCAACCTGTGATGTCACCATGCTGCACATTTTCAAACCTGCTTGTAATGGCTTATCACACTCACACCTGGTGGTATGATATGTCCCCTTTAATAAAAAAATACTATTTCATTCATCCAAGCGTAATAATTTGTTATTCTTAAATATATGTGATATTTTGTGTATGGCTTAGTCTTAAAAGTATCATGGTTGTGTGGTCATCTCCTGCCTCATCAGAAGAAGTTGCCTTGAAACTAAACGCTAAATGGACTGTTGCTACTCTGCTTTCTCAATCGCTCTCTGACCATGGGTAAGTAAATTGGAATTACCAGCAAAATCAAGAAAATCCAATAGTCCAGTTGCGCATAAATGAACATCTTGAATCGTCTTTTATTTCAGAACAGATGTAACGTTAAGCCACTAAAGTCTGTAGCCTAGTGCTACCCATGCTAACACGAACGTGTAGCTTTCCCTCAAACGTAAAAACGTATCTAAGTAGCTTTCAGTTGTCACCCTACCACTCCAAATGTAAAACTGACATTTAAAATATGCAACAATAGTCAGAAAAGTACTTGGGTATGTGTTTTTCAATTTATATTTACCATTCCATATTGCAATCACTGCTGTCAGTCCCATTGAAGAACATGGCAGCGCAGCGTGTTTTGGAACTATACAGGCTTGCATCAACCACGTGACCACCCCACCAATAACAGAAAACGTTGTTGATCATGTGAGATCGGCCTCCAAGACCCTTTGTAACGGTCCAGCTAAATGATTATTAATGCATCCATGAGCTCAATTGAGAGCTAAAGAGTCAAGAGCCGACTTATGCTTGTCCTTTGGGAATCTTGCTGAGGAACAACAAGTCACTCCTTCGCTAAAGGAATGAGACATGGATATAAACAAGCATGGAAGATTATTGGCACTGTCTTTGATACAGTCGTTTCTCCAGATTATTATTATTTTTTTCTACCTCACGAAGCAAAGCATCAAATGTGTTATTGATCCGTATACTTGTCCACTAGATGGCAGTGTTAGCAAACACACTTGCTTTGTTGATTTGGAACACAGCTGTACACCGCATTGAAGATAGGCCTACTTTTCTATACCTCCTTTTCCCCCAAAATATTCAAAAAATATACCTCCTATTTCTAGATTTTTATCTTTTCCATCATTTCTCTATACTGCCTACCATCATGTGGCCGGTCAGCTTCTACAGGGCGCCTTAAGAACTGCCACGGGGCTTTAACTAGCGCCGTTTTGGTAACCGTACTGACATTGTTTTTATTTATTATTTATCCTTTATTTTACCAGGAAGGTCCCAATGAGATACAATATCTCAAGAACTCAATGTCACCCTGGTTGAAGTCAATGTCACCGGTTCTTGAAACGGTTCTCTATTTGGTCAGCGGCACCAGTCTAAGGGTGAGGGTGGGCATCGGCTCTTTTGAGAGGCACTTTCTGATGGTGCTTCATTTTGAATGTGTGCACGCTCAGGTCTTGCAAGGAGTGGCCGCACTCGAGGACCTTCTGGGCGTTCTCCTTGCCCTCCACCTCCATGAGAGAACGCTTGCGGGGTTTGGACCAGGCCTTGCCCCGGTCGGTCTCCTTGTCCTTGATGTCGTCCCGGTGGTGGCCAGACACGTTCGTGCGCAGCGGTCAGGCCCACCAGCGCATCGTAGGCGCCGGTGAACACGGGCCCGTAGAGCTTGTTTCTCTGCCTGTACAGCCGCACCGCGCTGAAGAGGCTGGGCTCGGGGAAGAGGTGGTACAGCATGAGCTGCTGCAGGGTCCCGGCCAAGACGGCTTGGTGCCAATCATAGGCCAAACCCCCCGCTGTTTTTCCCACAGTTGTTGCTCACGCTGTTGCTGTTGCTGTTTGAGTGGCTGGTCGTCTCACCGGTGTTGGCGCTGCCGTTGGTGGTGTTGGTGGAGGACATGGACGCGTTGCCACGGCTGTTCCTGCTGCCACTGCTGGTTTTCGTGGCTGTGACTGTTTCATGGCTTCGCCTGGGTGTGACTGCCACTACCGCTACCCCTGAAAAAACTTGGACCTCCACCTCCTTTAACACAACCAAGTACTTATAATCAAGCAGAATCATAAAAATATCCTGTGTTGGCTGAAAAATGTGGAGTGTGTGCCTAAATATGCACTTTAAAAGGAATGTTTTAAACATGACTTATAGCGTACAAACTATTTTCCCATAGCAAAGCTTTAGAAGCAAATGTTTTCATAACACACAATAACAATTCATTTTTCAGAGACCCTCGCTTGTTTAAATCCCAAAGAAAAGCCTTACGTGTAAATATTTTCTACTGGTGAGAAAGTGAAAGCAGCCAATGTGCAGTGCCTTTGTTTCTGATTAAACACTGTCTTTGTCTCCTCCAATTTTGGAGTCAGAGAAGAGGAACATTGGCCAAGCTGCATTCCCTGTCCTTTCACCCAGTCCCTTGGTCTTTTGCTCAGACTCTTCCTCAGTCCCTCTCTCAGTCTCTATGTTAGCCTCCTCCCGGTCTCTGTCTCTCAATCAGGCTCTAAGTCTCTCGCCCTGTTTTACCTCCCCTGTGTCTCTCTGATGTTTGCCTTCCTGTGTGTGTGGTTCACTGTCAACGCTCACGTTTCAGACACTCCGAGGCTGATTATGAATTTGAAATAGGATTTGGAGAGATGTATTATTGGACAGACGTGCCAAGCACACAGACATGCACATTACGCTTGAAACCTATAGTAAACACACACGCGCACACACACACACACACACACACACACACACACACACACACACACACACACACACACACACACACACACACACACACACACAGAGAGACAGCAAGAGCAAGACATGGTGAATTAATTCACTGTCTGATTGAAACGTTATGAGTGGCCGGGGAGCTTTTATGGCTGGCAGAGGTGTTTAGCTCGTTGCTCCCTGCAGCAGAACCAACCCCGGCAGCCTGGGCAGATCCACCATAACAAGAGGAAGGGGGGAGAGGGCTAGCCATCATGAAAAACACACGCAGGCACACGCACACACACACACAGACTCATGAACCCACACAATACGCTGAAAAGCACAGACATACACACACACACACGGAGGCATGTGTGTATTAGATGAAAAAAACAAACGCTCCCACATCCTGACAGAGTAAATATTATCCCTGAGAGCAGGTGTGTGTTGGCTGGCAGTAGATTGATAACAAAGCAACCATAAGTGGCCCGACCTGGTTAGGAACCTGATGCCTTGTCAGTGATCCCCCTCCCCCCCGCAGAGCTTTATCCCAGCTGCCACCCAGAACCACCCAGAATACGTTAACCCAGTTGGCGTTGTGTAACCGATCCCAGAGCATGATGCTGTGTACATAACTTCTATATAAAACCTGATGCTAGAACCTGATGCTAATATAAAGCTTCTATATTTAGCATGATGCATAACATGATGCTTGGATGAATTACTTCCATATTTAGCTTTGATATGAACCATGATGCTATGACAGGATAACAAAAGCGAATTTCACAGGTTGTGCTGGGCCCTATTTCACAGGCTGCGTGATACTGTATGTACTGTGCTCGTTTATGTGTTTGCACATCTTTGCAATGTTATGCATTAAATTGTTTAGAATCCTTCCACGGTTGAGGAATTTGACTTAAAAAAACGTTGTCAGCAGCATTGATATACTGTAGATTATCTTCAGATGTAAAAGCATAAAAATAGTAATAAAAATAAATAAAAAAAGTAGTAAAAAGAAAAACAGTAGACTACTATGAAATGGAAGAATGTCCACATGCCCGTTACTGTAAATTTAACGTAAATGCTTCTAATCAATCATTTTTACCTGCTGCCTGACCCTCTGGCAAGCCAGGAAACAAGCATGACCACAAGCAAAAGGAGACACACACACACATACTTACACACACAGACACACACACACACATACACAACCATGGGAAAAAACAATTCATCCAACAGAGCACACAAACCTCTGTTTGGTTTCAGCGGAGGCGTTGTTGCTAAGCGTTAGCAACAACTGTTGATCAAACTCCTCCTGATGTCGTCCTGGACCGTGAGCTCTTTTGCCGCTAACATTGACACGAGGCGGTTATTCAAACCTCCCGTTACGCAAACAAGCGCTCCGACACTCGGATTCTTGTGTTGTTTTCTTTTAATGATTCACTTTGGAGTTATTTTTATGTTACACTCCAGGAGGTGTTTCCCAGTGAGTTCAACGCTTTTGTTTCAGGGGCGGTAAAATGCCTATTTTCGAAAGCGTTCCCAATTACAGTGGGTGTATCGCCCATTAAAAGTTGCCTGGTGTTAACTTCCAACGCTCCCAAAACTTTATTTGCCAGAAAATTCCCATATTGAAAATCTGTCATCAACGCACAGTTCAAATCCACTTGAAGTCGTGTATTTTAGGACTTGAACTGGAAACAGGCTGATTCTTCTACAACTCTGTCCTCCGGGGTTTGAAGGAGGGGGGGTGGAGGGGGGGGACCTGCCACATGTGTTTCATATCCCGACGCGCTATCAAACCCTCTACACTATATATAATCACGGTAAAACAAATGAAAGCGTAACAAAAAAGGAATCTAAACCGGTGGTCCAGTATTTACTCACAAGCACCCAAGTGTGTGAGACAGTGTTTGTAGGAACCACCATCATCTAAACAAATGCTGCTCTCTCTGAATAAAAAGAAAAAAGAACAGACCCCCATTCAGAGATTAACCATTAAATTGCATGACTACACATCTGTTTAGCCTCTACTTGTGGTGGTTTAAGATGCCCTGACTGAATCCAAGTATCCCCTGTGACTGTGGAGCCAGAGCAGATCCTTGCACAATGCAAGGATCTGCAGGGCTGTTTGGGGAGACGGTGGAGGATAAGGTGCTACTTATTAGCTGCATGTTTGCTGGATCTCATCGGTCAGCCCCTGGCTCCTAGAATAGAATAGAATCTAATTCATCATGGTTAAATCCTAATTTATCTTAATCTAGATCGTTTCGAGGGGCTTGATGCAGGATGGGGATGCAACTCATTTTTAATACAACAGTTACAAATCATGATACACATTTGAAAAATAGGCCGAGTGGTAAAGGTTTTGTTGTTGAAGCGATTGATTTTTGTAAAAAGATTCCTAAAGAATACGATTCTCAGGGTAAGAATGGAGAAGGTGGCAATGCCGTCTACCCTAACTTGATTGAACGGCGTTGTGCTGAGAGAGAAGTTGACAATGGTGAATTATGACTACGATGGCGTCCACCATGTCATCCTCCTCTTCTTCGCCGCTCTCTGCTCTGCTCTTACCAGGACCGAATAATAGCAGACATTAAGAGGCATTACAGCACCTTTCCACACAAAATCCCTTGGTGTGTCTCTCGTCATGTTTCCTACGCAGCCTCGCCAGAAGTTAGCCTTGGGAACCTGACCTGGGGGCGATTTGGGAGCAAATCCTGGCAATCCTTCAAGACATGGGTGAAAAATGGGGTGTTTGTTTGACATTGAAGCAAAGCCTTTAAAGCGCTGATGGACACAGGCATAAATTAGGAGGGGTCGGCCAATAAGCTCTCAGCAGGGCCCCGATTACTGCCTCCAAGACAAACTGACACAAGACCTTTTCAACGGGCTGTCCATTACACTATCTAGGATGATGTCAAACGAGGGCGAGGGGAAGTGGTCGATGCAATATCCTTTAATGGTCGTGTTTTCTGTAAGTGTCGTTGTTTTGTTTTATTTTGTAAAACCAAAAAGTGATATTGTGTGTGTGTGTTTGTGTGTGCGTGCATGCGTTTGTGTGTGGGAGAGAAAAAGGTACATGTATTGTAAATTGAAGTGCACACAGACTAAAATTTTTATACGATTTCAAATACGATTGAAAACTTTGCACATACTCCTTTAACTCTCTTTCTCACACACTCACACACTCACACACTCTCACACACACACACACACACACACACACACACACACACACACACACACAGACACACACACGCACACAGCTAGAGCTAGTGAGAGTGAGAAACGGAAAGTTACTCGAAAATAAAGTAAAAGCGGAAAGAAGGAGGGAGAGGGACAGACGTGAATGATGGAGAGACAATTGGTCACCTACGCAGCATCGCTAACAACATACGCTTTGATAATTGTCCCCACGGTTTGCAATGTGTATGTATGTATATACATACATACACATTGATTAATTATATGAGGGATTTACTATACTGACAAACTTAATTCCTGGTTGGAATAGTTACCAAGGCATCCTGTTGTCGGTGTCGTGGTCTAACAGCTGTATAGCTTAATCACCAGCATGCTTGATTATCTCTCTCTCTCTCTGTCTCACTCTCAAAGACAAATGACATGAGTTCTGTCACAGGGGAGGAAATATTACGTCTATGTATGTGTGTGTGTGTGTGTGTGTGTGTGTGTGTGCACATGCTTGCACGCTTGCACATATGCATGTATGCATCGTGCGTGAAATGAGCTGAGCATATGGGCCACGCACTGACTCTGTTTTCCATCTTTCTCTGCTCAAGGGGTAAAGACGACAAGCTGGTGACACTCCCATCCTCTCTATTACACTCCTCCTTCACTCCTGTCCTGTCCTTTCCTTTCCTCATTTCCTTTCCTATCCTCTCCCCTGTGTTCCGGCCCTTTCCTCTCCCTCCCTCAAGTCTACTCCCCTAATGTCCTTTCCTTTCATTTCCTCTCTCGTTCCTTCCCTTTTTTTGTCTCCTCTTCTTTCTTATCCTGTCCTTTCAATTCCACCTTTTAAATCTACCTTGGATGGTCCTCATATTGTTGTGCCTGTTCTACTCCTTCCAGACATCTCGTCTGATTCTGGTGAACCCAACCACCCCCTCCCCTAGATCCCCCCCCCCCCCCCCCCCCCCCCCCCCCCCCCCCCCCCCACTGCAACGCTACTCGTCTTCATCTGCGCTATTTCTATCTCTGCATTCCACTATGACTCCACCCCTCCATCCGTCTCACTCTTCCTCACAGTCTTCATCCATCACCCTCCTGGTCCTCCTCCTCACTATAGCTCACACATTCCATCTACATCCCTTGGCTGGCAGCATGGGAGGCGTTGGATGTTTGTGCTGCTAGTGCTCACAGAGTGATGGAGAGCTGGTGTGTGGCCTATGGGTCGAGCATACCGTGTTTGTCAGTGTTTGGCACCTTGCTTGCTTGGAGCTAGCCATACTCGTCTTTTATAGTTAGAAAAAAAGGAGTGCAATGGACTGGCCCAGCAGAGAAAGAAGACGATATCAAAAGTTAACAAGGCCGCTTGTCTCCGTCTTTAGCTGCTTTATTCTTGTTCTGTCGTTTTGTTTTTATAGTCTTCATCGTCCAAATCATCATCTCGGTCATCAATATCAACGACATCATCACCGTCACGAGGCTCGTTTTAGCAACATCAGCGTTCGCCCCGGTGGCGTTTTGGGGCTAATGGTGTGTGACCAACTCTGCTGGTCTGTTTTTGCGGAGAAAATGTTAAGGCATTTATTTCCCAATAAAGGATTTGTAGGACAAGTCACGGCAGGTGACGTGGCTTAACGCTTCATGCATCAGGGGATTGTTAGAGTGAATGAGTTACACTTTCGTGGGTTTTCCATCTCCTTTTTCTTGTTTCTCATGCAATGAGGGATTTCTGGATATCCCGATGGTCTTTAAAACATTACGCATGTGGAGCACAGACACACACAGACACACAAACGCATGCACATACACAGAATAATAAACAAAGTCCATTTCCACTATGAGATGGCCTCGGAGGAGTTATCAGCATTCTAGGATATCTAATGTCCCTTCGCTCTCCTAAACATCAATCTGTCTAGAAGTACCCATTCTCTCTCTCTCCCTCCCTCATCTCTTTCCACCTAGGTTCTCCCTCGCCCACTCTATCTGTGGAGGTTATCTTAGCCTACAGTTCTCCCATTCCTCCATTTCTCTGTCGCTCTCTCTCCCCCGTATCTCGCCCCGTCCACTTTACGACCCCTCTTTTCTGTAGCGTTTCACAGATTTCCCGCTGTTCCCTACTTCCTTCCCTTCACTCTCACCTCATGTCTCTTAATCCTTCCATCTCTGTTGTCCTTGTCTCTGTCTCGCTTTTGAATCTAAGCTGGTGCACGCCATCTCTCGATTCGTTGCCATGGTTCTCCCCTGAACCAAACGTCTCCCCGCCACCTCCACCCCCTGACGGAGCTCTCTCTCTGGGTGATGGATGGCCTGATGGGAGCAGAGACGGAACATTACAACTACGATTCAGAGCCAGACGTAATGTTCCACGACTTCCCCCTGGCGTTGACGCAAGACAGGCCACTTGTGTTTTAAGCCTCAATGTATGTACTACACAATCCCACCGCATATGAGGAAATATCCAAACGCTGCTCGCAGAACAAGTCGTATAATGTTCCTCGTATCATCAGACTGTAATATACAGCAGCAGGAAATACCTCTTCATCGTTAGATTAACTGTGGGGTGTAAACGGTTTGAATGATGCGCTACTGCCACATACTTGCTGTTATGTTTATATATTATTTACATTATTAAAAGATCCCATCCAGTCGCCTTCACTGCCTGCAAGTCATAAAGTGCACACTTCGTAAATGACATAAAGTATAGTGTTTGGGTGCTCATTTGCTCGTGAAATTTTGTGAACCAATTCTATTTGTAAGACGAGACTTATGGCGGTATGCGGCGTGCTAGCTAGCTCGCCCGGCGCCTATCTGATGTGAGTTGCAAGGGGAGGAACCAGTAGCAAGAATATGTGCAGTATATCACTGGTTGTAACAGTATACACACACACACACACACACACACACACACACACAAACACACACTTCTGAAAGGCTGAGCCGCAAATGAGCTTCAAACTGGGGCCTTGTCATCCCCTCCAAAACCGGACATAAGGGGCCTTATGATCATGCATACACACAAACACACACACACACACACACACACATGCACATACACATACACACACCCTCCATACAATACACCACAGAGGACCCCTCACCAGACCCTCCCCGCCCAGGGAGGGCATGAAAACGTAGAGTCAAATTGCATCCAGGTGCAGTGGCTGGGCTTGTCAGGAAAGGGGAACTGACTGTGTGATTGTGTGAGGAGTCAAAGGTTGCATGTACATGACTTCCACATGTATTGACATCCAGAAGCCCTGCCCAAAGCCGAGTCAAAGGCGTAAAGAAAAAAAAATAGGTAGGCCGCGAATGAAATCGATTTATTTTTTTACCTCTTTTTCTATTCAGGGATTTTGCTCTTTGACTCAGTCTATCTCTAACGGTTACTCTCTCTCAGTCTCGCTATTCCACTGTGCACCTCTCCACCTCTCCAACTCTCTCGCTTTCGCTCTCACTCTCACTCTCGCTCTCACTCTCTCACTCACTCTCACTCTCACTGTCTCTCTTGCTCTCTCTCTCTCACTCTCTCTCTCTCTCTCGTCCCACCACAGATAGAGGCATACACCAGTGGAAGCTGCCTCTGGTTTAATGGAGCGGAGGCCACGCGTGGTCTCGCCATACCAGCCATTGCGACACGCGGCCGCCTCGCAGTGACACCGATTCAAACGGAAGAGAACAGAGCGTGGCTGGGTGTGGACGAGTGGGTGGGTGGGTGACTGTGAATGGGTGGTGGTTGGGTGGGTGGGTGGTGGGTCGAGAGGGGGCAGCTGGGAAGTTACTTGGAAGAAGGAGAGCAGATTTTCTGGCTTACTCACACACAACAGAGAGAACACAGAGTCTGACCGCACACATACACACAAACACACACACAAGAACACACACACACAACACAGGAGAAGCATATGAGACGGGATCAGCCTAGCAGCTGGGTCCAATATGTGTTTCACCCATTAAATGCAACTTAACATTTTTTCAAACCTCAGAACAATTCACATTCACTCTATTAATACACACATACACACATACACACCCACACACACACACACACACACACACACATACGCACACACACACGCAAATGTAGCCATAAACTAAATTAATGCAGACACATGAAAACGGACAAGTGTAGAGAACATAATATATGTATATATATATAAATATATATCACATATGATGCATATTAGGACAGCGGTGCGGGGGAATATGCGTAATGCAGAACTGATGTCCAGGCCCTTCATGAAAAGGGATAAGTCCCAAAAACACATGATTTCCCACATTACACTTCATGGATGTTTGACCTCGGCAGAGCAACAGAACGGATAGTGGCGTGGGCCATCAAGGGTAATCGCTTAAGGCTGTCATCATCTTCACAACCACCATCATCATCTTTATCACCATCATCATCGTCACGTGTCAATATCACCACGACCACCATCATCATGTTCTCCTTCGTCCTCATGATCAACACCTCCGTCGCGGGAAATGAATCGCTAACTGTAACTGCAACAAAGAACGCGCCCAGACCCATCACCACCAGTGAATGGTCTGTCGGGCCTCCAGCATACCCCTGGTTCTGAATGCCAGTTCCCCTTTGCTTTGACTGATCAGCCTCTTATCATTTCGCCTCCGCCTTTTAAATCGTGTTTTCCTGTGGTGGTTTATAAGAGGAAGCTTTCGCTGGAAAAGCGCTCTTCTGCGGGTGATTAAACACGGCAGATTTCATCGTGTGCGTGTGTGGCAATGATTAAGACCTCTAGGTATCGCTTTCTCTAAGGATGCGTTGAAGTTGAGTACGGGTGAATAAGTTATGAAGTAAAAACGGTAATAAATACGAACAGAGTCGTGTAGAAAACGAGAGACGATACAAAGTGGGATGGAAAGAGGAAGCGCTGGACCCGCTCCGCTAAATGTCCCTGCTTTTATGAGGACTATTCAAATATAGCACTCAGTTGGCCTCAAGCAGCCACTCAGTACCGCCATCAAACACACTCGCACATGCACCGACAGACGCACACACACGCACACACAGACAGACACACACACACACACACACACACAGCTGCAACACCTACCTCCAAGCTTTTTGTACGATCTGAGAAGTTTGAAGCTTGTTGTTTAATAATAATAATTAAACAAAAATATAATTGGGATTTCCTCAAGTGTCTATCATGCCGTCTACCTCTCTGTCTCTGTTATATAACTCTATCACTTTTTATTTGATGTTGCCGGAGCTCAATTTTTACAGCCCCTCGTGAAGTGCGTTCACCAGCCTGGGCACGGACGCTTTGTCAGGCAGGAAGAGTTGATCCATGGAGCTTTATCTCCTCCATTGTCTCCATGGAAACGAGAGCATTAATCGTGATGTGAGGCAGGGGATCCATGACATTAATATGACATTCTGTTTGGTCCACAGAATCTTTCCACAGTTGTCAACCCAGCAGCTGTATTATTCTGTATTCTGGTTGGTTTATTACGATGCCCACATTTAAAGCATTCTACACCAGACATTACATTAAATTACATTAGTTATTCTTTAAACTATCCGCAGTTTACAAAAAAACATCGGCAGCTTTAACCATCCGCAGCTTACAAAAACCATATAGCATATAGCTAGCATATGGTATGGCCTGCCTCCCCTGCTCTTTAACAAACCGTTTCCTCACCATCACCGTCATCATGAACATTATTAACCCCCAAAGACAGCAGAGATATGAATCCCACCCAACAGGCAATCAGATCTCCCAATTTGTCTCTTGTTGCGATCCGACAGGAAAGGCAGATAACAAACCGTTGTGAGACGGATCCTAAGCAGACACTTGCTGCTCTTTAACGATGACCTCAACGGATGACGGATGATGAAAGTTGAGTCGAGTTGTATCCTTTCGGGGCAGTGTTCGGCGAGTGTTTAAAGTGGAAACTGGGACACTGTTCTCTCTCTCTCTCTCTCTCTCTTAATATGACCCACCCCCGCCATCCCGGGAGCATGGATTTTACGGTTTAGAATCCCTTCGTTTCTCCTCTAACACAGGTTTCACCTGGTGGCAGGAACAAAATCTGATACACATGGTGAAGTAAAAACAAAAAAGTAGTCACCGGAAAAAAGGAGTCACTTTCTCTTCCTCAACTTGACGACACACATCTATCTGCTCCGCGATGGATTGCCTGAGAAGGGAGCCTTTTACAGCCTGCCTAAGGTGGAGCGAATCCCTGTCACATCCCCATCAACCCCTTCCCACATCCACTGGAGACTCGGGGTGTCAAGACAGGAGGTAGAAAGCCGGTCCCCGTATCCACACGTTTAGGAGAGGAAGGTGGGTGTCACCTTGAAATTTGGCAGGCGGATGATTCAGGGCCCAGGGGTGTGGGTAGGGGGGGGGGGGGGGTGAGCCTGACAGGAGACATTAAAAGAAACAGCCAGAGCTCCACCAGTGGAGCTTTAAGACTCGGCCACTATGAATTATGGGTAGTAGAAAGATTGTAAATCAAACACGTATTCAGAGGTGGAAATATGTGTGTGTTTCATGTATACATCTGAATGAACACTTTTGATAAATAGGCTGCACATAATGTATGACTGAATTTCGGAGGAATGTAACAAACATTAGGTAAACATAACTGATTCTTGTCTTCTGAGGTTCTTTACTGGCGTGGGTAGGCAAAATCTGCCTTAACATTCCCCCAAGGTATTGTCTGTTTCTGCTGTGTCAAAGCGTTTAGTGCTGGCAGACTGTTAACTGAAAAAATACGATGCTTCGTCTACTTTCCGCTCCCTTCACTTGTTCTTCTCTCTCGATCTATAGGCTAGAAGGGGTGCCAGGAAATCGTACATTTGAGTGTGTACTTGCATGCAAGTGTGTTCTTTGCAGCCACACTGTCAGAGACATTGAATGGACACGAAGCATGCCATGAACATTGATTATAGACACAGACAAAACCCCACCACGAGATAATGTTTTTTTGATGATTTTATAGGTGAGAAAACCTCTTCAAACTCGTGCAGTGAACACAATTTCAATCCCTATGCATAGGATTGCACAACCTCACAGTTGAAGCCCCAATATTAAATATTTACTCTGATGTCGTGATTAAATACTTGCTATGTGATACATCGCAGGCTTCTGGAAATACAACAAAGGTATAACAGTTTGGACGTGAAAGCCACCTTCATTAATTACCAGAGTTGACGTTACTTGCAACTTCTTTATTTATTTTCTTGATTCAGCCTCTTCCGTTGCAAAGAAATGTAATCCCTATCTTTATCTCTGACCTCGATTCAGCGATATAAATAAGTCAAAGGCAAGAAAACACATGATGCGTCCTTTTTATTTCATGCTTGAGAGAGGCACTCGGAGAAAAGAATGTGCCTCTCTTTCTATTGGCCACCATCATGTTGGTGAGTTTGAAGGAGAACAATTACTCTCTTCCATGTAACATTCAGATAGAGACAGCTACCGTTCAGAGAAAGACAGGTGGTCCATTCATATGTCAATCGGCCGCATTTGTTAGGGAAGATATTTGTTCTGCACGTTAAACACAGCAGGCACTACCGGAGGCAACTGAGGCATGACGATCGCTGAAGATAATCCATGTCAATCTTTTGATTCCTAAATCGAAATCCCAGCTGTAGTATTGTGGGAATATGTATGACTTTCCGGTCTATCACTCCCTTTCTCATCCTTGGTTGACCTCAAAATGTATCGGTCCGTGTGGCTACAAACAGCGTTCTTCAATGTACAATGTTGATTTTGAAGGCCTTTTGCAAGGGTGAGATGGCTGACGGTGTCAGGTCAATCCCTGTTTGGAATTCACATTGTTTGGGGATTTCTGTTGTATTTCGCAAATCAAGCGTCAATTGTTGGGGTTTTCTGTTGAAAATCAAACGGGCCAGCCAAAACTATCCCCTTCAGGGATCAACAGCAGCGATTTCAAAACCCTCCCTGCATAAAGAGCTCCCTTGCTTGGGTAAACCAACAGTAATATAAAATATCACTTCATTATATATTGCAATAACATACATTATACATCATTTAGATCAACATAATAATAGTAATCATTGTTATTGTAATACGCTCTGCATACTTACCCTATGTGTCCTTGAGAATGGGGGATTAGGGCCTGCATGTTGATTACTGTCACTCTTGTGAGTGGAAATCCTTACATCTGAAGAGTGATAAGCATGCAGAGTGGATGACGCACAAAACGTTTAAGACAAGCTGGCTGATTATGGTTGTCATGTTGCGAGTTTCTAAGACTACCACTTAGAGGAAGAACACAACCCAGACAGATGCAGATAGTTACAGAGACATACAGAGAGAGAGAGAGAGAGAGAGAGAGAGAGAGATGCAGATAGTAACAGAGACGTACAGAGAGAGAGAGAGAGTGATGCAGATAGTTACAGAGATATACACAGAGAGGGAGAGTGATGCAGATAGTTACAGAGATATACACAGAGAGGGAGAGATTGAGATAGAGACAGAGAAATAGAGAGAGATAGCAGCACATATTTTATATAAGATTGTCAGAGGAAGGAATCTCAGAGAATCTGAGCAAAGCTGAGAGTGGCTGGTGTTGGAGGTAACTAAACAAAGAGAAAAAGGGTAAGGGCACCATTTGCATGGTTGTTAGAAACATCAAGTATTCCTCTATTTCAATGACAAACCATAATAGCCATTTGAACACGCAGTTGCACTTGCATGGTTGAAGTGAAAGTGATGAGATGGAATAAAAGAAAGAAAGAAAGAAAGAAAGAAAGAAAGAAAGAAAGAAAGAAAGAAAGAAAGAAAGAAAGAAAGAAAGAAAGAAAGGAAATGACCATAAATAGACAAGCTCCAGAAATAAGAGAAAGGTTCAGAGGTTTTTGTGATTTAATCTTCATGGCATCTCTTGCATGGGAAGGCAAGCAATCAAACTCAAACTTGGGTATCATATAAACAATGTAAGCTGGCCAGTGTTTTGCTTTCTGCCCTCACAAGTGAGTGAATGATCCTCAATCACGGTCACAGGAGATTAAAATCAAAGTCAAATAAGATTAGCCTTTATCACCCCAAAAGTAATTTTGCCAGAAGTGTGTGCAAGGGGAACTCAACATTCATTTTCAAAGGGCAGAGTCTGGGAAGAAAGTATTGAAAAAGAGTATTTTGAGGGGAAGGAGTGAGTGGAAACACGTAACAACACAATGAGAAAGGTCCTCGTCACTGTGTGTTTTTCCGCTTACCCCCTGCAAACAGGGGGAGCAAAGCAGGGGAGGAAGGGGGTGGCGTGCGTACACTAAGTATGTCTGGTTGTGTGCAAGCGAGAGAGAGAGAGAGAGAGAGAGAGAGAGAGAGAGAATGAGTGATTAAGAGTAGGGGAGAGAAAGTCTTAGGGAGGTATGCAGCTCTCTCTCTCTCTCTCTCCATCTCTCTCTCCATCTCTCTCTCTCTCTCTCTCCATCTCTCTGTTTTAGAGGTATTACCACTTCAGCCTGAGATCCCACCCTAGCCCCCCCCACCCCCACCCCAAAAAAACAACGGGCCATGTCGGGTGCACTCCTCCTCTCCTCCTCTCCTCTCCTCCTCTCCTCTCCTCCACCCCTCTCCTCTCATCCGCCTCTCCCTGCCTCCGGCTCAGTGTGGGGAAGGAGAGAGTAGCGTGTAAAGCGTGATGAGAGAGAGAAAGAAGGTAAGAAAGAAGGTTCAATGGTAGGGAGAGGAGTTTGCTCTCCATGTTTTGGGCTTCCTTGAGCTCCCGCCACCGCGTCACACTTTTAAACATGAGGAAGTCATTTTTCTTTTTTTTCCTTGTGTAAATTGCGTTTTTCCGAACGGTGGTGAAAAACGGGAGCAGTTGTGTCCTTCAGGAGGGAACCACCGCGCGAGGATACACTCCAACACTGCCCGAGAGAGGTACAGCAGGAGAAGGGGGGCTGGTGGTGGTGGAGGGAGATAACATAGAACAGAGCAACATTGGCACCAGCAGCGGAAAAATAATAACAGAGGAAAACTCTGTTGTTTTTTATTCTACCGGAGCTGAGCAAAAGTGGAAATAGGGAGGTGTGAGAAAAAGAAAACGCGGGAGAGAGGAGTAAATCGAAGGCAACACAAGACTTGAAACAAGCCCCAACTCACCTGACGTGCTTGCCAGGTGGGACAGCCTGCACTCTCTAAACCCTCTTTCTCTTTCTCACTCTCTCTCTCTCTCTCTTTCTCTTCCTCGCTTCCTTTATCTCACCCTCAACCTCCCCCTCCTCCTCCTCCTCCTCCTCCTCCTTCTCGCTGGAGATGGTCCGTTGGCGGGCCCTGCTGCTGCTGACCTATCACCTGGCCTCCCTGCTGGCCTTGGCCGCGGCGGCGGCGGGCTCCGAGCGCCAGCGGCACCGCGTCCAGCACGGCCCCTGCACCTACACCTTCGTGCTGCCCGAGGTCGACCACTGTCGCCCCGCCCTGTCACCCCTCCAGGAGCTCCCCCAGGGGGCGGCCGACACCCCGCAGAGGGACTCCCCGTCCCAGGGAGGCCCGGGCGTGGAGGACCCCCCCCGGGGGGAGGACACGGAGGGGAGGGCGGCCCGGATGAAGCACGCCAGGCAGGAGAGGAAGCTGGAGGACCTGGAGAGCGCCACGGAGAACAACACGCTGTGGTTGCGGAGGGTGAGCGATGCCCTCGGTGTGGTCAAACGCGCGGGCGGTCGGGGATAGACGTGGCGAAGGCTGCTCAGGGAATCTTACCTCAAACTTCCAGAGAGTACCTGCTCCTCCCCCCTCCCCCCTCATCCCCCCCTTTCTGCATGATCTCATCGGCTGTGTTTATTCTGTTCACTGTATTTCAGTCCCTGCAGAAAAACGCGATTATGCGATCGCATAATTCAACGCATAATCAGCCAAAGTCTGCATATTCATGTGGGGGCCGCATTTTTTCAAATATGCCGCACTTTCACCGCATAAATAGCCGATTTCCGCGCAAAATATGCGGGGCTTGCATGATTTCATAATCCCCGCATTTTCGTTGCAAAAAAGTCACCTATATTTTAGCAGAAAGTTGAAAAATGTTGCGTTTACCTAACACAAGAGCAGCCATTTCCCCCTGTTGCCATGGGAACGTTATAAAGTGACGTAATTACGCGACGTGAACGCCATCGAAAAGCTGCATTTTTCGCAAGTTCCCGCATTTTCTGCAAGTTCCAGCAATTTCATCGCATAAAGTGGCATAAATGTGCCGAATATTTCATCGCATTTTTTAAGAAAACGTGCCGCATAATCAAGGATTTTTGGCCACAACAATCACAAAAAAATGCCGCGTTTTTCTGGAGGGACTGGTATTTATGTCAGTGTGCACAGTGCGCCTGCCTCGGCCGTCATCAACGCCGTCTATATCTGGCGGCTGAGGATGAACTGCTAGTTCCCATGTCCTTTTCAATATCCTTTTCAATACACACCGGGTTCGCTGGCAAAATCACACGGTTTGGATCCGGGCTAAGGACAGGACTTTAGTGGGGATTAGTGAAGGGTTTTGCTGTGATTTCCCAGATGATCACTGTTTAAATGTTTACTTGTTTTATGAGATTGGAGTGATGTCTGTCTGTATGTGTGCGGATATAGACGGACTGATTGAGACAGATTGTGTGTGTGTGTGTGTGTGTGTGTGTCTGTGTCTGTGTGTGTGGGTCCATGTGTGTGTACTGTATTTAAGACCACTGGGCTGCCCAGAAATCCCGATTGCATGAGAAAGAGGAGAGGGAAGATACAAAAAGGATTCTTTGCTAATATTGGATGGCGGAAAGAAATTGCGCGGTTGGTTATTGCGCGGTCGTTCCTTCTCACTGCCTGCAATCATAACACAGAGTAAGAACTCCCCCAGATAAAGTCCTGCAGGTCGTAGCATTGAAAGTCCATCACCCGGCTGGAGGAAGGCCATGCTTTTCCCCAACAGAACACATCCTTATCAGTGGGAGACGGTGATTAGCGTGTGTTGTCTGCCAGACCGCTGGCCTGTGTCAGGTCATTTCGCTGTGGTTATTAAGAGGCTAAACTGTGGGGAAGTGATTAAAAAGATCTTCAGAAAACAGTGTTTTTTGTGGCAAAGATCATGGAGGTGCCGTCTGCTTTACGATATTTTCTTGCAATTACTGGTCAGGGGCTCTGTCCCGGGTTGGTAACTAGCACCACCTTACCACCACCTGTGCATGTTTTGTATGAGCCCGGCGTGGGCCCGTTCCACTTACAGTTTTTCTCAATCGTTTAAACCCTTTTTCTGAAACTAAAGCTCAATTTCTCAAAACTCTAAACACAAACCTGAGAAGAGTTAATCATTTTGTCAAAACTACACAAATTCTACTCAAAACTGATTTTATCCACGAAACAGTAAACACAGCTATTAAAATGAATATCCCTTAGAGAGCATCAATTAAACACTGGTGTGATCAATTCCATCAAAATACTATTTATATATGTTTTGGCTTTATGTGGCCAAGTTACATATTCCAATGTATACAATTGTTTAGAAATAGCTTTCTTTTTAAAGTTGCAATTAGGTGGTGCATATAGTATAAAGACAGTTGCCAAATTGTAATACCATACTGTGAATATATCATATAAATATTGCATTGACACAATCGTATCAGAATAAGATCCAATGCATATTTGTCTATCCAATGAGCTCCAATGAGCTAAACTCACAATCCCAGCTTCCCAGAGTCATACTGTACACCTGTAGTTTATGCTGCAACATTGTTCTGACAATACACCAATGTTATCTATTTTGGTGAATTACAGTACAGTAATTGCACTGATAAGTAAAATGATAAATACTACAGTAACAAAATGTTTAGACTGCCTTTCGGGGGATTTAATGATGATATCAGTGCAAGTACAAGTACAAAAAGGTAACAAAGGATTTTTTTTTTTTTACTATAATACAGTAAAATGTTCAGCTGAACTGACTGCATAAAAATCTTTCGTAGGCCAACAAAAAATAAAAATAACAATATAAATGAGGTGAAACAGATCTACATGTAAATCTATATGTATCCCACCTCCAATCCTGATCAGGCCAAAGGATCAGGATTGAAACCATAGCTTAATGAAATGATGAGATTTTTGCTTAGAGTTTATCAAAAATGTGAAAACAGTGGAATTGTGCTTAGAGTTTAGCAGCCTGGGGTCTTGTATTTGATACATGAGCTTCAAGTTTTCAGAATTGTGTGCATAGTTCCATTTTTTGTGTGTATACAACCTAGAAAAACTGTAAAAACATGGGCCTGAGCCTGGGTCAGACCAACCTTTTCTTAGTAAGTTGGTTGTCTATAAGTAAACTAATTCCAGGTTGTTTGAATGACCAAAATTTCTTCTCATTTCAAACCGTTACCTTTGATTTGCTGGTGATAAAAACATAAGACACAAGGAAATCTACAATCAGACTTTGCAGATTATAGAGAAAGTAGAATTACAGAAATCTGTTGCAAATTATGCACAGAATCTTAATGAACACAGAAACTTAACTGTGTCTTTAGTACAAGGCTAAAAAACAAGGATTACACTGGCGAGACTGGCATTGCACACACGTGTTGCAGTGTGCATGCAACCTAACATTTGTCCATTGTTACTTTGTTGTAACCTCATTATTTATCGATTAGAGTGATTAATAAGGGTTAAGGCACAGTGTGTCAGATGTAAAGGCATCTAGCGGAACAGATTTGGCAGAAATGGAATACAATATTCTTAAATAGGTTTTAATTATTGTATTATTCCATGATTTTTTGGTTTGTTCCGTACCTAAAAAAATTGCCCCTTAATATCAAAATAGGGGGTGTGTCCTCTTCCATGGAGACCGCCATCATTCTACAGTAGCCCAGAATGGACCAACGGCTTTAGAGGGAATGCCTTTTGGCTAAGAGGTTTAGGAAGAGCCATGGCTAAGACGCTTTTGTGATAATTTTCAAGTAATGTCATTGTGTAGGGGCATAATAAATTAAGATGTTGTGCTTGAGATATGAAGTGTCCTTGAAGCTCAGAGGTGGACAGCAACATACACGCTGCACAGATTGAGCTCAACAAAGCACCGGGCCCCGTGGCATTATACTGTAATTGTCCATGAAGCTTAACCCTCGATCGGACCCACCTCATATAGCCAGTGAATACAAGCTTAGGATATGTCCTTTCACCAGAAAATCCTCAGTTTTTCGAGGATTCAATTATTTAGGAGTTGAAGTTCTTCATTCAAGTTTAAAATAGTGTAGCGGATGGTAGTTTGCGGATGAGCGGAATTATGAAGTGGCACTTCATTCTTTAATACATCTATGCCTTGGCGATGTTTGTTTTTTAGGTAGTTTCCCTGTTCCATAACTAAAGGTACCCTATCACTCTTTCAGAGAAAGTTTGTATCCAAACAGAACGGTTGCACACTGTTACGTTATAAAAAGCAACCTATATGTACGTACCTCAGGGCAAGTCAACATTGGCTCGCAGCGCAGACTGCTATCAAGATGAATGATCAATGCATATTACAGAGAGCGATAATTGTCTATGAAGGTAGTTGACCACTATGGATTCAATAAGAGTACTATCTGTGAGAAACGTAAATAGGCGGTGACATCCCCAATGTCATATACAACGTATCCAGTGACCATGGTGAATAAGACACCGATACCTGATTGTGATACTGATTAAACTGATTAATTCTACGAGAGCATCAATAATTTATCATGGTTGGATTAAAATGGATGTTGCTTTTCCACAAAAACAGTCATACCTACTGGCCCCTGACAAATTACCGGCCAGTACAGGCCAACATAGTTGGGAAGGAAGGATTGGAGGTGGGTGGGGTTTCACTTGGTTGCAATTTGCAGCCTCATTGCTTGTTCCTGCAATATTTCACACACTGGACCTTTAAGTTTACAATATTATAGGACATATAACATTCAGACTATCACAGAAAATAGCTAACCCCCTTCCTCAATCACAAAATATTTAAAGAAAGACGTTCAGCAAGACAATCAAACCTCTCTGCCAGTCGCCCACGGAGACATCCATGTTGTAGAGGAGAAGTTGACGTTAAAAACTATTCAACTATTCAAGTTGTTTGTGGGTATATTTTGATCCCAGTGTTTTTGTTTTTTTTTTATCAAAAGTTATGGAGAAAGATCACGTTTGATGTGAGTTTAAAAATGAAAATGGCTGCTTTTAAGAGTTGAGATCAAATGATCACTTTTCCTGAGTTTCGTGATCCTTTGTTCAGTTTTTTTAATGGCTTCCATTCTTCTCGATCAATCCCCATGTCTCACTCTTCAGCCTGGACTGGTTTTCATCATGGCTGGTGAATAAAGTTGCTTGTGTGGAAGCCTGACATGTTCACTGTCAGGTCCTGATCATTACTTCTCGTCCTGCTCACTCGCTCCACACGCTTATAAAAACACCCGCTAAACAACACAGGAGGGGCGAGCCTACTAGTGCTCTCTGTGCCCTCCTGCTGTGAGACCAGACTTCAATATCACGCCCCCCGTGTGACCATGTCAAGCAAATGCTTGACATGACTGGACCCTTGTGTGTATCTTAGCTTATGTGTATGGTTTGTGTGTATGTGTTTGTTTGAACCAAAACTCAACTGTCTCTCCGGGCCCACCTCTCCTGCCTGGCTTTGGGGGGGGGTTCATGAGGGTACAAGAAGTTGATGAGTCTGAATATGTGCCTTGGATCTCGTTAACAGGTCTTGTAAACCTAAAATGTCACGCAGAGCCAGCAAATAGCTGGGCCACCACCTGTACCGTTACAAAGTTATATGATTTATTCAACGATTCGCCTCCTTGCTTCACAAGGCTAAAGTTCCACACAAGCTTAGCAAGAACGCCGATATGCATGTAAGTGAGTAAGAGTATTCTGACCTTTGACCCCGTGGTGACGGCCCCTTTCAACACCTGGCTTTGTGTTTCATGTAAAACTGGACCATGTGCCACGGTGGGATAGCCTCAGGGTTTGAGTATGTGCACGTGTGTGTGTATGTGTGCGTGTGTGTGTGTGTAGTTGTGTGTGTGTATGTGTGTGAGGGAGAGAGAGAGACAGAGAGACTAGAGCAAGAGAGTGGGTTGGCGAAAGAATATGTGTGAGAGGCAATGTGTGAATGTGTGTGTTTGTCTGTGTGTATGTGTCTAAATTTGACCCTCCCTTTGGTATTCGATAAAAGAAAACACACACACACACAAACACAAACACACACATTACCCCTCTGTGGAATTTCAGAGTTGACCTAGCATCCTATGCCTTGTCTCAGTTCACTTCTCCGGGGAATTCAGAGAGGAGAAACAAGCGATTTCTTTGCTTTTGTTTTTAAACCTCACACAACCCCCAATATTGTGCTCCACTCAACTCCCTGCTCTCCTCGGGGGGTTGATGGAGTGGCTTTGAAAGTGTTTTTAAGGCGACTTTCCGGAGCCCAAACAGCTTATGTTAATACGGTCATATTATGAGAGATGGCGGTGGCAAGGTAACCCATGGAGTTGTTGTTCTTCCAGCCTAGTTCATTAAGGCAACGACACCTCAAGCGCCACCGACTCACCACGCTCAAGACGAAGGAGAAAATATGACATGCATCACGTTATTCAGCGGTGTTGAGAACACACTCAAGTCACAACCTCATTTATTTCAACCTTCAAAACAACGAAGTTGACATGACACATAAATTAGGAGCCGATTCCATGTCTGAGTAAAGCCACCTTTTCCGTGTTTTGGCTTTTGTAAGCCATCAGAGCTGTTCTCATGCTCCTCCATCATAGGAAACCCTCCCTTGTGACGGATTCGTAGACACCCCAAAAACAACATTAAACATTTGCTGTGAGGATCAACACTGAAGCCTTACAGACACTGGGATGAACCCGGCCAATGCTGACCCCCACTGTCTCTCCCACACCCCATCCCCCCATGGGGTCAGAACAGTCTCATTAATAATGAATGCACAGAGAAGGATTCACAAATGTATTTTGTGATTTATATATAAATGACTCTCTTCTCACAAATACATTTCAATGCACACACAAATGGATATCGGTATATATAAATGTAAAATAATCCATAAACAAAAATAAGTTTCACAAACACATTTCTGATCCACACACAAATGTGTCTTGTATTAAATAAATGTAATATAAATCCATAAATATATGAATTAAAAAATATTTGCAATTGTCATCAAAATGTATTTGGATGTTGTTACATTTATATACAAACTGTTAAACTTGAATTTACAAGCTGCTTTTCATTTGTGAACTTGTTGTAATTTGTGTGTGAACTGGTCTGTATTTATATGTGGATTTTTGAGACTCCTGACGTGGCTGGATTCACAAATGCATTTTTTTCAACAAGGAACTATCTGTAGCCAATCAGATGCCTCCCTCGTTTTCAGCCAATCACATGACTGCAGTGACTGGGTTTTTAGATTCTCGGTACCGTTTATTACTTTAACGGCACCGACAATCCCAAACCCAGTCGAAACTAGATGGAAAAAAGTGTGTAGTTCAAAACGTGACGCAGCTTTTACTTCTTCGCCACCTAGAGATTGTTATGTACGATCATTAAAAAAACCCGTTATTTCCCATAGACATTTGACCGAGGGAACCGGGAGGCTCGGAGGCTGGACTTATTCTTCAGAGGTCGGGACTGCAGTCATGTGATTGGCTGAAAACGAGGGAGGCATCTGATTAGCTACAGAGAGTTCCTTGTTGAAAAAAATACATTTGTGAATCCAGTCACGTCAGGAGAGTCAAAAATCCACATATAAATACAGACCACTTCACACACAAATGCAAACAAGTTCACAAATGAAAAATGTCTTGTTAATTCAAGTTTAACAGTTTGTATACTAATGTAACAACATCCAAATACATTTTTTATGAAAATTGCAAATATCTTTTTAACTAATATATTTTTGGATTTATATGACATTTATTTAAAACAACACATATTTGTGTGTGGATCAGAAATGTGTTTGTGAAACTTATTTTTGTTTATGGATTATTTTACATTTATACATACCGATATCCATTTGTGTGTGCATTGAAATGTATTTGTGAGAAGAGAGTCATTTATATATAAATCACAAAATACATTTGTGAATCCTTCTCCGCGCATTCATTATTAATGAGACTGTTTTGACCCCATACCCCCTTCCCCCCCAAACCAGACACGCAGCCTGCAAAACTAATTTGGATCCATGTAGACAAGATGTAATGGCTTCTGCCAGCGTTAAAATAAATGGTTCAGTTTTGGCGGGCAGTGCACCCCGACTTCTGAACTTGAGGTCAATCGAATCAGACAGCTATGATGGAAAGTGTGTGGAAAAGCTCTTTGGATGGACCAGAAGCTTCCGTGAGAAGGAATGTGATCGTGTGCTATCAAGTTGGTTTGAGTTGTGCGGTAATCTCCTCAAAGTCATCTTTCGTTTTTGATGAGTTTTTGAAGTTTTTTTTTCTGGACTGCTTCTTATCTTTGTCTGGTTTTCATCTGTAGCAAAGATGTTGAAGTTGAGTGTAGGATGGGGTTGGGAGAAACAGTATGGATACACACAAAAACACAAGCTATGGTATTCTCTTCAATCGTTCGTGGTCGCGGTGCGGTGCCTATGGCAGAAAAATCCCTTTGATCAACTCCATCTTTAACCCCACCCTCCCTCCCATTAACTCGACTATTTTGCTATGACATTTCTCACCCCAAAAAATATCATTAATTCCCTCTGCGGTTTTCAACCCGTCTTTATTACAAGACCGGCGCCGCATGTCAACCCCCCCGCCCACCACCACCCCCACCGGTGACGTGCAAAACATGGTATATTAAATGCCTGACTGGTGGCTGCGTTTGCCTTCCATGTGCCTCGCTCATGGCTTCCTCGCTTGCTCATGGAACAAGATGGATGGCGTGCTATTTCTAAACCAAGCGTTTTAACATTTCACGCCTTTCCCGCTTCCCAGCGTGTGATTGATTAGAGTTCACACATCCCCCCCTCCCCCATTCGGAAGTCCTGGAAATGGCACGATTTTCCACCATTGGAATGGGATTGTAGCTGTTTGGGAAACGGCCATTGAACCTTGTTGCACGTGGTTTTCAGAGAGGCCATGCTACCATGATGGGGGTGGAAGTCATGCTAAGGGGTTTGTTTTGCCTTGTGCTCTGGGTACGATTCTTACCATATTGATGAATGGATGGATTGATTTGGATGGATGATGAATAGATTGACAGATAGATAGAGAATCGGATGGGTGGATGATACACAGAGGGATTGATGGGAAGTAGGATCGTTTAGTAGAAAGTCTGCTTTTTTTAAATTGGTCAATAATATATTTTTATTACCTGTGTTTCCGGGTAGTTGGAGAGCTTCATCCGGGAGAATGTTCGTTCCGGTAGGGAGGAGAAGAGGAACGAGGTGCACACCCAGACGGCGGCCATGTTGGAAATGGGCACCAACCTCCTCAGCCAATCGGCGGAGCAAACCCGCAAGCTGACGGACGTAGAGACCCAGGTGAGTCCGCCAGCAGGGGGCAGTGTGGAGCTGTTTGAAGACAATTTGAACAGACACGATGGCTGTGAACCATTTGTGGTAAACTCAGACATAATTTGAGAAGATCATTACATGAACGTGCATTGCCAATATAAGCCCATTACCCAAGGTCAGTGTGTTCCACAGGGGAAGAACAATGCATTTTAAGCAGATTGTGTTTCGCTCTACTGATAGGGGGGCTGACAGTGGGGAAGTTAAGAGAAGTGACTGACAACATGCCAATTAAAACATACAGCGCAATGCAACAACACAGATGTGTTTCTCTATCGTGCCACAGACTTGTTATGACAGTCTGCTGGGGTCGCGGGACACTCCCACCCTAGCCAGGTTAACAAAGAACACACAAAACAGTGTAAATATCAAAGCCTGTTAGTTTGAGCTTTTGTTTAATCTGCAATTTGCTAGGAAACACAACACAGGTGCACAGCGAGATAATAGCAGCGTTCATCAAAAGATCAAAGCTGAACTGAAACTCTACATGGAGTCTATTAGTAGCCAGAACGGCAGATCTATCAAGTTCTCATCCGTATTCTACATTCATCCGTGACTCCCTCTGTGCCGTTCTTGTGCTGCCGGTTGATCTATGAGCGAGGGAGGCATCCATTCCTCTGGGTTTGTGGCCGTTGGTAGGTGTTGAACCAGACCAGCCGGCTGGAGATCCAGTTGCTGGAGTACTCGCTGTTCACCAACCGGCTGGAGAAACACATCCTGCAGCAGACCCAGGAAATCTCCCGGCTCAACGAGAAAAATAGGTGAACACACACACACACACACACACACACACACACACACACACACACACAGTCATTCACACACACACACACACACACACACACACCCACACACACATACACACACACACACACACACACACACACACACACACACACACACAAACTCATTCATAGACACACACATACACAAAAAACAATTCATGGGCATCCTTAACAAACACAAATTCCCAGACACACACAAACACACACAAACACACACACAACAACACACATTCATGGTGACACACACACAAATTCATGGCCACACACTGCACACATACACACATTAATGGTTACAAACCCATAGTCTTGTCAACAGACTCAATTCCCACAGATTGACAGACATACATTGACACACACACACACACACACACACACACACACACACACACACACACACACACAAACACACAGTGATTGAGTCCTAGCCTTACTGTATTTGACACAGAGAAGAAACATATGGGCTCATTTATCCCCAGAGGTGCACGCTGTATCAACATTCAAACTTGATCTACATCAGAGTTGATCGTTATTAATGGTGTTAAACAATTGTTTTCCATACAGTAGGGCTTTAAAGCCAACTGCCCAAATGCTTGCAGATGGGATCCACAGGGGTGCACCCTCACGGTTAAGGGCTGTCAAGCAGTCAGCGGGGGTATGCATTAATGTGTGGGTGTGTGTCTGTGTGTGTGTGTGTTTGTATGTGTGTATGATAATGTGTGTGTGTGTGTGTGTGTGTGTGTGTGTGTGTGTGTGTGTGTGTGTGTGTGTGTGTGTGTGTGTGTGTGTGTGTGTGTGTGTGTGTGTTTGCAAATGCACTGCATGTGTGTGGATAGTACCATAACGTGTGAATATAGATGAAAAGGGGTTTCCCATGTCTCCGGTTAAATGAAACAAGGGCGGTACTCTGTCTGGTCCAATCATAAAAGCAGGGGGGTCAGGACGGGTCGCCTGGCAGCGAGTTGGGGGGCGTGTCCCTGGTATCTGGTTGTTTGTGATTCCATCCAACTGTGAGCATGTGAAAGCTGGGGCCTAGCTTTTTACACATCCGATTGGAATCCAGAGGGAGATAGGACCTGCTCCTTTCTATTTTGTATATATATATATAGATATATCTATATATATATAGAGATATATAAGGACCTGGCATATACATTGATGTAACACTCTTAAGGCGCAGTTATGGTTCCACGTCGATGCAACTCAAGGACCACGCAGACGCCTCGACGCAGTCCCTGTTCTGGTTATGCGTCAGGTTTTAGTGGAACCATAACTAAGCCTTTGCACTACAGCTCCTAAGCAGGGCACACACTGAGGCAGAACACTTTGGAGTGAGGGTAGGGTCGGTGGGCTGCTGGGGAGGGGGGAGGGGGGCAGGGGGCAGCGGCCCCCTGTGGAGCAGAAGAAGAACAGAAGAGCTGCAGCGGTCACCACCACTTCTGGACCCTGCAGAACAGAGAGTCTCAGAGAATCTCAGATTTCTACAATGGAGGATGAGTAGATGCTTTTTGTTTTGAGTTTGGGTTCTCGTGAACAACATTGGCTCACAGTTGGAGGAGGCCGCCGTGCCGTGCAGTGAAACATGAGATTTAAAAATGTAGAGACGTTTTGTCTTCATGAAAATGCGCTCTGTATGATGATGAATTCAGACAAAGGAGATGCAATAAGATGATTCACGTTGAGATAAAAATACAGGTCCCTGCCAAAGCAGGCTCCTCTGACTCAAACTTTCTCTTCAGATTGTCGTCAGATGACATATGAGTTGACTCCAAGTTCATGAATACAAAAAACCTTAAATATATATAATATAATTTCTCCTCTACATATGACTCGTCCCATACAAAAAAGTATGTATTTCTTTCCACTACATTTTTTTACTCTCATTTGTATCTTTTGCTTTTGTTCACAATTCATTAATTAATTAATCATTAATAATTATTCATCATTGCATTGCAATGATGGATCCCGACCAGAACATTTTTGCTACTTCATAACTATGTTCCATTGCGTTCCATGAGATTAAATAAACATGTTTCCATCTGGCAACAGCATGAATGGAGACCCAAAAAGTAGCTTGTTCAACGCGTGGGGCTGGAGTTGATTCAAAAGTAACCCCAGAGCTGTGAGTCAAGCCCATAAAGATCTTGGCCAAAGATTTATGATGTTCATTTGGTGCTGAGGGTGTGGAGCAAACAGACATGAACCAAAATGACAACCCAACACACACACACACACACACACACACACACACACACACACACACACACACACACACACACACACACACACACACACACACACACACACACACACACACACACGTACACGTACACGTACACACACACGCACGTACACGCACACACGTACACGTACACGCACACACGTACACACACAGACACGTACACGCACACACACACACACACACACACACACACACACACATACACACACAAACACACGCAGGTGACTGTCAGCTTGTTGAATTATGGCTGTGATGGAGGGGCATTACAGGTTGCCTACCTGTGATGGTCTCAGCCGTACTGCTGTATGTGTACCCAGCGAGACTCTACTCTATTCTAAGGTCTATATATCATCCATCATCACACACATGAGGGCCACTAAATCTTACTTTTATTTGCAAAACATCCACTTTCAACCCCAGCCATAACATAAAGCTAGCTATAACTCCAACCTTAGCCCTCACTCTAGCCCTAGCTCTTATCCAACCCTTGCCTTGTCCCTAACTCTAACACAAACTTTAGCCCTCATTCTAACAGTAGCTCTTATCCAAACCCTTACCTTGTCCCTAGCTCTTACTACGACTTTAGCCCTCACTCTAACCAAAACACTTGCCCCATTTTTTGCTGCAACTCTGATGCAAGCCCATAACCCTTGCCCCTCATCCTAGCTCCAACCGCAACACATGCCCTCACCCTAACCTAACACAACCCCTAGCCCCAAACAAGAGTGAGCTAAGAAGATCTCACGTCCCATCTCCTTTCCTTCTCTCCTTCTCTCCCCCTTCCTCCCCTCGACCGATGTTCTCGGACTGCCCTGCCCTCCCAGTTTCCTGGAGCAGCGGTTCTCGGCCCTGGAGTCCCGCTACGGCAGGGAACTCCGGGAGCTCCAGCAGGAGAAGCAGCAGCTGCAGGAGCTCCTGGACAGGCAGAGCCGCCTAGTGGAACAGCTCCAGGGGGAGGTGGACGGCTCCACGGCCAGCAGCTCCATGCTGCAGAGGCAGCAGGCCCTGCTCACCAACTCTGTTCAGCAGCTGCTGGCCATGGTCAACCACTGCAATGGTAAAGCCTCTCCCAGGGGAGATGGGAGCATACACACTCAGTAGACACGCGTGGCCAATGTGGCATGGGATGTGCCTTTTCAAGACAGCTCGTCAAAGATCCGATGGTGGTTAGGCATGTCAAGGATGTTGACGCGGATATTCCAAATCCAGTCACTCTCTTGCCTAGTGATTAGACTGAAACCTTAGAGACATTATACTGGATTCTTTTTTTGCTGGTAAAGCACATGTTTGATGACGTATGCATAGTTCAAAGGTGACCAAGTCCATTGCCTGACGCCAACTTGAGCTCTCGGTCCTATCTATAAAAAGCAGGTGCTCATCTGAAAGTGTATTCACAGAGATCTCCACGACGGCAAAAGAGGAGCAGGCCAGTTTCAGAGACTGTGCAGACATCCTGCGTTCCGGAGTGAAAGACAACGGGATATACAGCATCCGCCTCCCAAACTCCACCAAAACTGTCAAGGTGCTGTAACGTTACACATAAATCCAATAACCTCTTCCTCTAAATATCACGTACATTCTAGGCATTGTTGCGAAACATTTTATTATTGCTGATATTAAGCACGTAGCCTACCTTGATATTACTGATATTGATTTATAGTGATACTACCTGCAGTCTCCAACCTTATCCACTGTGACATTCAGAAGCTTCATTATTATTATTACGGGCATCGTTGAACTCAGACAAACGATTCGTGCAATGACATTCTCCAAACTTTTCCTGGCACAGTCGTTGACGGAAATGTCATGCCTTCTTTTTGTGGGAGGTAGCATTACAAACAACAGGCACATCAGGCCCTACAGGGCTCTGGATTCAGCCAGTGTATGTGCGAAGGAAATTACATATAGAAGCATATAACGTATAGCTTATCCACCCAAAAGTCATTCGCTATCATTAACTTCACCACAAGCCTATGAGGTTTCCTCAATCAAGACACGCATTATGTGGTCAGATCTTTGAGTTTTTCCAGAGAAAATAAACTTAACAAAAAACTGGTTGCCAAGTCTCTGCACCACTGACTGGCTGGTACAACTGCCTCTTTCCTCCCGCTTACTCCCTCCCTCCCTCCCTGGTTCTTCTCATTTCCTGTGGGTCAAATAAGCCAGTAGTTTGGCATCGGAACCATGTGTTTCCTGCCAGACACGGGCCGTACAGATTGCGATAGATGTCACTGCTCTCCAACTTTGTTTTCTGCCTTCAGTGTGTGCCATTTTATTTCACTGCAGCTGGCAAAAAATGGGAGGTTGCAATAATGTGGTGCAGATTAAAATCGGCATCTTTTTTATATTTGGTGTGTCGGTTTTATTTAGTTGGACAAGGGACAAGCATGCACTTTCCATTTGAAATTTATATTTCCTTCATTAGGAGCGCATGAATGAGAGAGAGAAAAGAGCCGAGACAGATTTCCCGTTTTAGATTGATGAATGCAAAACGGAGTCGTTAAAATTATAAACGTGGCTACATAAAAATACTTAGAAAAAGAACCCTAAAGCCTAATGAAACTGCTGGAGGCCATAAAAAAACAAGTCATATAATACCCAAGTGGTCGGGATTTTGCTCATAAATGATTGTCATCAATAAATTGTGGTAAAGGTATAATAAATATTTATCCGCTCCAAATCAGTATTCAAAACGTTATCTTGCTCCCTAATATACCAAATGATAACACAGCACATCGGAATTCAGCCCCACCGTCTGACCTTGATTAACAATGTCCTATTCTGGCCCATATTTCATAACACAATAACTCATTTGGCATAATTTTTCCCCAAGCAGAAGATAGCGACTTACGACATCAAAATTAATGGCATCCAAGAAGACCTATACTTAACACCCACAATCATCCATTTTTAAGTCCACTCTGCAGTTATTCTGAGAACACAACTGGAATCAATCAGGAGGAAAACGGGTAGGTGGATGCGGTATTCTTGTATGTTATCATCCCCCATAGTCCATGTGTCCATCACCGTGCCACTGAGTGTGGACGCCAATGCAACCGCTTTTCTAACGATTGCCATCTTCAACTTCAAAATCAACTTCAAAACTTCTAAAAGATAAACTATTTTATTACAGTGGTCAACAGTCTCCACAGAGGCCATGTCTAACTCAAACCATGTGCTAGCATTAAACAAGTTATGAAGTCTTAAATCAGATTATCTTTCGTGAGGAACGAGGGGGTGTTTTCCCTGGTTAATCGGTGCTTCCGGTCTAGGGATTATTATCTGACAGAAATGTTATCTAACAACATTCAACAGAATACAGAAGCCAAACATTTCATCAGAAAACTACTGGTAGCAAACATTACATTGTTTTTCGTCAAAGTTGCATTTCTGTTGGGCTGAGCCATCGGCTGTTTGGACAAAATGAGTTTGAATTGAAAATATGGCAGTAACAAAATCCAGTTAGCCGAAAACCAATAAAATACACAAATGATAATGCCACAATATTACAATTACAAAATATTACTTTAACAGCTGAGAGATCTCACTTCTACATATCTGAAAGGAACTGTTTAAAAACTATGTCAAGCCATGAAAAAGCCAATAAAAATGATTTGTTGCATGTGTTGGTGTGTATGTGAGTGTCTCTTGTGAGTAACTCACAAACACGTGCATTTTGTGTGCGTGTTTGTGTGTGCGTTCTTGTGTGTGCTACAAAAAATTAAAATGAAAAAAGCCGTCCAACAAGAGTCTTTGATAACGGAGCACACTGACATGTTCATGGTCCCATCTCGCCTTGATCATGTCAATGCGTGACACCCGTAACAACCATCCCCTCCTTTCCCTCACCACCACTCTCTCTCTCTCTCTCTCTCTCTCCTACTCTCTCTCTCTCTCCCTCTCTCTCTCTCTCTCTCTCTCTCTCTCTCTCTCTCCTTCTCTCTCTCTCTCTCTCTCTCTCTCTCTCCTACTCTCTCTCTCTCTCTCCCACTCTCTCTCTCTCTCTCTCTCTCTCTCTCTCTCTCTCTCTCTCCTTCTCTCTCTCTCTCTCTCTCTCTCTCTCTCCTACTCTCTCTCTCTCTCCCACTCTCTCTCTCTCTCTCTCTCTCTCTCTCTCTCTCTCTCTCTCTCTCTCTCTCTCTTTCTCTTTCTCTTTCTCTCTCTCTTGTTCCCTCTCTCTCCGAGGCCTCGGTGGCGTCTTTCCACTGCCTTGTTCCCGCCAGGTGTAAAACGCCAGCTCTTATCGCACTTCCTCTGCATCCGCTGATGCAACCAATTTCTTCTTCTGTATTTGCATGTTTCACATTTTCTTTGCTGTCGCTCTTTTTCTTCTCCCCCCCCCCCACCTCTCCGTGAACTCAAACTCAGCACTGTCTCTACAACTGAACCCGTTCAACCGAAGCAAACCCAATCAGTAAGCCCCCGACCCCCTCCCCCGGCCCCTCTCTCCCCTCCTCTGGTTCTCTCGGCAGGTGTTCTGTGACATGCAGACCCGCGGCGGGGGATGGACCGTGCTGCAGCACCGGCGGAACGGCTCGGTGGACTTCCATCGCGGATGGAGGGACTACAAGACGGTACCATTCTGCTGACCCCATTCCAGCTGAATTCAGACCTAGTGTTTCTGTACATCCTGGTATGGCGGGGTGGGGGGTGGGGATCTTTAGGTGACCGTGTGCTTGTTGTGTCCGACTGCCCCCCTGCAGCCCAGTCTTACCCTCCCACCCTTCCCAATCCTCATGTTATTGCACCTGCTCTCTCTCCCACTCTCTGTCAAACCCCCACACATCAACCCCCCCCCCCCACACACACACACACACACACCCACACACACGCACACACACACACATCAACACACATTCTGCATTTCCCTTATCCATGGAGCGCTGTCTTTTATCCATCATCCAAGTCCCAATTGGCCTCTCTATCCTTCTCTATCACCCTCTCCCTCTGCCGTTCTCTCTCCGGAAAATTGTGGTGAAAATATGAGTGGTTATGAAAGATGAGCCCCAAGCAACAAGTGCTGACGGCAAAAAACACTGCAGTACAGACGAGTCTCTCATCCTTGGGCCATTCCTCGACCTGACAACAAAAACCACGCTTTAGTGCGCTGTTACGCAGCAGTGTGCCGGACTTGCCGCAGCAGTGCAGTTGTATTCGCCCCCCATGCGAGCCTCAGTGCCGTTGAGGCGTGATACGGTCCGTCAAACGACTCCAACTCTTGTGTTCAAACGACAAAAAATGAGGAGAAACAATTAGGACTCTAATTCAATTGGCCCAACGTGCTAATGAGTGCGGTTTGCCTGGGGTTTTTGTGATTGAAATTTAAATTGAGATGTTTTCTCAACCTTCCTCAGCTGATCAACTCATATGGCTGGGCACGGGAAAAGCGATTGAGTGAGAGCAGATGAGGAAGGGTAGGATAGAGAGAAATAAAATGGATTTATTGGACTCATATCTTTACAAGCGCATTATCAATATGTTAGCTTGTTAAGTGGTTTTCCGGAAGTGGATCGGGTAGTTTCATGTTTTGATGGCACCGTGGCAGTGTGTTTGTGCAGAAGTGCTTTCCTTGACCCTTAAGACACATGCTATTTAAAATCAAGCCATGGTTATTAAACGTGACGAACAACCATCTCTTTACGCTAAAGATAAATGAGGCCCCTGACTTACATGATAGATTGATGAATACAATTAGAATACAATCGCCTAAACTGCGATCGTAATTGTTTTCCATCACCTCTCATGCACTTGTCTTTATTCATTTGTATTACTATGGAGTGACAGGCCTCATTTCAATTACGGAACTGACTCTATAGAGCTAATCACTCCCTTCAAAGACTATATCTGATTCCATTTAATATTGTTCCATTTGTTCAGTTTCTTTCTATTTCAATACAATATATATATATATATATATATATATATATATATATATATTTTACTTTGCCCTAAGACTCAAGGGAACCAAACTCATTTTATTGAAATGTTATTTTCATTATATGAATTTAATTACATTCCACCTTGCCTTGATAAGTGAATCCTAACTGAATCCTAACTGAAGTTGAAGAATGTGTCTGCACTAGTGGGCATTGATCACTTTTAGACAATGCCATAACAGAGAAACCAAAGAGAAAACCTTTTTCTTAATATGTACTGTTACTGAATATATCATTTTAATTATTGTATAATCCCAAGGAAAATGAGAATTGGTGTGTTTCGTTAATTTGAGCCCTACATGGGGAGTCGGACCTCTTCCGCGGAGGCCGCCATGTTGGACCGCCATTGTTTCTATAGTAGCCCAGAATGGACGAACAGCTCTAGAGAGAACGTGTTTTCAAGAAGGGCAAAGCGTTGTAGGAATGATTGGGGTGTGTTATCTCTATGAGCGATGTTGGAGAAGAAATGCAACACACCACGTGGCATTATACTATGCTTCCAAAAAGCTTAACCATCTTGGACGCAGGCATCAAAAGCACTCGCTGGTCAGGAGCTCAACACAGCTTCACACACACACTGTGGCGTTATATACAGTATATATATATATATATATATATATATATATATATGTGTGTCCCAAAAGCTTGATCCTCTCTGGAACATGGACACAAACCGCTGCACAGATGGAGCTCTACACATCCAACCACGTCTCAATTTGTGATCACCTCAATTTAACACACTGGCCCTTAACTATGAAGAATGGCGTCACATGGATTTGGGGTTGGAATTGCATTGCAATAAAATGATATATTTCACGTCTTCAATATTTCCTTTATGGTAAGGCAGCAGTTTTGGGCTTTTTACTCTCCTTGATTTAGGAGATGGGATGGAGACACTCACTGTGGGCTGCTAGGTAAAAAAGTAAAGGCGTCATTAACGTGAATCACACCTTTTTATATCCCCCCCTCTCTGTGGCCACACCCGCAGGGCTTTGGAGACCCGTCTGGAGAGCATTGGCTGGGGAATGACATCATCCATCAGCTGACCAGCTCCCAGGACTACAGCCTGCAGGTGCTTCTGAGGGACCGCGGCGGCAGCGAGGTGTTCTCCCATTACGACCACTTCCACATGGACGCTGAGGACGCCAACTACAGGTCGACTTTCAATTATTTACAATTGACAGAAGGATGAAAAAAAAACCTTTTTTTTTTTCTATCGTAAAAAACTTAACTAGAAGTGTAAACAGTAAATGACATAGATGGGCAAAAGTAATGATTGGAATCAATATTATGGGTTTTTATTATGATATGTTGTGGATTACTATTATTTGCCGTGTTATTATGTTTTTCAGCATAATTATTGGTGCAGTTCTTTTATTGCATAAGTGATTGCTTATCATCAGTGTTCTGAGATTAGTTTAACCACACTACAATTAGCACCTTGCAATAAATAATTTGATGTTGACCAAAATGCCATTCATTTACTGTCACTCAGATATATGAGTTAATAGAAAGGCAGGCTGCTGCTCTAATCTACCGTCATTTTTTTCCCATTATCATGCTGCTGCCCCTGCAAATCTCCATGGCTGGCCTCTTACACGGGTACAGAATAAAAGGAAAACACCCACTATTACTAGCTTCTCGGGAATCTATGAGTAAAGAAAGTACAAACAGTCAAACAAATAATGACAACTCTTGAGCCAGAGGAGGATGCTTTAAAGTGAGCAAAAACCTTCACCAGAAATGTTATTTAACCAAACAATTCTCAGAGGATGAGATGATGATCTACTCATCGCGTGCGAGTGCTTACTCCCTCCCTTTTGACATAATTAGTGGGCAGTCAGTCAGTTCAGTTGATTTCAACAAAGTTGTATGCGTGAGTTGTTCTCCGTTCCCTCTCTGTCGGAGGTGGGCCACCTGTTCAGTCAGAGATGCCAGCTACTTCTCGCGTGAGCTTTTCGTGTATGTTAACGTGTGCGTGTGAGGGAGAGAGTGTGCATATCTTTACGAGCTAAGTATGCACCAGTTTTATAAGGGTGGTGCCGCAATCCTGGCTTTTGAACTGGACCCATTGAGCCAGAGGCCTGTTGTCCACGCAATCATTCAGCCAATGAAACCTCTCTCTCTCTCTCTCTCTCTCTCTCTCTCTCTCTCTCTCTCTCTCTCTCTCTCTCTCTCTCTCTCTTTCTCGTTAGCTGGCCTCCCAGGTCCTCATCATCTTTTTTCCATCAGCATAGGATGATACATTTCAGGAAACATTTGCACAGTACAATAAAGCTGGAAAGTCTCATCTGTGTGGGGAAAAATGAACCTTTCACAAACAAGATAGTCAAAAACACGAGGCATAGCCAACGTGTTGGTTTGTATTGACATTGAGCTATACGCCGGCTCATACCACTGTTCCTTTCAGGCTGCCATGCAGCACACTGCTCGAAGTTGTGTGTTTCACACCATCTCAGCAATTACCTGCTACAATTGACCAAGCACCGACCCCGTGGCCCCCATAAGCCACGAGCACAGCCTCCTCTCTCCCACTTAAGTGGCCGGAGACGCACACGCCGTCTGTCTACAGCCCATGAGTTCGGCGGTCAATGCCCTCTGAACTTAAGCGCTGTCGGGGGGCGGAGGGACAGGGGGAGGTGGGGGTGGGGGGAGAAGATTTGTCTAGTCATCCCAGACAACATGCTCCGGGGGGCTGCGGATAAGGTCACATTCTCTGCAGGGGGGGAAGGGACTGATGCTTAGCACGCCGAACGAAGGGCTGAGACACGGTGCAGACAGCAGTCGACCTCGTGAACTTCCCCATCAAACCTAAACTGGCCCACTCATGCTCCCACACACACACATGCACACACACACACACACACACACACACGATGCAGAGACACAGTTAGAACGCATAGACGCACTTACGCACTCCCAGACAGATGGACACTCGCACACACACACCCTGCAAGAATAAAAACATAAACAGCTTGTACCTCTAGGAATTCTGTGAGACAAATCATCCATTTCCCTCCAAAAAAAAAAGTGATGCAGGGATTATAAATAAAGAATGGTGGTTTCGTCTCACACTCCTTAACCATTGTTGCATAGCAACCCCATCCCGCTGGGCTCCGGCTTAGATCCTGCCGTTCCATGGCAGCTTCACTTTGTTAGGTGACAAGTTTTTCATCCAACTTTAATGCCACTTTCTCTTTTGTTGCTAAAAACCTTTCATGTTTTTTTTTTTCCGTTTTTTTTATTTTATAGCCTCCATGCCCGAGGGTTCAGCGGCACAGCGGGGCGCACCAGCAGCCTCACTCACACCGGCACGGCCTTCAGCACCAAGGACAGGGACAACGACGGCTGCACCTGCAAGTGTGCGCAGATCGCCTCTGGGGGTAAGGAGATGGGGAGCGCCTTCTCTCTCAACCCGCTCTTAATCACAGTTCGACCCATTATTTCTCATTCTTTGACGCAGACGGCCCCGAAGGGCATCTCAGCGCATCTGCCAGCCTTTACACATATATTTAGTCATTCGGCAGAGGCTTTTTAACGCAACTTACAGTAGATCGTTAGACATATTCGTCTGTGATGAGCAGGTAGGCGAGTAAAGGGGGGCTGCAGGGGGGGAATGGGAGGAGGGGGGTAATCATCCAGTTCCTTTCAGCTGGGAGTGAAACACCCTGACCCTCCTAACCCCTTCTATCTGAACCAAATTTAAATCGTGCAGACATGGGTTGATCTTGACCCCCCCCCCCGGTTTCAGGCTGGTGGTTTGAGGCCTGCGGTCCGTCTAACCTGAATGGGATGTACTACCCAGCATCCTCCACCGTGGTCAGCTACAACGGCATCAAGTGGTACTACTGGAAGGGCCCCACGCTGATGGCTACCATGACAACCATGATGGTGCGCCCGGCAAACCTGTAGAGCCGGGGACATTCTGTTCAATTGTTGTGTGTCTGCGTGTGTTTGTGCGTGCGTGTGTCTGTGTGTGTGTGTGTGTGTGTGTGTGTGTGTGTGTGTGTGTGTGTGTGTGGCTGGTTGTGTGTGTGGGCATTGGCAGGTGGGCTTGGTTGAGGTAAGACGAATGGTTCAAATGGAATACAGCCCCCAACGGGAGACTGTTTGAATGCGGAGCTTCAGAACGGACATTTGGACACTCAGGATTCCTGTCTCTTAAACTGAACGATGTTCCGGAGTTCCAGTGGAGAAACTCAAATGTACTGAAAAGTACATTTCCATGAAGTGCCGAGTCTATAATTGAAGAAAACATATTTAAAAATGATTGCTAACCATTGAACTCATCAGCTAGTAAGATATTACAGTCTATAGTGATTTTTTCATGGATTTATTTTCAAACATTTGTGTTGGTCCCATTCTTCTTATTCTAACGGCATTTTACTATCTCAATGGCAAATTGCTTATTTTTTTACTTTACATTTAAAGGACCATCCATGATGTGTCTTTTAAAAGATGCATTTACAAATCAATGCCGTCCCCAGTTAGAACTCAAGCCAAAAAAATTATCTGTTTAAAACCATGCCTTCAAATGCGTTCTTTATGGTATACTTAAATATAAGGGCTACTTTTTACCCATGTGTACAACACAACCTGCAGCTGGGTCCTGCAATTAAACGGAGTAAAAGAAATAAGAAAAAACGAGGTTGTCTTGCGCACTTGGTCCGATGACTCATTGAGAACTGCTCGGTGCCTGGAGACCCATTGGCAACAGGGCGGGTTTATCCCCTGCAACAATGGACCCATGTGCCTGCCTCCGTGAATCGGGCACGGCTTGTGAGTCCACCATGTGGGATAATAAGCGTGAGTCATCGGCAAATGGACAACATGCTGCTTCTTCATTAAAATCTGTGGGGCTCTTGCAATCATGCGAACTTCCGTAAAAAAAGAAGAAAAGAATGTGATGGAAATCACAGATCGGCTTCGATTGTCAAAGTTCCCCCGGAGCTAATGTGGGATAGTGAATGCAGTCCCCTAGCAGTGCACCGAATGCAGTAGACATCGGAAAAACCACCAACACATACACACACGTACACACACCAATACACACCAAAAGTGTGCAACCAACCGGGTATACTCCCTGACCCCTTGGCTAATGGGGTTTCTTGTGACCTTGGGGGTGAAGATGGGGTGATGAATCACAGTGTGTTGGGGGGTCCGGGTTGGGAGAGGGCAGGGTACGGAGCACCCTCTCTCCGGGCGACTGGCTGAACCGGCCAGCTCGAGTGGTTGTGTTCCAGTCCAGTGGAGCAGCCATCTTCTCTGGATCAGGCCTTCCGCCGCCGGTTCTCCATTCAGCCCCTTATTTTATGTACAATAAAAAATTTAAAAAAGGATTATCATTATAATTACTAGGATTAGTGGATATGGAGGACAGGGCACAACTGAGAGCTAGAAAGAGGGATGGGAGTTTGTGTGTGTTATGTATGTTCTCATGTTCTGTGTGTGTGTGTGTGTGTGTGTGTGTGTGTGTGTGTGTATGTTTGTGTGTGTGTGTGTGTGTGTGTTTATATTTTTCTTGCACAACGTGTGTGTGTGGTGTGGGTTGAGTTTCTGCTTCAACAGAGCCTTTAACTTCACTGGGAATTCATCAGGCAACGCTAAGATAGACAGATTGATGGAAAGATGCAGTGGGATGAAAAAAGAGAATTATGGAGCAGCGACGGCCAGGCAGCAGAGAGTGATGGAGGGACCGCAGTTAAGGCCTTGTCCCCTGCCTACTGTCTGCATCAGTGTCTTTAATTTACCCAGGGGTTATGGTGCCTGACGGCTAACACGGATGGATTGGTAGTCTGGTGATAGGGCGGCGATGAGGGGTGGGGTAGTGTGTGCAGGGGGTGTATTTGAGGACTTGCTGTGGATTTACCTTCGAACCAAACCACTATTGTTAAGTAAAGGCAGGCTGCATCAGTAATGCAGTATGCTGTTCTATATCCTGTTTAGTGTTTGTTTTCTCGGCTGCTCTTAAGAGAAATTGGAGGAAGAATAAAGCCGTGGACCAGTAATGCCACTATGATCCACTTGGGGGCACTGGCAGCATGCTTTCTCGTCTTTTCCGCAGTTGTTGCTCCCACTATTACATGCGCTCTTTCCCACCACAGGTCCGAATTACATAACGTCTTCTTCAATATCTTCTGCCCTGCACTCCCGTTCCTCCTATCAGACGGCCTGTTTAGGCCAAACGTGTGGACGGAAGAGGGTGGTTGTTGCGTCAGGACAATTCCAGCTCATCTCAGGAAATGAGGCTCTCCAAATCACAGCACGCAAAGACACGATGGGGAATAAGACAGGAGGAGATAGTATTTTGATACCAAATTGTTTTTGCTTTTCATTGGAGTCATGGCTGTCAAATAAATAAAAACTATCCTTGTATAAC
This sequence comes from Pollachius pollachius, assembly GCF_949987615.1. Taxonomy (NCBI): domain Eukaryota; kingdom Metazoa; phylum Chordata; class Actinopteri; order Gadiformes; family Gadidae; genus Pollachius; species Pollachius pollachius. The sequence continues at coordinate 12,894,693 of NC_136946.1, read as the reverse complement.
CGCTTATATTAATACAACAAAACAAATTGAAGTGGTTAATGTATTGTTTTGCAATTGGGGACCCCAGCCAACGTGGAGGGTCGTACTCCGTTAACATCATACATCCCCTCTTACTTCATTAGGTTGAACTTTTCATTTTGCCAACCAATATATTGATAAATAGACTCTTTGTTCATATTGTATCTTCCTCCATCCTTCTGCCTCTCATCTCATTATTTATTATTATGTGAAAATTTGAGAGAAACTTTATCCCCAAATATTCCATTATCTTGAGATTTTACACGGTAGCATATCCCGTTAGGATATGTATGTTTGTGTGTCTGTTTGTGTGTGTGGGTGTGTGTGTGTGTGTGTGTGTGTGTGTGTTTGTGTGTGTGTGGTTGTGTGTTTGTGTGTGTGTGTGTGTGTGTGTGTGTGTGTGTGTGTGTGTGTGTGTTTCTGTGTCAGAATGACCTGCCAATGTGCTGATTTTGCTACAACCCTCTAGATCAATCGTTTAGATCTACTCAGCTAATTAGTAAATTATTTCCCTGAACCAACATATTGGCCCCCAGATCAAAAGATTATACGGCCAAATAGTAAACAATGCATTTTTGAGGCATTCATTCTGTTACCAATTTTATGATTTCTCTGTAACCCGAGTAGTTACAGGCATTTCATTGCATGGTAAAGCATTTGTTTGGCATAGCACCGTGACATTGATTCATCCTACGAATATTATTTCCTTTTCTAAAATTGGTTCTCACGAGAGCGACAGCAGTATCACTGCGTACCCGACAACAAGGGTCTATTTCTGTCTCCCTTTCCCCCGTCCAAAGTCAAGGCCAATCAGAACAGGTTTCGCTTGTCACAAGGCCAAATGCCATGCTCCCTGCAATTACTGCTGCGATTGGCTTGAATTGCCCATTAGTACTTGTCTAGAGTCGGTGTCTAAGAGCACGCATCGCAGACAGGTGTGTTTAATCACACCTCATTGGTGATGCCTTAACGGCAGGACCTTGTTAGGCTGCTAGCCTTGACTCATTCTTGGGGTACTCTTCGGCGCAGACTGACACAATTATCGGCTAAGGAAGTAGCATAATGTCAAATGGGTTTGGGATCACAGCAAGAGGGATCTCTCTTTACTTTTTGCTGCTGTGTTTTCATTTTTTTTTACCGTATTGGGATACACCGATGTATCTGTAATTTGCCGTTTGTCTGTCTTAACCAGATTCAGGCAAGTTGTTTAATTTCAAGTTCATTATTGTGCGTCCATAGTTGTTTTATGGCTTGACTTGGTTGCCTTGCAGATTTATGCAGGAGCCTAGTTACTGTTCATCTGCAGGGAATATACAATAAATTGTTTCCCAAGGATTCCCAATGTCTTCAGAATAATCGCTTATACGAAAGAAGTGCAAATAATGACACATCAAGGTTGTAGTTCATCTACAAATACAGATTATTTGGTACTTTTTTTGGCGCTGGCCCACTTAGATCAAGTGCTGCTTTTGGCTAGGTCGTCAACGTGGAGGGTGACCTGTCAGTGGCCCATCACAGGTAGACTGATAATCGCAGTGCCAAAGATAGTTCTGAATTTTCTGTGTCTTTTAAGAGAAACTACAATTGATTATCTTTGGAAATTAATTAAAAGTGTATTCTCAAACCCTTGAAAGTAATGAACAGTGTATTCTCAAGTCAATGGAAGCGGCTAATCGTTAGCAAATGTCAACCCAGCGAACTCCCCTTCTGGACACACAATGATGAATTTGGAATTTTGAATAACGTGTCTGATTCTGGGTCAGACAGGCAAACGCCAATTTTCCAAATTCTCCATGCATCCCTTTAAATCTTGTTAGTATTTATGTAAAATGAATATGATTGGATGTCAACTTGGACAGTGAACCAGATGTTTAATGAAGAGGCTGTCGACCTCTTATGTCAGAGTGTAAATCATCAATGTATTCCTTCCCACATAGTTACAATGTCACTCTGCTTTTTGACTACACTGCCAATTGTCATTATGGCTCTTCGCCACCTTTCATCTAACATGTAATGGTTGTAATCAGGTGTTGTCGGGGCGCGGTGGGGGGGCTGTTGTTGTTGTCGATATTGCTCCCATTGATAGAGTCAGCTCACCGGTGCCAATCATCATTGTATCGGATTGGAGTTAATCATTTTTGCACGGCTCTACTCTGGACTGACTTCACCAGGATGCATAATGAACCATGTCACAAGCTGACACACTTTGTGAGCCATTCTGAATTAAGAGGAAATGGTCAGTAAAGAGAGTGATTAAAAGGGTCTGACTTTGTTCTGCTTTGGGTTTGACGGCAGATGTGTGTTCAGCACAAAGAATGTGGCAAAGAAAAGCGGAAAAAGTTTTGCGAATTTCCTCCCCAAATGACCCTCTCTAGCTCCATTCTTTCACTCTCTATCTTTCAGTCCTTCACCACACACATACAGCCCACACACATGAATACCACATAGCACGCCACTACGCACAGAACTTTGTAAAGGCTTTGATCAATAATTGATCAAAGGAATCTTCTCTCTGTTCCAAGACAGTCAAGGCTGCGGTGGCCACGAAGGCAGCCATTCTTTTCCTTTTTTTTTTTCTCGGTCTCATCCTCTCAATATCCAGTCACAGGAAGAGACAGCTTAAAGCTTCACCGATCCCCCTAGTCTCTTTCTCTCTCTCTCTCTCTCTCTCTCTCTCTCTCTCTCTCTCCCTCTCTCTCCCTCACTCTCGCTCTGCACAGACAAGACCTTTTCACACGGATACATGGGATCCCCCACAGGTTTGACATTACCTTCAAGCCCCATGAACTGTCAGGTCCTGTACGGAAAGATCAGACAACAGGCCAAGGTGACATCACACCCGCTGAGGTCTAAAATGTCTCGGGGGAGTGTGTGTGTGTGTGTGTGTGGGGAAGGGGGGGGGGGGGGACGGATGGACGGACGAAGTGTATTACAAATAATAAAAAGACCCCCTCCTCTCCTCTTGATGAATGGTTTCAACTGCTTCTACGTGTGGCTCATTTGCTCGAGGTAATCCGTGCAGATGGGAGATCTAGTGGCCAGCTACGGCCTTATCTGGTGGCTTGAAAAAAAGAAAATGGGGACAGTGGGACGCCACAGTACGTTGCGTTGCTGCCTCCCTCTTTGTTTTCCTGTCCAGGAAGTCTCAAGTCGAGATGCCAAAGTTAAGCTGTGTGTGTATTATCGATAAGAGGAGATGGGACGGGGGATAAGGTGCCATGGACGGGACGAGATTGCAATTTAGATGGATGGAATTTAGATCAAAAGTAATCACATTATCTCCGACACTCTCTCGCTCTCTCTCTCCCTCTCCCTCTCATTTATCATGGCTCGTGTGACTGTGTGCACGCTGTTGTCGCCTTGATGTCTGCGCACGTCTCTGCCATTTCGCACGCTCGCCGCCTACGAGCGGAAGTGCTAAACGAAGAGGAAGATGATGACGACGACGACGAACGAAGGAGAGAAAGCCAGGAACATGGAGAGTGGGAAAAATAATAAACGCCCTCGACCGAGACGGCTGCCGTTCAGGCTTTTTGCCAACCACGTGCTCTGTTGGTGTCCATGTTTTGTATGCGGGTCTCCTGTGCGAAAACCCGCATAGAGAGAGAGAGAGAGAGAGAGAGAGAGAGAGGGAGAGAGAGAGAGAGAGGGATTGAGATCACATAGAATGAGGGAAAGTGTGAGCAAGGCAGGGAGACAGACAGACAGAGAAGACCCATGTTTGTATGTGAGCAACAGAGAGATAGAGACAAAGAAGATACGGAAGGGAGAGAAAGAAAGACACAGACAGACAGAGAGAGAGAGAGAAAGAGAGAGAGAGAGAGAGAGAGAGAGAGAGAGAGAGAGAGATAGAGGAGAAGACGCGTGTTTGTATGTGTGAGGTGGAGGACCGAGGGCGAGAGAGTAAGAGAGAGATAGAGAAAGAGAGGGAGAGTTTGGCAGAAAGAAGTGTATGAAAAATTCATCGGGCTGCAGATCCCAAAAGCCCCTCTCTGTTTGCCAGGAGTCCTCGGCTGCAAACTACTGGCCGGGGGCAGTGGGACTCAGGCTCTGCGATTGTAGTAGTGTTCACAGCAACACGCAGGGCTTTATCCCTGGTCGACAGCTACAGGATAGAGTTTTATTTGGTTCTTCCTTTTTAAAAATAGAAAGAGAGAGAGAGAGGAAATGTGGCATGCACACAGCATGATTAAGCAATGTAGTTTAACACCAGGAGGCCTTGTTGAGGAATATGGCAATCCGTTTCAGTTTTAGTACTCTTTCCAGTGGCCCACATTAGTAAGAATTGAAGACTGAAGTTTAAATATTTGAGAAGTTAAGATATCTCTATTTTAATTCTTGTTAATACAAAATTACACTTTGACTAGTCAGCATTATTATTATGTAATAATTATTTATTGTAAGAATTAAATTCTGCAGAGTAAGCGAAGACCATTTAAAGCTTAAACAGCTTACCATAGAAGAATCCATGTGCCAGACCAAAAAAGATTGTGACATCATCTGGTGAACCGACTACAGTCTGAAGTGAGTGAGTTCATATTTCTGACTTGCATTGTGTGCTCACATCTGTGGCTGAGTCTACCTCACTGTAACGTCTGTACCAATATAATTTGATGAAGGTTGGGCCACTTACAGGCTTTATAAAATTTGCTGGCACACTGAGCAGCACACTTGCTGCAATTATACAACACAGTGAGCACTTTATTATTTTATTTATTTCACTTGCTACCGCAGTGTTGCTATAGTCACCAGAGGGGGGGAGGGATGAGAGAGAGCGAGAGAGAGAGAGAGAGAGAGAGAGAGAGAGAGAGAGAGAGAGAGAGAGAGAGAGAGAGAGAGAGAGAGAGGGAGAGAGAGAGAGATCATTGGGGAAGAAGGGAAGTGAACATTTTACAGCTTCACCTATAAAGTTGGTCACCAATATGCTTTGTTTTACAACAAAAACACAAAATAGACATGCATACAGACAACCCCACCCCAATCACAGTCCCCTTCCCCCCCCCCCCCCCCCCCCCCCCCCCCCCCCCGCCTCCCCTCATGCTCATAACGGTTTTATATTGTCTGTTTCTGAAAATGATGAGCTGCAGTAAATGACGCTTAACGGATACCTTACAACAGCCAAAGTAAGAGCAAGAGAGTAAAGGGGTTTTGGATGGTGCAGGACAGGCTTAAGGTGTTCATGGTCATTGCCTCAGATGAGGATAAATTTAGAGCCATTCGTGTCAATTCTTTAGGGATGGGAAGGGCCTATTATATCTGGTCAAAATATATATCAAATATTTATTTTTAAAACACACCAAGGGGGTTGCAAAGCAGCCATCGCACTGTGATCGATCACAAGATGGATGACTGCATAACAGCCAATTCAACATATACAAACAAGCCAGGCTGATATAAATAACCTTTCAACACAAGGATATCTGTAAGGCTCCCTGCACCAGACCCTCAATGGGGCTGTAAAGTATCACAGTCATGAGAAAGTAAAAGCACTTCTCTGCAGCACATCTAAGAGGATACATATTGGATTAATGCTTCAAGGGGCATTCCTGCAAAGGTTGTTTTTTTCATGTATGCACTCACACTCATATGTAAATGTACATTTGCATGCACGCAGAAATGCACCGCGCGCACACACACACACACACACACACACACACACACACACACACACACAGCATAAGGCAATTGCCGCACTACCAGGATTGCTCTTTCTACTTGAAATGACTGTAAATAATTTCATGCAAATATCAGCCTACATTTTGCTCTGTACTGAGTAGAGATGAAGTCAGCATTCCAAAGCCAAAATGCCATATTCATTATGAAAAAAAAGAATATTACTGATTCACACACGTACACATATAGAAAATGCAAATATACATCATACTAATGCACACAGATGTAAATAAACATATTGGTGATGCACACACACATACACATATGTACCTATGCATATTATTCACACTTACACACAGACGCACACACACACGCACACGCACGCATACACACACACACACACACACACACACACACACACACACACACGCACGCACGCACACACACACACACACACACACACACACACACACACACACACACACACACATATATATAAATAAATGCACATAAACCTACATACAACAATTTAGGAGTAATGTATTCAGTATGCAGGGGGATTATGTTTTTCACACAAACACACACACACACACACACACACACACACACACACACAGACACACAATGCCTCCTCTGCCAGGAGCGTGTGAACATTCTCGGGGGTTTATTTGTAAAGCTGTGTGCCGAGGGCTCGGCGACTCCTATCACCACGGTGACGGTTGGCTTAGTAAACAGGGGCAGGTCAGGGAGGGTTTCCGTCATCCAGGAGTGCGGCACATTCATCTGTGACTGATTCGCATGACGGCCTTTTCCCTGGTCAATAGTGGAATACGACCCCCGTGGGCCCACACTGCAAGACCTGTGGCACATGAGCACCAAGCACAGCCAAACACGCAAACACACACCTACATTACCACATGCTTGCTCAAGCATTGGAAAACAGTGCATTTTGTTGTTGTGTAATTGCTGGTGAGTGTGGGATTGTTTCAGTGCATGTGCGCATGAACACCGTGCGTTTGTGAGCGCTTAGGTGTGTGGATGTTATTTCATGCGTGCTTGCATGCGTACGCTCTCCCTCTCCCTCTATCTCTTCCTCTCTCACTCTCTCTCTCTCCCTCTCTCTCTCCTACTCTCCCTCTCTCCCTCTATCTCTTCCTCTCTCTCTCTCTCTCTCTCTCTCTCTCTCCCTCTCCCTCTCCCTCTATCTCTTCCTCTCTCTCTCTCTCTCTCTCTCTCTCTCTCTCTCTCTCTCTCTCTCTCTCTCTCTCTCTGTCCATCTGTCCATGACGGAAAACATACACCAGACTATCCCCCCCCCCTCACCGGTGGTGGTGTGTGGGCGGTGCTGATGATGCTGGTGGTGCTCCTGGTGGTAATTGGTGGTGAAGGCTGTGATCAAGTGGACCATCGGGAAGACGGAGGCTCTACCTCAACCCAGCAGCATTTCACTCATTCAGTCCCAGGAGCGACTTGCCTCTGCTGCTCCCAGCCCCCCCGTGCCCACATAAATCCCCCCCGGGCCGGTCCCAGAGGGACCGTACACACGGACGGTCGTTAAAAGTGATTAGTGCCGCGGTGGGACACTGGCAATCAGTGCAGTGCAGGTGGTGATGGAGGGTGGTGCTTGTGCAGGTGGATGTGTGTGCGTATGCGTATATGTGTGTATGTATGTTTTGGCGCGTGCGTGTGTGTGCGTTCAGTTTGATGGCAGGCACACTGAAAACAACACCACTTAATGACCTCTATCTGTTCTTTCTACTTAACTGGCTGTAATTTACTTTAGTGTCTGCTCAATGGTAATGAAGTACTCACACACGTACTCCAGGTTCCAATGCTTTCTGGGATGCAATGTCTGGAGTTGTGGCTTTAATGCCCCACCCCCAACCAAAAGAAAAAAGCATGGCTCCAAAGCATGGCTCCAAGGAACCAGATGTGGAGGACACATGTTGGCCAAACTAAGAAAAATATCTCCAACTGGTGGCTTTGCTCAAGTGCACTCCTTCTCTCCTTTGTGACAGCCCCAGCGCTTCCCTGATCTAGTTATTCCACCGCTTCACATTCTTCTGCTTCAATCTGTCCATCCGTCCATCATGCATCACATCAGCCCATCCACACCCATCCATCCGTCTCTTGGCTCCATCTCAGCCCTGTTCTCGGCTCCCCAGGTCACAGCGACGTTGTGCATGTCAGAGACATCTGCTCCCAGGAGCCCCGAAGCGGGTGAGAGTCAAGACGTTGAGCAACAAGGGAATGAAATAAAAAGAGAGATATTAACTCTTGGCTGATGAGTGATAGAACCTAGATGACTCTATGTTAGGTTAATAGCTTTCATTTGAAAGAAATTCTTCGAATGCACGACCGACTTCGATATAATGGACTGGAGGCACTGCGTTGACGCGTTACAGCACCAGGGTAGACATGAGTCTTTATTACCTAGTAAGTTACACTTCACGTCACTTTATTTTACGCCACTGGAGGGAGTGAAGCTTTATTAAAGTCCAGCAACAGCACATAAAATGCTTAGAGAAAATATATGCCAAAGGCCAGGCCAAGAGTGCTCGCCAATCACTCTTACAGCGTGTTGAGATGAAATGTTAAAAATTCCTGAAATTCTTTTCCCCCCCGGGATATGAATTTTGCCTCAATGTGTCCCTCAACACGAGCAGCTTCGCTGCGGCAGTTTGTTCCATTAGCATTGCGGTGGTTATATTGAGAATATGCCTTTTCCAGCTCATTATGTCCACTTTAGGCTCCCATAAGGTCATTAATCCCAATCACTGTGTTCATTTTCACACATGCCAAACCATTATTCCACTGCTGGCATATCTCTTTACCCTTCTGTAACTATAACCAGGAGCACACACAAAAGAAGAGAAGCAGACACACACAGAGTCCCAAACACATAAAACATACACACACACACACACACACACACAGACTGACAAAACCACACACATGCCAGCACACACACACACACATGGAAAGACACAGATGAAGACTCACAAGCATACCTGCACACACATGAACTCATATGAAGAGAAAATAACACACACTCATATACACACACACACACACCCCCCCCCCCCCACACACACACACACACACACACACACACACATAAATACACGTGTGTCTTAGGGATGAAGATAAGATAAAACACATGCAAAGACACAAACATAGACACACACAAGCAAAAGCACAGACAAACACACACACGCCTACACACACACACAGACACACACACACACACACACACACACACACACACACACGCACAAATAACTAAAGACTCAAACACACACACACACACACACATACACACAAACATACCAATGCCTGCACTCAAATGTACACACTGGCAGAGACATAAACACACATTTGACATCTCTATCTACTTGACCCTGCTGTTTGTGTTGCCCCATGTAGAACTCACCGGAACAAGGTGCTCTGCTTGGCCAAATACGAGTGCAATTAATTGAGAAAACCAAATCAAATAATGGCTTACAGCTGTAGAAAAGTAAATATGTGGACACATTTCACTCTTCAATTCCACTTGATAGACCATCAAAGCAGTTTGAGCCTGTGTGTGTGTGTGTGTGTGTGTGTGTGTGTGTGTGTGTGTGTGTGTGTGTGTGTGTGTGTGTGTGTGTGTGTGTGTGTGTGTGTGTGGGTGGGTGGTTGGGTGCTCACAAACAGCTGCTGCTGGTTCACAAGTATTAGTCATGCCGCAAAGCTTCATCCTCCCCCTGACTTCATCCTCCTCAAACACTACTTGTTTGAGGAGGAAGCTCCACCACACCATCAAAATATACAGACAAAATATACAGAGTTAGACACACAGACAGACAGACGGACAGACAGACGTACAATTAGACAGATAGATGATTGATCATCCCTCGCTTGACCCATCAAGGGAGGTATGAAGGTAAGATACTTTGTAAGTCCCAGATGAAATGGATTGACATGGGATGGATAGATAGGTGGATCGATCCACAGATGGCCTGTGTTCATGATTCATAAACATACTGCTATGTAACTATGTATTTCTTTTTCAAAAAGCCCAAAAGCATGAACAACAGAGCAAACATAAGTACCCATCAGTTACCCATTGCTTAATCTTGCCTCCTGCAATTGATTGTCATTAAGTTGTCTATTTCCTGTCCAAAAAAATAAAGTCAGCACGCCAGCTGTGTTTAGTCGACTGGATCAGTACTTAATGCCAGCATTGAGCACATTTTGGAATAAGTAATTCAAGAAAGAGTTTACGCATGTGTCACCCTGTTTATGTTGTCGTTTGTGTGTGTCTATGTGTGTGTCTGCAAGGACTGATGTTTATTAGGTTAGCTATAGTTGTATGCTTGCCTCTGTTTGTGTGTGTTAGTTGCGTGCGTGTGTGCGTGTGCGTCCGTGCGTGCAGTGTGTGTGTGCAGGTTTAGCTGTCAAGGCTACCACAATGTCAAAATATAGAGGCGTTGGACACATTGTCATCAACCTAAACACATTCATGATGTTTTGTTTCCCAACAAAAGCACTGCACGCAAGGAACTAGATGTCTTGACGAGCAGGCCAACAATGGAAACCAAAGAAAACTCACTCAAAAGAGGCACGACAGCGAGTAACCTTCTCCGATTACCAAACTCGCTATTTTACCAAGGACAGCCTCAGACCTTCTCAAACGATTCGGGGTGCGATGCTGGGAGCCATTGGATTGGGCCGTTTTGGAGCCGTACTACAGTACCTTGATTTATAGGTACATCTAGACCCCGGGACTGCATTAAAGCCATCCACCAGCCCCCGGAATAAAGATGATCTCGATCCTGACTGGAGAGAGAGAGAGAGAGAGAGAGAGAGAGAGAGAGAGAGAGAGAGAGAGAGAGAGAGAGAGAGAGAGAGAGAGAGAGAGAGAGAGAGAGAGAGAGAGTGTAGAGAGCGGGGATGGAGCCAGTGGGAGAGATAAGAGCGAGTCGGACACAGACTGAGATGGGAATGAGTCAGCCCGAAATACGACCAACAGAGTAAATGGGCAAGGAAAAATGGATGAAGAGAAAGTGGAATAAAGTTATTTAATTGAATTTGACTTTAAGCCTTGATTCACCATGGGATTTATGTGGTTAACTTTCCTGTGTTTTACAACAAATACTTTTTCAGTTATGTGCTTAAACATAACTGAACGTAACTGCTATAAGTGAGTGTGTGTATGTGTGTGTGTGTGTGTGGGGGGGGGGGGGGGCTGTCTGCATGCCTGTTGTTCAATATGTGAGCTCACAGATGCAGCATTACCAAATTGCAATTCCCTACTTAATAAGCTCGCCTTTATCGAAATGATCTCAGTCAGGTTGTAAACTCAATCTCCGGCAGGTGTTAATTGATAAAGCTCATTTCACCGCAATTTCATTCTAATGCGTTTTCCAAGACAAGTGAGTTAGGATCTGCCACGAGAGGCCTGAAACTAAGCTCTTCCGTCGTACCCTCACAATCTTCTCCTTTGACCTCGAACTTCCTCAGAAGGCCGGCTGGCCAGAGTTCCACTCATTTTGCTTTCGTTTTGTGGAGGTCAGACTAGAGAAGCACCTGTGGGATTCAGCTCCAAAAAATAAAAAAAAAAACCCTGTAAGCTTTAAGAAAAAAACTCTGCTCACTTCCTTCTTTTCTAATTATGTTTTCCTTACATCACCCGGCCGTAGCGAGACAAGGTCAAGGAGACTCTCAGCCGTTTATACAACCATCTCTCTTCTGTCACCCACACACACATCACCCATCCATCCACCTCCCTCTCCCTCATCATCTCTATCGCTCCTTCCCTTTCCCTCAACCCCTTCCCTGTTCCAGGTGTGAGTCTGCTTTGAGTCTGCTCTGGAGGCTTGAGCCACATTGCTAGTGTCAGACTATGGAAATTTGTGGATGGCCCTGCACCGATTTCCATCAGGGGCCCCTCTCGACATGCACACCCACCCTCCCGGCATACATCCCACACCTCCCTTGGCTTTTAAATATGTCGGGAGAGCCGGGCCGCGGATGAATAAAATATAGGGGTCCGTTGCCGTGGCGATTGGGGTGGGAGTTACCTCGGGGTGAACTTCGCTGAAAGGAATCCTTAATGGATACTTTGGAGTAGCGACCCATGCACCAGCACCTGACATTCGGGGAAAGACCTGGATAGGAAACTGACGTAAGAACCTATCCCTCCCGCCCCCCCACACACACACGCACACACACGCACACACACACAGACACACACAGACACACACAGACACACACACACACACACACACACACACACACACACACACACACACACAATTTTGGGGGAGTTCAAGAGCAATCAACAATCTCAAAAATCTCTCAATTTCAGTATTTCTCAATGATTTCTCAACGGTTTTCTGATCAAATAAAGGTCTGGGAAAAAATAAACATAATCAACTAGGACACACGGTTTTCTATCCATATAGAAGATTTCATCCTCCAACCAATTCCCCTGTAATTAGTGCTTAGTCCATACCACTGATTGTGCTTTCGTCTTTCTGATGTTATTTTCAGTCCGTCCAATTTGATCGTTTATGCTCCAATGTGGCAGAAAGGGCCTTCAAAAGCACAACCTCCCAATGCTCTGTTCTCAGCTCAAACAATCCATTTGGGAAACAGATTTCCTATTGAGTTTTAATCAAGATTTCTACTTTGTTCAGTCTTCTAACCGCTGGTTGCCTGTTCTGCAGATTTCACAGGTCAGGGAACCATTCAGAAAGCTTTAATTAGCTTTGGCTTGCTAATGAGTTCTAGGGCGTCATACAAATTGGTCTGTCAAATGCTGACTTTGAGCCAAGCTCCTTCCAGCCTGGCTTGTTTCGGCACAAGCTTGAAGGAATGAAAAAATATGAAAGACACAAGAGAGTTTTAGTCATGGTCAAATCCATTGTCACCCAAATGAATGATATTTCTCTTTGCAAGGGTCAATACATTTATTTCTCTCATACTCATGCAGGATTATAGTAAAAATGAAAGTCGCAATGTTTACAGGTTTGTTCAAAAACCACAACAGTAGCAATATTTACAGTTAAAGAAAGAATAACCTCGCCTTTATCTAAATGACCTTAGTCAGTGGGTTAAACTAAGTCTCAGGCAGGTGTTAATTGATGAAGCTCATTTCACTGCAACTGCATAGTGGTTAATATGAACAAAGGACCTGTATAAAATGTGCAGTCGCAGTATGTGTATTTATGTATGTGTGTTTTTGTGTGTGTGTGTGTGTGTGTGTGTGTGTGTGTGTGTGTGTGTGTGTGCGTGTGTGTGTGCGTGTGTGTGTGCGTGCGTGTGTGCGTGCGTGTGTGCATGCGTGTGTGCGTGCGTGTGTGTGTGTATGCGCATAAGCGGGGAAACGTATGGAACTTGGGGGCCCTGGTGAGATCAATGTTCACAGTGCTGATGACCTGGGGAAAGAAACTCAGTCTCGGTCTCTCTGTTTTAACAGCTTGACTGTTGCCTGACAGCTTGCAGCGCTTGCCTGACAGCAGCAGATGAAACAGTCTGTTGTTGGGGTGGAGAGGATCCTTCAGAAGGGTTCCTATGGGTTTCCCTGCAGGCTCTGGTTCTGCATCCTCCTGTGTATTAACTCCTGCAAGCAGGGGAGTGTAGTCCAAATAGTGCATTCATTCGAGGGCACTACTCTCTGCAGAGCGTAGTGCTCCTGAGTGGAGCTGTGGCCAGACCAGGCAGTGATGCTTCCGGTCTGATGCTCTCTGCAGCTCCAGAGTAGCAGGACTGAATGATCCGCAGGAGACCTGCCTGAGGTGGTAAAAGTCTTTGTGTGTTGACCATGTCAGATCCTCTGTGATGTGGACGGCCAGGTGTTTCTAACTTCTCACCCTCTCCACAGTAGTCCTGTTAATCCACAGTAGTGTGTTGCCTCTATTGGGGTGCCCTCCTAAAGGCCCCCATCAGCTCCTCGTTTTTGGGGACATTCATGAGGATGCTGTCGTCCTGGCAACAGAGGGACAGGTCAGTCTCTTCCTCCAGGCAGACCTTCTCATCGTTGTGGAGATCAGGCCCACCACCACTGTATCATCTGCAAACCTGTTGATGATGGAGCCAAACGTGGACCCTCAGTCCAGTAGGGGGCTGAGGAAACTAACCCTCAGAGGTGGGGATACTGTGTTCAGGGTACGGGGGGTCGAGGTGTGTTTGCAATCCTTGGCCACCTGGGGCCTGGCGGTCAGGAAGTCCAGGATCCAGACACACAGGGGGATGTTCAGTCCCTGCTTAATCAGCTTGCCAGCCAGTCTGGTGGGAACTACACTGTTGAAAGCTGAACTGAAATCAATGAACAGCAGTCTCACATAGCATCCCTTCCAGCTGTAATGATAAGACTGAGTGGGTGGTGTGCAGCACCTGAGAGATGGCCGATATGTGTACTGCAGTGGGTTGATTGTAAAAGGCAGGAAGACAAAGGGGTAAATTCTTGATGAGTCTCTCAAAGCATGACACCACTGAGCTGAAAATGGTGGCATTTTTTGATTTGCCGAATGCTGGAAGAGATACATCCTTTAAAACCTCTCTTGAATAGTATATAACAGTTGTCCAAAGTTCTTTACACCTTGGTGGCACACGTAATGTGTCGATGGAGGCAAAGCATAACCTTTTCAAGGTTTGCCCCATTAGTTCACAGCCAACACCATAGCCGGGTCAGGATGTCTGTTCTGATGCCGGCATAACACATCATGGAGGTCTGATAGTGACACGTCCATGTCAGCCTCTGTTTGGTACTCGGCTGTGATGACGACTGAGATGGCTGACCTTCTCAGGAAGGTAGAATGGACGGAAGTAGATTGTCAGATGCTCCAGGGTTTCGACAAGCAGGAACTAGAAAGCCTCCTGATGTCCTTGGGGTTGCACTAGTTGCTGTCAGTCATGAAACCCACCCTTTGGATTTACCGGACTCTTCCGTTCTGTCCACAAGGTGAACAGCGAACGACTCAGTTTGGCTTTTGACTCTTCCTGGCACCAGCTGGGTAAGTCATGTCTCCATCAGACATAGTATGTAAGTAAGGTCGTTGGGCTGAGCTGGACTGTGGGCTTGAGCTTTCAGTCTGTTCCAATACCACTACCTTTTTCCTCTGGGTTTTCTCATTGGTTTACCCGAGATGAGTCTTCGCTGTTATGGTTAACTCGTATGAAATCGGCTGGCCACGTGAGAGTGATTGAAAAAGGGTACTAAAACGTTGTTTGAAGCAGAAGTTTGTGGCCTGAAGTGTGTTGCGCTAGTAAGATGTTAGTAGCAGAACATTAATATTAACAAATTCCATAAAAAACTGACATAAAAACAGACTTCCCAGTTCCTTAACCACGTATTTGTCGTTAAAACGCAGGTGGCGGTAACTGGCCAACAGTGTCTGGGGTCTAGGAGACAGAACTATCTCATTGAGGCGAAGTGGCCATAATGAGATGGCATGGTTGGTGATGGCTTACAGCAAGAAAGAGGAAAAAAGCTCTACCCTAAGGAAATATCTAATTTCAAAAAAACAAGAGACTTGAATTCGAGCAGCCGTCACAGAGAGAGGTATGGCGGGAAAGGCGAAAATATGAGTTTTTAGCTCGAAGATGAAAAACGGCAGCCTGGCCCCATTCCCGTTCCACAGATTCTATTCAGCCGCAGCAAAATGGGACAGATATCACATGAACCGATGAGTCACTGGCCACAAAATGTCTTTTTAGGATGGGTTTCTGGGGGATTGAATTTGGATGGTCCGAACAGCAAATGAGCAGCAGATATCCGCGTGGTTCGAAAAAGATAACGGGATTAAAAAGGAAAAAAAACACCAACAACCTTTGTCATCTTTAAAAACTCAGTCCCGCACACAAAGACCATATTACAGTGCTACCGAGCCCAATCAGGCATTGCCAATGATGAAATGAGTGGTTTGAGCATTTACCACAATAATTATCTCTTCTTTCCGAAAGATCACTGTAATCGTCATTATCTTGAGTACATAATCTTTTGAATGAGTCTCATGATTGTCAGGCTTATTACGCTTTGTTCTCGTTTCCAATTAGAGACAGAAATCATGAAATAGGCCCAGACTAGATGTAATTTAGCAATGATGTGCATGTCACAAGCTCCTTAGTTTTGACACTAATTTCGTTTTTTCCCAGCATACGTTCCGTATCGACACTGCAATACAATGTGAAAATTCAGTTAGCCTTCTCATTGCCTCGCTGTCAGCCGGAGCCTGTTGTATGAAACCAGATTGTGGTGGGGGAGGCGTTGCAGGAGAGGCTGAGTGAGAGAGGGTACTCACATGCTCTAGATATGTTCCTCATTCTCCTTCTTCCCCCTCTGTGTTTCCCTCTCTATCAATCTGTCTTTTCTGCACTCTCCATCTTTCTTTTTCAGAAGTGTGTTTGTGCGTGCGCGTGTGTGTATATGTGTTTGTGTGTGTGCGTATGTGTGAGTGGGGGAGAGTGATGGGAGACGGATAGGGCCCAGAGCCCAAGCCGCTGCTGGCACTGTCAGGATACGGTGCTGTTGGAATCAACATGGCTGACGGATAAACCTGCCGAAAATAAGTTGTCAGGAGCTGGGGCCCTTCATCAAGCTCTCCTCCACTACACAGGCCCTATGCCTTTACCCTGCCCAAATCTGAACCAGGAGAGCACTTAATCACCACCACCTATAAATTACCCAAGTAGTTATTTATTATTGGTCAGGTTTGCATTTGTGTGTGTGTGCGTACTTCGATGTGTGTATGTGCGTGTGTGTGAGCATGTGTTTGTGTGTGTGTGTGTGTGTGTGTGTGTGTGTGTGTGGGGGGGGGGGGGGGGGGGGGGGGGTGAGCACGCACACACGAGTAAGTGGATACATTTGCACGTGTGTGTGTGTAGGAGCCATATAGAGCATGGTTTAGTTAACAATCCAGGATTCTTGTTTACTTTAAGTCTGCGCTTGTGAAAGGTCCAAAGTCAATTGTTCATGCACTTTACATTTTTTCAGGGAGCTGGGAGGTGGCCAGTGGACAATCTGTGGGAGGAGTGCCTCTTTTTAATGAGGGACATGGTAGCGGTTCAGAAAGGTTCTTGGTCGTATTTTTGGTAATTCCTGCGTTTGCAAGCGTGGCTTTTCGGTCGGTGTGCTGCTGCTGCAAATTGGTATAAATTGCCCCATCCGGCTTTATGACCTGATGAATTGAAATTGCCCATCTTCTCCCCGCTTGGTCTGATAATAGTACAGAAAAGCATGAAATTGATATCTGTCAAATAGAAAGCTATCTACTATTGGGATTTGCACCATATACAACATGCCCACAATGTCCACGTTTTTAGGGAGAAAAAAGGGGATGAAGATGAAGATGAGTCGGGGAGGGAGAACAGGCAGGACTAGCACTCCAAAATGCTGCTAGATTGTTCATCCTAATCATCCCAGAGCTGCAGGGGCTTGGCAGCCACCCTGGATCTGGTCTCTGTTAACTGGGTCTTCCCCGGCTGAGATGAGGGTGATGCAGTTAACGCAAGACACGTCATTAAACATTTTGTCATAGCCTCGCCATTGAATGAAATGCACATATTCTGCGACGTATAAAATGGATTCCCTGGGTGTTTTTGTCCTATACAAGCCATCGAGGGCGCCAACATCAAATGGGGGTTGTTATCCATGACACCGAAGATCTGCATAAAAGTGCTTCTGAGAAAGAACTGAGCGAGATCAATCTCTTAAGTATAATTCATAACTTCCATCAATGTGAAGAGGCAAGGACGGGCGCTCGTCTCTGCTGCCTGCACGATTTTGCATGCAGAAGAGGAGGAAGTAGGTCAAGGATTAAAGACGTCCCCAGCATCCCTCTAGTGTTCTGCGATCAGCAATGCAAACGACCACCAGGGGGCACTGTAGATCCATCCGCCATAAACGGAAGAGAGCGGAACAGGAAGAGAGTGAGTTAGGGGAAGGAGAAGGGGAAAAAAAGTCTACAATGTATTGGATTGCAGCCCTCCTACTGGTTTTGCATATCAACAGCTGTGCTCTATAACCAACTTGACAAGATTAAGAATCCAAAAAGCATATAAACAAATAGACGATCTGCATTTCGGCTTATTGAGGCTTCAATAGTCCACAGCAACCCCCCCCCCCCCCCCCTGCCTTCCCTCCCAACCCCACATGCTTCCAAGACTTCCCCACCCCACCCTCTGCCCACTCCGTATGCCCTTCTCTCTGTAGCAAGTGAGACGCCAGATGAGAAGGGGCGGAGTTACTTTCCCTGTCATTTGGGGCTGACTGTGACCCACTTCGATGAGGCGCTGACTTCAATGACCATGTGTTGAGGACAACCAACACATCACATGGCAAAGATAACAATTGTACTTAAACCTATCTGATGCTAACCTAGTCTTGCCATTAAAAGTCAATGACGTTGTTAAAGTCAAGGTCAACTTCCTCTTCATCTTCGCCGTCCCAGAATGTGGCGGTTCAAGACCCCTTTGTTCTTTTCCTAAATGTAGCCCAGGTTTTTCCACCCCCACCACCGCGCCCGCCCCCCCAAAAATGAGAAAAAGTACCAAAAAAAGAAGCTTGAGATAAAGAGAGAGAGAGACAGGGAGGAGAGGAGAGGCGTGGAACCGGGAGCAGTGACTAATGATAGGTCTGCAGGACTCTGCAGCACAGCCTCTCCATGCACAGGCTCCGTCTTCCTCCGTCCAGCGCGGTGATACCTCTGCCTTTCCCACTCGTCTCACTATGTGTGTGTGTGTCGGTTTCTTCCTTTTGTCTTTTTTTCTATTTGTTTGTTTGTTTTGACGCGTTAACAGGACAGCTGAAGGGCCGGCGTCCTGATCCGGTAGGGTCCCCGGGGCCCCTGGGTTTATTTTATTCTGACAGTGGCGGAGAGGGAGGGGAGGGTAGGAAGGATGGGAGGGAGGGAGGGAGGGAGGGAGGGAGGGAGGGAGGCAGGGAGAGGTGGTGAGGGGGTGCTCAAAGCTCACCTGGTCTCGCTCTCTCTCCTCGCTCGTCTCCTCTGCCTGCCACTTCCTGTCTCCCCCTGTCTCTCCAAGTGATCCGTCCTTTGGGGCTCTCTCTTTCACTCTCCCTGTTTTTATTTAGTTTCTGTGCTGCCTTGGTCTATTCTCTCTCTCTCTCTCTCTCTCTCTCTCTCTCTCTCTCTCTCTCTCTATCTCTCTCTCTCTCTTTCGCTCTCTATCTCTCTCTCTCTATCTCTCTCTCTCTCTTTCTCTCTAAATGCATCATTGGTAAATGCATCATTGTTCATTTTTCCTTTGTCATCTCAGAGGTCTCATCAACATCTCTCTTACGATTGGCCAATATTAGGGGATGAGAAAACGTGTTCAGCCAATAGGAAGGTCTTGGATGCAATACCGCTGGTGAGCACACCGACAAAAACTAAATCAATGGCATTAAAATAACATAAAGATGTAATTGGCTCTTTAGCTTTTCAACTTTGGCAGGAGCGCAAAAGGCTTGAGGCAACAGAAGTGTTTGTATTAATCTCTTGGTTTTTCATTGTATTTGGACCCACACAGCAGGCTAACTTAGAATATTTGAAGTTTGAAGAAGAATATCTAAAACAAATTACAAGACATATCTGTCAGTCTCACTGTTTCAAGCTTTTAAGACTTGTATGTATGGGCCAATACCATCCCGCTCTATAAAGGAATGAAGACTGATGGATTTAACGCAGGGAAAACTAGACCTAGAATTACAGCCCGTCTCTCCTGTATATATATAGGAGAGACATAAAAATCTAATAATAGTAATAATAATAACATCACGCGAAAGCACAGGCTGTTACTGTAGCAAGTAAGAACACAGAAACACACGCACACACCCAAACACACCTGCAAATACGCACATACACAATACAAAAGGGAGGGTGACTGCCAAGGAGGAGAGCGAGAGAGAATGTAAGAACAGAGTATAGACGAGTCAAGATAATTCTTGGCAGAATACCTTTTTTTCTTCTTCTGCCAATCCCTAATTATTCTTCGCCTTTTATTTACCTACGTACATGTAAGTTCCTCAATCAGCTTTCTCCTTTGAATTGCCCTGAGCCAGAGTCACCTCCATTTGCTTTAATGATGGACTTTTCTGCTTATGTTTTAGAGTTAATACAAGTTTATTAAAAATGCATTATTTTATTTTAGAACCAAATCATTGGCAGATAAATGGATGGGTATGTGAGTCTGTGTGGGCTTGTGGGAGTGCGTGCATGCGGGCGTATGTGCGTGTGCATGTGTGTTTGTGTGTGTGTGTGTCTGTGTGTGTGTATGTTTGTGTGTGTGTGTGTTGGCGTGTGGTTATGTGTGTGTTTGTAAGCTTATGTGCGTGTTTGTGTGTGTGTAAGTGTGAGTGTGTGTGTGGAGCGGGGGGGGGGGGGGGGGGTCATTATCAATCACTAATTAATTGCTCACTCCAGGGAAGGCTAATTAACGATTGTTTTTGTTACTAGCCAATTAGCAGTCTGATTTGACAGTGTTGAATTGCTGCCTATTGACAGAGGACACAGCACTTTGCTTGAGGAGAAAGAACTGCAAAAGGAAACCAACGCCTGTATCAACCATGCATGAGCAATGCGTTGTGGCTGAGGCTCTACAGGTTGTTGATGTTGTCTTAGTCAATATTTGTCACATGAAGGTCCTGATTTGTTTTTTCCACTTCACGCAGACACATGAATAAACATTGATTTGATTAAGGGAAAGCACAAATAGGCAACCGGTGCAGCTGCTGAAGTTTCACGTTTTGCTCAGATTCATTCAGCTCTCTGTCTTCAAACATATTTCCTACTTTTCGAGGTGGTATTAAATGGCCTTCTGATGACATATCTCTCTCTCTCTCTCTCTCTCTCTCTTTCTCTCTCATAGAAAACACACGGTAGGGTCATCTGGCATGAAGCCCGCAATAGGTGCTAACGTCCCCCCTTCCTCGTTATAATTGAGTGTATTTTTAGAGTTTGCTGTGGAATTGATATGGGAAACAGGGCCGCATGCTCAGTGATCCATCCTTTGGTGCCAACCTTGGTGGATGCAGTGACAAATTTAGACATAGAGTGTTCTCTTCCACCAAATTAGATCAGGCCAACGGGCCATGAAAACGTGTCTCCTTGTCCCTGGGAACAAGAGGAAAGCTACGACGATGGAGAAATTTGTTTCATGTGTCAGCGGCTGCCTTGGCCTTTACCTTCTGTCTGAGTTCCTGCAAGTTATCGTGCAAAAAAACTTGTGGCTCTACTCCAAATTTCCTTGAATAATCTGAATTAGGATGTAACACATTTATGTTAGAGGTGGGGTGGGGGAGGGGAATCGATTAATGTGAGTATTGGGACTATTCGCTTCTGCAATACCTGAATTGATTACTTGATATGATTTATATATTTATAGTTTAGTCATAGTTTTTCGAATCTTAGAGGGCACATATATATGCTTCTTTCCTACACATGGCTCTATAGTGTATTTGCCTATACGTGATTTGCATCAAACTTTGTTCAGCTTCATTCATATAAAAACAATGGCGGTCCACTTCAGGCTTGTAGAGTCCGAACCCCGAAAGATAAGATCATATAAAAAAACGAAATGTCATGGCAATATATTTACAGAATCACAATATCTCCAGCAGAAATCAATGCAATATTGTATCGTATACATCTTGGTAGTTCATGGGTAGAAGGGGAGGAGGGTATGAAATTCAATGTCTGAAATATTTATAATTTGACCATCAAAATAGAAGGAAATGTTTGGAGGACCGGACAAATGTTGTCGAACAGGAAATGTGTAAGTATTTGAAAGAGCCAGTCGATTGCATTCCCCTACAGGCTAGATGTGATGGTAGTTATAGCAGCAAGAGATAATTGATTTAAAAATACTGAACACATTTCTTTAAATGGTTTGGTGTATTTCAAGGCCATGTATTATCTAAAGTTGCCAGTCCACAGAGTTTTGGTTGGTGGCAACACATGTGTCCCCTTTGAGCATTAAAACTGCACAATTTTTCACTTTAACAAATACCGCTGTACACATATTTTTAAATGAGGAGGCCATCAGGCGATTGATTTCTGGTCCCATTACCCTGAACTTCTGCAAAATGTTTCAATGTTGTATTGAGTCACTTCACTTTCGTGATGTCCTGAGTTTGAAAAAGAGGTATGTCCTTGTGACATGGTTATAAAACCAAAAGTTTGGGCAAAACAACTTTTGTTCAATGATTGAGCTCAACAAGGCCTACTGTGGAATTGGAACAATAGGATGGAGCAAACTGCTAAGGGTTCAGTTATTTTCATAAATGCTCCTGATAGTGTTCACAAGATTTGCAACACAGCTTTAAGTTTCTTACCGGTTCATCCCTTCATTTAGCAATTGTGTCTTACTTTCATCTGGGATTTATAATGGATAAGCTCTTATGCTGTTTTTTCTACACACAATGTCTTGAACAAGTTAAGTGTTAGTACTTTATTAGATTAATAAAGGAGAAGGCCCGAGGGGGGAGGAGGAAGAGGAGGTGGCAGGGGGTGCAACACCCAAAGAAGATAAATATTTTTTGAGTAATTTTCATACACTGCTTTTATGGTCACTATTACCACTCAGAGTGCTCTTCCAATTAAGGCAGCTCTATTCCCCTGACACGAGGCTATCAGATAGCTTTTAATATTTCACAAG
Organism: Pollachius pollachius; assembly: GCF_949987615.1. Classification (NCBI taxonomy): domain Eukaryota; kingdom Metazoa; phylum Chordata; class Actinopteri; order Gadiformes; family Gadidae; genus Pollachius; species Pollachius pollachius. The sequence goes on along the minus strand of NC_136946.1, from coordinate 12,872,421 downwards.
TGGCAGGATTCTCTAATTAATAAATCATGTTGTAATTACACTCCAGCAGCTGACCAACAAAAGTCAAAAATTGACATTGTTGCAGCTTCACTACACTTATTAGACACTCTGTGTCTAATAAGTGTAGTGACACACACACACACACACACACACACACACACACACTCAGCGAGCGTGGCTCTGTCACTATTCAGACGTCACGTGAGAAGGTCAACTCAACAATATCGACCCGCCTGTTGACTTGAGAAGACGAAGTGGAACAACTGCAAAAAACAGACAACAAACAATTAATTTAAAGTCCACCTAGAGTTCTATGTATATTACATTCAGTTAGACAGGGGTATCCCACATGCACTAGTGGAAATACAACACAGATTGATCCTTAGGAAGATAAAGAATGACATGCAGTGTGACTCCATTAGTTGTAAAAAAAAAAATCTGCAAAACAATTGTATTTTTACCTGTTTGTATATGCTTTAATTATCACTTTATTTTCATAAAAAAAGCATTTTGTAGAAACCCTCGCTGACACAATGTGTTAAAAAAAAAACAGAGAGGCCTCCCTGTCATCTTCTTTAATTAAAGTCAGTAGTGAATTGTATTGCCACTAACTAAGAGCACATTCAACAGTAGATTGGCTTTTTTTGCATTGAATATATACAATTTAAAACAACAAAGCTATGGCAAATTTTTGAACCCATTATTCAATTGTTATTTTGTTTCCATTAGTTTCTGCTGCAATATCGACGATCAGTCGATCATCAAAGTCACAACTCCTCTCTGTTTTGGCCCCGCAGTGCCGGAACGAGTTCCCTGCCGATGTCAGGACTGCAGATTCACTAACCAGCTTCAGCAAAAGACTCAAGAATCACTTGTTGAGAGTTCACTTAGACTCTGCATAGCCTTCCCCCTTACCCCTCCCCATCCCGCCCCCTCCACACACCTCAACGTCCTCACACTTAATGTACACAATTATTATATGTTGTATGTCCTGGCACCTAATGTACACAATTATTGTATGTTGTACGTCCTGGCACTTAATGTACGCACTTACTGTATGTTGTATTTCTTGGCACTTAATGTACGCACTGATTGTATGTGTACGTCCTTGCACTTAAAAATAATACTAGGGCATTTTGTAGCAGCTTATTCTATCCATCTTTGTTGTAACCGGGGAATGGGTTAACCTAACAATTGTTAGTGCTTGGCACTAGGTTCTATTATCTATTATCCTTACTGTACCGACAGCGATAAATTATTTCTCTTTCTTCTAACAACTGTTCTTATTGTAAGCCGCTTTGGATAAAAACTTTTGCTAAATGCCAAAAGATTTAAATGTAAATATGGTCAGTTCTTACCAGTGTTCCAAATGGCCTTCCCCAGCTTTAATCAATCTGGAACTATAAGTCCCGTTTGCTATTTCCTGACTTATTTCCCTCCTCGTCTTTCTACCCATGCTGTCACTTTCACCTGCTTTCCATTTCACTTGGCAGTGTCAGTCACCCTCGGCATGCTAATCATTTTGAGTTTGCCGGACAGAAATCCATGGAAAATTCAATCACACACACTTCCACACTCACACGCACATACACACACACAGCCCGGTAATGCCTGCTGCAGGAGCATCATGGGGACTTTAGGTGAGGAAAGATCCCTTGAGGTCTGACTCAAGGGGGAAAAAGGCTGTATGAGAATAAGAAATATAGATGAAAAAAGATCAGAGTGAGAGATGAATAACTGAAAGAGCAGGGGGTGTCATGACGGTTTGCAATATCTGCCAAACAGCACCTGTTACATTATTAAAGGCAACAATATGAGGTGCACTCGCAACCTCTCTGATCAGCAGGTAGGCACAGGGGACACATGATAAAAAGTTGAGTGTGCGTATGGACCATAGACTGTATAAAAGTGTAGGGACTTGTTTATCATTTCAAAGTTCTCTGCGGCTATCTATTTTTCCGTACCATGCCATTTCATACAGTGCCAGCTGAAAAGGTGTGTGTGTGTGTGTGTATGTGTGTGTGTGTGTGTGTGTGTGTGTGTCTCAGTGTGTTCCGCCTTTTGAGGCCCATCCGTACCACATGACTGCTTTTAATTCCGTACTGATCCATAAAGGCGGTGCGATGAGTCAGGTAGTGTTTTCATGACAATAAATATGACCGGTAAAAATTATAATGTCCACAGTTTAAGCTATGGAGGATACATTACTGTAATTACTTCATTGGCAGTAACATGCCGCAAAGAGATCATTTAATTAAATTGAATTTATCAGCAGGAGAGAGACCTGCCCAATTATACAGTAAGAAATATTACAACAGCGCAGCATTATATCGTTTAAGGTGTTCAACACATTTTTCGGTAACACTTTATAAGGTGCCATAATAAATAGCAAACTAGTCATTACCTAACCTTTGTTAATATTTGTTAATTGTTACTAAAATATAACCCTAACCCTAACCCTAACCCTAACACACGGCCCTAACCCTAACCCTAACCCTAACACTAACACACGGCCCTAACCCTAACACACGGCCCTAACCCTAACCCTAACCCTAACACTAACACTAACACACGGCCCTAACCCTAACCCTAACCCTAACCAGCGAAACTCTGTGGTCATTGAAAAAAAACTATTAACTTAGCCAAAAAGAGATTTTTTATTACCAATTAACAAATATTAACAAAGGGTTAGCTAATGACTAGTTTGCTATTTATTATAGAACCTTATTATGAAGTGTTACCCATTTTTCACAGAATCATTCCACTTATGTGACTTATACTTACTCACTTCAGCCTTTTTTTTGGTTGCATATTTCCCTGAGCACCCACTATAAGATTGTGTGTACTGTGTTGCTTGAAAGGCTTCAGAGCAGCTAAGCACTGTGAGTATCAACTTAAAAAATGTTAGCCAATCAATATTGTTTATCGAATTTGACCTGATCTAATGTCTCATGAGTGACACAGTCGATTAGGGCAATCATTTGTACCAGTCCTATTTAAAACAAGTCTTGATGCTAACCCGTAATGATTGTCCAGCATCGTCAATCTCCCATTGAGTGCTAATTCATGCTAATAATTCAGGTTTTCCGTACAAAGTTGACATACGCTTCTGTCAACATTTCTTTGAAGGGAAACTTTCTATCTGTGGGGAGCTTTGATCTCATCATGCGGTCACATCGTACCGGCATGGGGGCAGCGTTGAAAGAGAGCCTGATCTTCAAGGCTTTGAAGATCAATCTTTAAACAGGGGGGTAAAATGAGTTGGCTCAAAGTAGGCAACAAACCTGACCTTAAGGGAATAGTTAGAGAAGAAGTGACACCCAGTTTACAGTGAAACCCTAAATTGCATCTCAGTTCCAATGGAAACTGGTGATTAGCGGGGAAAAAAACGTATTAGAGGAAGATGATTTGATCCTATGCGGTTTGACTGGCTTGTGCCAATTTGTGAGTCTCGCCAGCCGTAGAGGAAGAAAAGTCTTGTAATTATAGTGTTGGCATATACTATCAAATATGTGTGAATAAAATCACTGTGAATATGAACTAAATGAAAGTCATTTTTTCCTTTTATGGTGACAACAATACCATTTCCTCTTTTTCATATCCGTCTTGAAATAAAAAGCAAGCTTTGTGAGATGAAAACTCAAGAAGCATATTCTGTCAAGAATGACTCCTAGATTTAACCATTTATTGCATGAAATGGTAATATAGTTTAGTTCTGCAGTATCGTTCTACTATTTTCTTGTGCTCTCTTCTGTAAGATTTAAAGCAGGCCATACATATGCCAGATACAGAATACTAACAGCATACCAAACTTTGACAACAGGGTGCACTATACAATCCCACGTGGGGTACAGATATCTCAACCCATTGTGTAGGTTATATGGGATACAGAGCCAAAGCCAGAGCGAAATTCTGGTCAGCACACTTACTTTTGAAAGATGTTTAAGATGGAAGGTCTTAAATCAACCGCCTATCAGTGTACACGCAGTTGATGTGGTCTGTGTGAGCCGTCAGCTGATAGGGGCCCCATGACTAGAGTGTCCCTCCAGAACTAGCTACGCTCATGTACGAAAGACAATCGACAGATAATCTGTATTCCGGATTTGTTTTGAAGCGCGTTTTTATTGTATGTTTTCCTTCGATGGCCACAGAGCCGCGATACTCGTTGTGTCCAAGGCAGGCCTCGGGCTCCTGTCCCTTCTCTACAACCGAGCCCAGTCATGTTCAATTACCATTAACTCACAATCGATAGGCTGACCTACAGCCCATGAGTGGAGCTTGGCTGCCTTCAGCGTTGCCCCTTCCACTTTCAAAACCAAAGCTTTTTCCTCCTGCGATATAGACTCGCTTTCCTTTCTTTGGATTCGTCAAACCCATCAATAACCCTCCTCCGTCGTCACCACTAATAAAAATAAGCATGGGAAGGTCGTTGCTCTTGGTCCCAATTTAATGAGAGGCAAGATTCTTGAAATGTTGCTATTTTTGTTTTGATTCCTTTCCGTCTTTCAAAGCCGTCCCAAAATTGTTTTCCTCTTTTCCGATCACAAGTTGGCAGCAACAACCTTCACAACAAGCGTTTCGCTGACATCACAGGCCCCTGGTTGGTTGGCAGACGCGCAAAAACAAACACACACACAAACACACACACACAATGCATATACCCTGCCCGTTTGAGGATAATGACTTTGTTGTTTTTTTTTGGGAGGGGTGGGCATTTTACTACATTGAAGTAGATCCAGCGCCAATACTGCCTCTCTGTTGGTGGGTTGGAGTTTTACAGACGTAGAAGTTGTCAAGAGCAGAGGGTGGTCTGCTTTGATGCAATCGTTTCACTTTGAAAATCACAGCACAAATGGAAATACATGGAACTACACTTCCGGGCCAATGCTGGGCTTACTTTCAGAAAAAGTATGACTGCAGTGGTGAGTGGAAAAATTAAAGAGGGAGAGAAAGGGGGTGGGAGGGGGGCGGGGGGGGGGGGTAATGAAGGTGTTTATAGTTCCTTCATCAAGAAAGAACCTTTTATGTATGCAAATCTGCACTGATCGGAACAGTAGCAGGTGATTTTGCTCTCAACTTGCATCTTTTGGCCTTCTCACCCCCCACTCCCACCTGTGGTGTAGTTGATATTATAGTGTGGTAGCTTAGCGACGTCTTAGATTAGCTTGCATTGATCAGACTCCATAGCCGCAGCGCTAATACTGCGGAGATCACTCATGTGCTAATCCATAGGAGGGGCAGCTTCCCCGCTGGCTGCCATTACCAGCATTTGTTGCTAATCCCTTCCCTCCTTACTTTTGTGGAGGTTACAGGATCCTCTCTCCCTCAACACTACCCACATTTTCAATCATCCTGAATAATTCCGCTACTGTGATGTTATGAACTGGATACGTAAATGCCTTTTTTTCTTTCTTAATAAAATACCCATTGTTCAGAAGAAAACCCTGCAACTGTTCAGAGCAAAGTGGAACATTCAGGGGGTAGGCAGGGAAGGCACCTTTTTCAGAAACAAATGGCAAACATTTCTTCACCAGTAACCTGGTGAGTGGCGCAATGGTCCAACTACAGCCCAATCAGTGGATATCTCGTGGAAACAACAGATCAATGTTATTGTCTAAGCAGGGTAAGCACCAGATCTCTGTTCCTACACTGGCTATCACAGTGTTTGAGTGGAATGCACCGGAGTGTGCATTGTCACAAGCGTGTGCACCTAGCGTGTTTAGTGGATGTGCTGGCCATATGCCATAGGCGCTAAAGAAAGAAAGTCGTGGTTTGTTTTGAACTTGCCTTGTAGCAAATTAACAAAAGGACCATGACTGTGCAAAATTGTAGAAACTTCAGCTTGTTATATTTTTCTAAATAAATAAGAAATAGTAAAAGAAATTGAGGTCAAGATGAGCACTTAAAAAATGGACACAGTTGTAATACGGTTCAAGCAAGGCTTGTATGAAGAGTGGCTGTGGGGTGCTAGCACTAGCCTGCCCGGCTATATTGTTTCTCATGTCTACTATTCTCCAAATGGTGCAATAACATGTAAAGCAGAGTCTACCTAACAAGAGTCTACTTCACAAACACAATCGGATGGAAAGATTCTGTTTATAATACGAGGACTGATCAGTCACTAAATGAGGCACACACTCTCAGTACATAATGCCAATGGGGATATCTTGACATTGGCATTGTGGTTGCTACCGTGATTTCATCTAGAATTTTTGGAAATTCTGATTTATATTATGAAATAGAAAAACTGAGCATATTGGTAATTTTGTTCCCCATATTTGTTGCAATTGTGAATGATTTAATATGAATATTGTTTTTATTTAGGCTGTAGATTAGACTAAGAGTGGTGGACTGGTGGACTTTTGATTAAGTGTAATAAGGCAGAAATAAAATGTCAATGTCAGGGAATGGATGGCGTGACCGGTCCAACCACTGAGATTTACTATTTAATCATTTAGCAGTGGCTTATTTCCAAAGTGTCTTCCTGTGAATTCAGATACATGACATTTAGAAAAAGGTAAGGGTTAGGCATCTATATTTTAGGCATTAGTACATTGAGGATGGGACCTTCTACTACACTATCCTGACCCCTTAGATCCATGCTACTTGTGGAGATTGGGCAGGTAGAGCTGGGATCATAAAGGAGCAGAGACAGTTTATTTGTCATTAACTTTATCGCTGGTCATAACCATTTTTTTCAATACACCACTGAAATGAATTATTGCTCTGTGATATATTAAATATTATAATAAAAGATAATATAATTACCTCAAGAATTAATTAGATTTAACTTCAAGCACTTAAAAGACCCATAATGGACTTTAGGGTAAAAGGATTTTTTTTGAATGAAGAATCAGCCATGTTAAAATGTGGTTTAACTATGATTGTGTGACTACTCTTATAGAGTAGTAAAAAAATCTAAAATTACTAAAATAATAAAAAAAAATATTATTACTTAATAATTAATTATTCTTAAAAACAGTACTAATGAATAGGCAGGTGTGTCCCATAATAAAGACAACAATAATGATGGATGCATGTCAGGGGTTGGGCCTTCTGTAGAATAGCATCAAAAGTGACAAATTGCAGCGTCCGCCAGGCAGACCTGCGTGTGACACGTGACTTATTGTCTGGGCAGCTCAAGGCGGAGCGACCGGAAATGGAGACGTTGTCGCCAGGCGCTCGCGCGGGCGCCCTCACGAATGATTGTCCTCCCCAGCGGCGCACATGCGTGGGACCCCCCTTCATTTGAATGATAAACAGCTGCCTGGTTAGCACCACCATCCCCCCCACTATTATGTCACACCACGGTTACACACCTGCTCTCGCTCATACCCCCCCTGCCACACACATGCATCACACACACATAACCTTTCAGATGACATTTTCCTAATATAACAATTTCATTACTATCACTTCCTGTATGCATCTCCATCTGATGGGCGGAGCAGATGGAGCGGTCGTGGGGTGGGGTGGGGGGGCAGGATGGTTAGGGGAGGGGGCGTCGCTTATTCTGCAATACAACAACATGGTTCCTCTTGTTGTGGTCCTTTCACGTCAGTCCGAACCCGTCAAAGTAACATTCAATCTGTGGCCCCAAGACAATATTGTTTATTTTTAGTCATGTGATGTCCCAGAATTATTGCAATGCTGTGGGTTTCATCCACCCTCCTCCGCACTGGGGGCCAGTGCCTAATCCATGAGGGACTACCATGGCATGAGATCATGTGTCTTCGGGGGGCTTCTAATGTAACCCTGTGTAACCTGGGGGCTTGGTAATGAATGACAACACATCAATGAGTGGCGAGTCCATTAGGCACATGGATTTATCCACAGCACTATGAAGGTCGAAGCAGGTAAATCAGGACGGGATTAACTTCAAACCCGTATGCTGTGTGTGTGTGTTTGTCTGTGTCCATCGATAGGCCGAGTAGACAATGAAAAAGTAATGAAAAACAGGATGCAGAATAACTTTTAAAAAGTCTATTTATGTTTTGAGCTTGCTCAGTCACTGTGTGTGCCTATGTGTTAAATTATAGACTTGTGTTCTACTTTTTGAGTTATGTTGGAAAGTCTTCACTGTCTGACAAACCTAATGAATCACCACCCTGCTTGGAACACAATGCAGAGGCATGGAGACAGAGGGGAGGCGAAAGGTGGGCGAGGAAAGCACACAGATAGATAAACACATAAAAAAATAAAACTGAAGGCAACCAAACCTTGTTCACTACATATTGTACTCAGCTGGAATGAAACCTGAAGAAGATTGCAATGCTCCAGCTCAGATTTGATGTTGAATCAAAGATTACATTTAAAGCCATTTAAAAGCCATCGTCTTCGCTGGATTTTGACACGGCCACTGAGTTCCCTCTTCCCCCACCCAAAACTTTTTTCTGAATCATGCATTGATGGTTTCTTGGCCCCTCAAAGGAGGGTGAATGCAAATTTACTACTTTGTACATTGCCTGTTTGGCAAACATGGCAATTGAAGTGATCCTCAAATAAAATATTCCCTTAGTGTTTGAATCTGCGCTTCATGATTTTACACTGCAGTAATGACGAAATATCTTAAAGACAGCCTACATTTAATATGCCTGACACAGATTACCCCACCAAACTACCAACTGTGCCTCAACTAGGGAGAACCTTCCCACCACACTATCTGCGATGGGCTTGCTATCCATGTAGTTTATGGGTCGGGAAGTCCCTTAGGATCCATATTCCTGATGACAGGTGAGGGGGTGGGAAACAATGTACTTTAGCTTAGGGTTTTTCAGAGCTCCGTTGATTCTCAAAAAGCAATGGCTGAGTGCATTGAGATTATGAATAAATTAATGAATCACGACGGGGCAGATTTAGTGTGTAGCAGTAGGTTCTATGAGGAGTGGTAGGAAGACTGAGGAGGAGAGCCCACTTGACTCTGCAACACCAAGCGCTTTTATTGTGTTACTGAACTGAAGTTCATGGCCTTCTGTGTTATAACGCAGTATTTATGGCTCCAATGAATTCCCCACTGACGAAAATTTGTCAAAACTCGATAGCACACTCGTCTTTTCATCTGAACATTTGCCGTTATGTTCTGAGTCAAAAAGAAAACCTTTCCCTGCCCCAAAACAACTAGGGTCCAACAAATTTATTTTTACCTATAAACCATTTCTGCCCAAATGATTGAGTTCCCCTTCTTCCTGCTGACAAATGTTAACGTTATTACAGAAACTATTATATTATGTGGTGTTGGACGCTGCTACCTCCTTCTGTCCATCCCCGTCTCAAACACCTCCATGGAGGAAGGTAATTAGAGGGCGAATCACCCATCTGTTGGCTGTTGCATTATGGATCTTGCTACACACACTCACTCAACTCAGTAGCGTACATCTGCATGACCTTTTCATACAGGCACATGTTTTCCCTTGGCTAATACTCGCTAATGAACACATTCAGCACATGCATTTATTAACCTTTTTATTCATAGTATTTCTTAACATGACTGAATAACATCTTCAATAGAAACCTTCTGGGAGCCAAAATAAATAAATAAAAGCACTCCGTTACAAGGCCAATGGGAAAGACATAAAAACATTTTAAAAAAGATGGCCGCAAGAGAGGTCACGTCTCACGGCAGGAGGGCGAGGACGGGGGGAGGTGATGGCCGATGGGAACATCCTACAGCAGATCACTTACGTTTGAAAATGATGACCATATACTTGACACACACACCATGAATGTCCTCATCTGTGCCGCCTGTCTGAGGCAAAGCGATGAGTTCATAAGCCAGACAGCGGAGAACGCTCCCCTCGCTGTCCTGGGGCAAACGGGCGTAGAGAGGCACGGAAGAGGAAGTACCGACAGGACCATGGTGCGTGCGCGCGTGTGTGTGTGTGTGTGTGTGTTGGCGAGCACGTGCAAGCCTCGTCAGCGTGTTTGTGAGTGTGTGCGTGTGTGTCTGAGAGTGTTGAATGTACATGCTCTGTATGTGTTTGTTTGTCCCTTCCCTGAAGTTGCATCAGTCTTCCGGTCCGACTGTCACGGTGATGAAGAGATTGGGCAGATAAGTCATTAAGTTCTGTGCGTGTGTGTGTGTGAGTTTGTGTGTGTGCCCACATTTGCAATGTGGGTGTAAGCATGTGTTTGTGAGAGTTTGCGTGTCCCTGAGCGTTTGTCTGTGTGTGTGTGTGTGTGTGTGTGTGTGTGTGTGTGTGTGTGTGTGTGTGTGTGTGCATGTGTGGGTGTGTGTGTGTGTGTTTGTGTGTGTGTGTGTGTGTGTGTGTGTGTGTGTGTGTGTGTGCAACTGTGCATGCGTGTGTGTTTCTGTGTGCGGTGACTCCATCAGTATTGCTGTCATGTAACCAGCCTTTTGTAAAACTATAATTAGGCATACGGATTTCTCATAGTTTAGGGTCATAAGATGTGTGCTGTACTTTTTGTTGCTAGACAACTTTGTTTGCTGTATGAGTCTCCCATCAGCCTTGTAATACAAGAGACATTGGCCTCCGGGGATCGTGTCTGTCTCTGTTCTTACAAACCTAATGACCTGACACAGGCTGAACCCATTGTTCCCCTGATAACGACAAGAAACAAGAGACCAACAGGAAGTTTTGCTTGAAAAGTTTGACTTCAGCAATACTGCCAGCATAACCACTATAACTGCATCCCTACATTCTGAGCACCAATGATAATACAATTACAATAAACACACCATGGTGATGAATAATTGTAAAAATGTAATATTACAAAATATATAATAAAAGGTTATGCAAATCCTTCATGAACAAATTCAATAAAACCTCATGCACTTCAGGGATTTACAATTATACCTATCTTTCTGCTCTTAATTCCATATTTAATGACCAGAAAAAACATAATTATTAAACCCGGACTCAAAGCTGAATCACGCAACAAGTGCACAGCAAACATGTGAATAATGGCTAATGGAACTCATAACATGCGTGCAGAATAAACAACTAGGACAATAGCATCTCGCCAACGCCTAGGCTGAAAATAAATATCATCCCTTCGCAATGAGATGCTGCTTAATGACTTCCACTGCCAAGAGAATGCATATTATTACTACACAGGGAGAATGCCTACGCAAATGCTAGTTAAGTCTACGATAGAGCCTGAATGAAGACCTGACTGCCAGCCACCGAGGCTTACTCCCTCTAATTGAAGGCAGCACACCACCGACTCCGCCCACTGCGGCTCAACCCTCATCCCTAGTCCCAAAGAGGAGTACCTGGGTCGAGAATATAGCACCCTGGCCTCCTCTGAGACATGATGGTGTGTGTGGTAATTGTTACCCTTGAGTAAGAGACCAGGGTGAGGGAGGGAGAGGTGGAGAGAGAGGGACAGAGAGACAGAGGAAGAGAGGAAGAGATTTAGGACAGGTGGTAAAGCAAGATAGTGGTGGTATTTTGACTGCGTAAAGATGTGTGTGTGTGTGTGTGTGTGTGTGTGTGTGTGTGTGTGTGTGTGTGTGTGTGTGTGTGTGTGTGTGCGCGTGTGTGCGTGTGTGCGTGTGTGTGTGTGTGTGTGTGTGTGTGCATGTTTGTGTGTGTATGTTAGCTAAACGTAGGAGGAACTACATGCAAGTCTATTTTGGGTTTGGGGGGCACGATAGCGATCTACATTACTGGACAGCTCTGCGGAATACCGTTATTGTGCTTTCCATCAACCAAGGGGGCGGTGGTGGTAGTGGCTGCTGCGTAAAGAATGCGTCAACACATACACACACACACACACACACCCACAACCTTGTATCTCCAGGGTTCAGATGGAATAATACCACAGTAGGCAACCTAGTGATTCAATTAGAGGCAAAAAGCTAGGCTTGTGGCCTAAAGCTAGTGAAACAAACACTCCCCCCCCCCAGACACACACACACACACACACACACACACACACACAAACACACACAAACACACACACACACCTATAAATTGCTCCTAATTCTGTAATTCACTTTATTTTTCTGCAAAGAGGGGACTCATCCCTCTTTCCATAAGCCACAACCCCTCCCATCCCCTCCCTCTATCTCCCTCTCGCTAATGTAGCTCTGATTGGGAGTGAAAAAGACCCTTTGCAGTTGACCAGGCTCCATTGCACAGTCAAGCTTCTCAGGGTCCCAGCCCGAGGCAACGTAAAAATGGGCCTTCTCTCCACCGAATAGCTGGGCTGCGCTGAGCAGTGCTGTGCTGCTAGCCAATGGGTGGGCAGCACACGGTGGTAAAGTGTGGGTGGAGAGTGTGCACGGGCTTATAGATGAAGGCGGGGGGGGAAACAAGTGGAAATCTATTGATTTGAAGGCTAATACACTCTATGTTTGTGTTGAAAGGAGAGATAACTTTGTCCTTGGCTCGTTCATAACCTCATCAGAGTCGCTCAATGAATCACTCTGCTCCATAACTCATGGCAGGGGCCTGCAGTGATACAGTTATGAAGTACCCTTGGTGGACTGCTTCTTGAATACAATCGGGTAGAAAGGAAGGCAAACACACACACGCACTCACACACACACACATACCGACACACAAACACACTCTTTCGCTCGCTCTTTTTATCTCACAAGTGTGTAGAGAAGGATCCTGCTTTTGCAGAAGACTGCCGCTTGACTCCTAGGTAGAACCAGAATAATCAGCTAGTTACTCCTAATCACCCCTCCCTCCACTGGCTTTCGATTGATGGCAGGTTCGATTTTTACGGCCGTTACTTACCTAAACAATCCTTTATGGAGTAATAACATCCTACCTGAAGGACCTCATTATTCCCTATTGTCCTTCTCGGCCCCTCCGGTCACCGGGAGCTAGCCGTCTATCAATTCCAAACGATAAAAATAAATTTGCTGGATACACGTTCTCTAATCTAGCGTAGTATCGGTGGACCCGTGTTCCCCCTGTAATCAGGAAGGCAGGCTGGGCTGAAGGATTTGAATTCAAACTACAAATCGTCCTCTTCACTCCCTCATTTGGCTCCTTTCAATGTCCCTCAGCTCTCATTACAGCTAAATTGACCTGTTAGCCAACACCAGCCTAGCCATGCCTGCTGTCACTGTTTTAGTGTGTTGCTGTGATCCTGACTGGACGCCTGGCCAACCCACCTGACTGAGGGCAGCTTGCTCACCAGCCAGCACCCAATCACCATGTGCAATGCTCATTTGAAATCTTAAAATGTTCATTTGTAACACCAAGAAATGTCAATTACAGCACCCATTGCACTCCTAACCAATCCCTGAAAGGAGGGATACTCATATTTAATCAAATCACACTGCCCATTTTTTTATAAATAGAAATTCTGAAAAGATTTTTTTAAAATCCAGGAAATAGCCTGGATTTTAAACACACACCCATATGTACACCGTGCTGAAAACACTGGGCCCGCCATGACTGAGTGATTTGTTCCGATCCGACAGACAGAAGGGGGTGAGCAGGGAAGGAGCCCGTGGTTCACATTCACACTGTGATAAATGGCTACCTGTGGTGAGAAAACAGGAAACATTTATGTTTGATACAGGATATTACCTTCACCTTCCCATCATTTATTCTCGCTGTACTGACTAGCCACCCAGTGTTTGGACACTGAAAAGGACATTTTTGGAGCCAAAACGCTGTGACTGATAGTAAAGGTAAAGACTTTTTTTTGGCCTTCCATTATCATCTTTTGATACAACAACAATAAATCAAAAAAGCAACACAACAAAGTAAAACGAAAAAGAAGAGTCTGTAGAGAGTCTGGAAGCTCATAGGTGGCTTCCCTTTGCAAGGTGATACTTGACGATTTGGGTCTACAGTTCTGATATTTTTATTAAAAGATCTTTCCTCAAAAGTCTCGCGCTCACACACCAGCATGAGCAGTGTGCGGAAATAGACGCAACACATTGAACCAAAATCACACACACACGCACGCGCGTGCAGCGGATACAGTTTGGACTGTACGCTTTCCGGCTTAACCTGTCTCAGACAAACTCTGCAAGAGCTGAGCTTTGAGTCGGAAGGGGGATGAGAACTGCACAGCAAGCAGACTTACATTCTGAATTAACAGGATTAGGTGTTCTAAGAGGCTTGTCAGGTAAACCTAAACTCTGCCTGAAGACTATGGCTTCCAACTCTGAGCTATACTTTCGGGCCCGCTTTGAAGTCTCTCGCCACTGCGTCAATCAGCGAGCGAGCAAGGGAGAGAAAGAGAGATACTACAGAGAGCAGCCACCATGCTTCAATGGCTTACAACTAAGTGTGCGCAAATACAAAGTGTAAGAGTGTAGCATGACTCTCAACCTTTGACGCAGTCAATTTACATACACAGGCAGAACGGTGTAGAATACCACAAAGGCACATTAGAAGAGTTGTTATCTATTCATCATTTGCTAATCTTAGCAGCATCTTTTTGATGCTAGTCCTGCTTCACAGTGCAAGGCATCACGGAGTGACACAGCACATTAGTTCATAAAAATAGATTAAACTTTTTCCTTCATCACTTCCCAGTGTGAGGTCTTCTTGTATTCAGTACAGACTTTGTTCTCTGTTTGACCTAATAAGTGCATATTGAGTTGGTGTCGAGGGACATGAAATAATTTGTGCTGTCACTTGCAAGAGCCGTGCTAGGTTCTGCCACTCAAAGCTCTTTAATATCCCACACCGCCTGAAGCTCAACACAGAGCACAGCTTTGTCTGCTACCTAACATATATTTCAGATACAACGTCCCTTTTCTTCTCTTCTTTGTCTAATTCGTCTGGCGGTGACATGAGTACTATGGGAACGGCTTCAACGACATTTTCTAGGCAGCTTGGCTTGTGTAAAAAGACAAATCTCCCAGGATGAAGCATCAAGCTGGTGGAAAACACAGAAACAACAGACAATTAAAACATTTGGTGATACACAGGGCCTTGTTAGAGTGGCATCTCATCTCTCTTGCACGTGTAAGCAAAGTATAGCCTTTGGGAAATGCCCAATAAGTAATCTTCAGCTGCCATCAAATGTTTTCGATTCTGTGCTAGGAAGATGCCACTTCATTATATTAGCAACAAGGTACGGATGGGATCAGGACAGTGAATCCAGGATAAAGTTTAAGATCAGAGAGTTATAGCACAAGTCAAATTAAGTAAAGTCATTACTTTAACAATGAGCAGCATGGCATATTTCTTTGCACACTCACACATGCACACACACACAAAAACACAAACACAAACTTGCACAAACTTAATGTAAGGGAATGCAACATTTACAACATATAGTAATAAATGAAATGGCCATTTTCACAGGTAACATTTGGGTGCTTTTTGTGCGGAAGCCCCTCAAATAAAAAAAACTGGAGCCGGATGTCTGGCATCAACGTTGTTCCCTCCAAATCATCCGGACATTTCCAGACAGAGCAAATCACTGCTCTCAAATCTAGGAAGTAAATGATATGTTTCCATGGTGTTCTAAAGACCAACAGAGGAAGAAAAAAAAGATATCGCTGCTATTCTGAGCTTGGGTTGAGGTTATTTTCAATGTTTGGAGAAGCTGTGTGAGAAATAGCAGTTATCTGTAGTCTGTGGGTGAACCCCAAAAAACAACAGCCTAGCCACGAGACGGTTGGTATTCCTGCTGTCACAAAAAAGGCATAAATAAACCAGGGACCTAAGAGTGAACTATCTAGCAGACGAGATAAGGGCCGGAAGAAGATAAAGCTATCTTGGTTTTTGCCTTGGCTCTTGGATTCACACATCCGCAAAATGTGAGGCCCTTGCCTCACAAAAAAACACACAAAATAAAACAATATCAACTACACCAGAACTTGGGGATATGATAAATATGCAAATCATTGAGACCAATACAGGAAAACGGTTGACAGTTTTACTTGAATGAAATAAATGCAAACAGACCAACAGGTTGCCACCACATTATTCCGGAGAAGGTTCCACTGGAATTATGTTTCACAATGTGTGTGCATGCACTTTTTAACACAGAGCAAATGTGGGGTCAACGGCTCTGCGAGAAACACAGACAAAGCGATAACAGAGGAGATGGCACCTTTCAGCAGGGTTTAACCATTCACCACTATTCTCACCCCCCAAAGCCACCCAGCTCCCCGCCTCACCCCTCAACACCCGAGTGATATATAATGTGGTTATAAATCTGAATACTGGACATGGTGATTGACCATTTAAGTGACCATTAGTGAAAATAAAATATACATATTATCTTTGAGCAAAAATTGAGAACCCTTCAAATGTTGCTTTTGAGGCTTTCAGGGGGTCTCATGGGTAAATCAGGGGTGTTTGAGTCCCCCCAGAACCCCCACTATTTTGCACACTGTGTGCTCTGCAGCTCAGCCCCGTGCCAGTATGTACAACATTAAACATGCCATCGGACCTCCAGTGCCTATCCCTGCTCAGGAGCCCCCCACCCACCCACCCATCCACCACCCACACCCCCTAAAGCAGGTGCCATCCATTCTCTGTGTCCGTCATGTCTCCCCCCCAACCCCCTCGGTGCGACCGCCTCAAACCACTTGTCCCAGTGTCCTGGCATTAATATTAAGGACGGCGCCAAAGAAGACATATGAAAGCCTCCGTCTCTGCCCCGGGAGTTGGAAATTACAACTCCAAGCCATTACCTTCTTGCTCTGCCTCTCTATCTTGTCTAGTACATCACCTCTCAATTCCAGGTGTCAGCTAAGGGCTAGATTTTTCTTTTTCTTTTTCTCCTTCTATACAGAGGCTGCCCCGTCTCTGCTATGATGGCTCTAGGTGGGCCGCCCACCATAAAGAAAAAGACTCACGCCCCCTCACCCCTCTCCGCCGCCTCCCAGTAGAATGGTTGCGTTGAGTGTTCAATTCCAGGGCTGTTAAAGCCATTAAAAGCATGGAGATAGTGTCAACGGGTTTGACAAAGCTTCCTGGCTAGATGGGAGTGGTAGCCGGTGGTTAGTCTGTTGTGTGTGTGTGTGTGTGTGTGTGTGTGTGTGTGTGTGTGTGTGTGTGCATGTGTGTGTGCATGTGACTAGACTCCACAGCTGCACACACAAACACAAATATACGGACACACGTTGCACCTACCCACAGGTGCACACACACACACACACACACACACACACATACACACAACACACACACACACACACACACACACACACACACACACACACACACACACACAATCACACACATACATATATGCACATACGTAATCATACATCCGTGCCCACACACTCCTACACATGCACACACTAATAGACCGACGTCACAACTATCCACACATGCGTCAAATCACACATGTACCAGCACACACACACAGCTTCAGTAGATGGAGGTGTATCCATGGTACTAGAATGGAAAACGAAACAGAGGAGGAAGAATGGCCACTCACTGTAGGACATTATTAATCACAGAAAAGACTGGGCACTCGTCCATGCGCCCTTACCGCCTTTCTTCCTTATCAGCACAAATATCTCCCCCCATCCCACATAGGGTCTCTCTATCTCACTCTCTCTCTCTTCCCCCCCAACCCCCACACTGTTTCTCCCTGTACTCCACCCCCTCTTTTTATCTCTTCCTATCGCTCTGTCTCCCTGTCTGTCCCCTTCCTTTTGGGGAAGTTATTATCAGCTGGCAGAGAGGTCTTTGCTCTCCTGCCGGCAAGAGAGGAGAAGAGAGAGGGAGAAGGTTAGGAGTCATTCCCTATGACATATCAGTTGGCTTCAATATTGCATGGAAGAGAAGACAAAAAATTAAATCTACAAAGAATGAATACAATTAAAAGACAGAATGGAAAAAGGAAGGAAAAATGTAATGATACGCATTTTATAATTCAGGGATTACAATGGTGGCAGATTTTGCTTATTAGTAGAACATTTTGTAAGACACAAGTAAGCACATTTTCCCTTTACATTTGTTATAATTTAATTCTCCTTTTTTTGCTGGAGCAAACAAGAAATTGGCGTAGTTAAGATCACAAAGAAAGAACAAATAAATGGGAGATTATATTCCCATTAAAAACTTGGCAGCTCTCGTTGTTGCTGAGCCCCCTGTGTGTTCCGAGATGGCAAATGTGGAAAAACCAACACAGGGATGTGGTTCAGCTATGGCATACAACCACCATTTATTCAGATTTCTAAAGTAGACCTGTTGGTGTTGCTGTGGATATTGAACCATAAAGCGCCATTTTAAGACTTTAAGACTGAGCTCATTTTGAGTTATATATTCATTATAGGCAGCTCTGTGTATGTATGTATGTGTGTATGGGTATATGTGTGTGTGGGTGTGTCTTCGTGTGTGTGTGTGTGTGTGTGTGTGTGTGTGTGGTGTTGGTGTATCTGTGTGTAAATGTGTATATATCACCACAGTGTGATGCCAGTAAATACACACAGTGGGTGCACTGAACTGATCCGATCTCAGACACAAAACAAAACCCCCACAAACCCCTACACACACACTTGCACATAAACAAAGACAAACATAAATGCACACACACAAAGCCATCCAAACAACACTGAGTCATCTTCACAGTTGGTAGAATCCACCATGAAATTGAATGGATGGATAGCTGTCTCTGGTCTGCCTTTAATGAGAGTGCACTGGGGTGGCTAGAGGATATGCGTGTTTGTGTGTGTGTGTGTGTGTGTGTGTGTGTGTGTGTGTGTGTGTGTGTGTGTGTGTGTGTGGGGGGGGGGGGGGGGGGGGAGGGGTTATAGATAAAGAGGAGGAGGGAGAATTTTCATGTTCCCATCTGTGTCACAGAAAGTTTATTTTCAGAGTGGTTTGGTTGTATTCTGCCACATAGGATGGCGCTGTACCACTAGATAAGATGGAAGTCAAAAACAACTACGCACGCTTACAGACACACACACACATGCACACACATGCACCTTGTTAAAGCCTGGATCCCTCTTCAAGATGAGAGATGCATGCTGGGAGCCAATCGGGGCCAGTGCGATTCACGTTGTTGAGATTTTTGGGAAACCGCTCGTTAAGGCGGCGGCCATCTTGCGGCTGTAAGGTTCGACCAGGGGAGCAGAAAAAACTCAAGCTGGAGAAAACAGGAGCTTGAGATGCCTCAAAAATCTTCCAAAAGTTTACTTCACCCACCCACTCAAACAGACTTGGGTGGGTGCGAGTGAAATCCCAAGTGTTTCACTCCCACTTTCATTGTTATTCACATAAACACATTAATCTGCCCGCTTTTCAACACAGGCCACATTTTATGATAACAATTAACCTGGAATGAGCATCTGCTGTATCTTAAAGACACCACAACTTTTTGTTAATTGGGTCAATGAAGTTGCTCCATATGTACGCTCCATATTGCTGCTGTTTGTGTGGCTGCTCTTGCTTTCACTCGGAAACCAAGACTTGATTTTTATCACGGGAATGATGATGCCAGGATTATTCAAATTACTTTGATCAAACTGGGAGCAAGCACTTAACTGGGAGATAGCGGTGACACGATGGGCCATTAATTTCGCACTGACGGCCGGAATACAAATTCAGGTTAAAACGAGGGGAAAAAAAGAGAGTACAAAATCAGTGAGCATGATTGATGGGGTGGAATCCAACATGAAATAACGCAGCCGCATAAATCCGGAGAGTTCAACCAACTTTGAATCGTTCGATCCTCGATGTGGACAGCTGGAAACGAAACCCCCCTCACCTCGGCATTGTGATTTGCAGCTGCTTGTTCAATGTCCCTAGACAATGGCTGGCAAGTGGACGTTTCAGTGTGGTGGTAAAAAAAAGCCCCAAAAAAACATCCCAGCCCCAGCGTTATCATGCCACCGTCTCACCGAGAGGCTCCTTAGTGCCCCGTTGGGGACGTTTTTTAATCTCTTCCCCTTATCCTGACAGGTGAGCCATGAAACCCCACCAGAATGGTTTGCAGCCAATCTGTCACTCCGTTGTTTGGTGTTTGTTTCCACAGCCCTCCGTGCCCGCCGGGACATCGTTGTCTGATTTACTAGAAGGATGATGATGATGATGATTATTATTGTGTTGTTGTTGTGTTTTTCTTTGGCCCAACTAAAAGGGATATGCACGTCAGTGGCCAACCAATCTTTTCAGATTCGCACGATAAAACTATCGCAGCAAACTCACAAACAAAGCCACACAGACACAAGTCATTTTTGTGGTTGAGAATGCTTTCTGCAGAGCTGAATTACCACCAGTGTTCCTCTGACGGTTCACTGCCATAACTGCTGATTGACCACAAAAAAAAATGAAAAGACACTTCACCGAAGTACTTTCTGTTGTCTAAGTCATCTTTCGTTCTTTCTCACTGGTGATCAAACATCTTCTGTGACTTTTACAGCGGCCGGAACTCTCTTCTCGGTTTATCTCAGAAGCACAGTGAGCTCCACAAAGTAGGCTCCATCTTCAGTGTTTGTGAAGCTGTGTTGCGCGGCTTTCTTCCATACAGCCTCATCCTCTTCTCCAAACGCTCCCATTCATCAGCCATCGATTGCACAACGAGCCCTCTCATGTGCCATCCAAACACTAGACATGTCACAATCACACACAAACACACACACACACATACACACATAAATACACACACGGAGATACATTGGAAATACCGCTGCTGGAACTTATTGTATATTCATTCGCTCCCTTTCCTGGACGGTGGAAGTCTGGCTTTTGGACACGTTGCTATTTTCCCCTATTTTTTTGTTATTCTATTACCCCCGATCTGATTTAATATTTCCGTCGTGAATACACCTCAACCCCCATTTCCCCCCGCCTGCACTCTCACAGGATGAGGATCTGATCCCGAAGGGGCGACCCCCTCCCTCTCCACCACCACAGCTGCCCTTACGCGGTCCTCATAGAGACGATAAGGAGGCAAAGCTTTAAACACCCCTCCCCTACCCCTGAGACATGCCGCTCACCCCGCCTTACCCTACAACCCTCCCCCCCTCCATCCCAGCCCCATCCAGGCTTAATGTCCTCGTGGCTGAGGGTAATGCAGGGAGATGGATGGCCCCAAGGACCCGCGGCTACACGCCCGGGGTTCCTGTCTGCGAGATTGCATGGCTGATACTGTCCTCCATCTGTCTGTCTGTGACATCCACCTCAACCCCCCCAACCCCCACCCCCCGCCGCCATTGCAGATCGATCGATATGGCTCCGTGGATGTGCCGTCCGTCAAATCCGTGGGCCAAGCAATACACCCACCTGCCCATAAGGAGTGATGGGTGAGAGGCGCTGCACCAACTGGAGGTGAGCACATGTGCTGGAGCACGCACACGAGCACACACAAAAACACACACACACACACACACACACACACACACACACACACACACACACACACACACACACACACACATACACCATTTTGCGCTCACCTCTTCTGGTTCCTCCCCGTGGGTCAATCCATCTGGTGCAAACAGATGAGCATTTTGTTCCTGTCGCTCTCTCTCTCTCTCTCTCTCTCTCTCTCTCTCTCTCTCTCTCACTTCTCTCTTTCTCTCCCACCCTCCCCCCATCCTTGACATGTCATGATCAAATGGGTGCTTTGGGAGTTCAGTCTTTGACCTGGACTCCAGGAGACCCCCCATTTCATCAACCCCCTCCCCCCCAACGACCCATCCCCAACGCACAGCCAACCCTCCTCAGATACAGGACTGCTTTAACCAGGGTGGGAGGGGGAGGGCGAGTGGTGAGGGGGAATGTCATCACACCACCTTTCGATCGGGAAGTCCCTCCATCAACGCGCATCCGTTACTCCGTCAACACAACACCGCCATTTCTCTTACACCCCGGAGATATTTTCAGAATCATTCACCTTTATGCCTTCACCCCCCGCCTCACCCCCCCGCCTCCCCAAGTATGTGCACGACTAGACACAGCTACACACAGACAAACACTCCACATCTACCCCCATACCGAGGCCTGATGAGACACCTTCTCGGAGGCTGTAGGGCTTGGGATCCAGACGACTGGACCCGTGGACAGTGGTAGCAGGAGTAATTGGCCTGTTGTAGCTGCTATGGATGCCGACAGGGTACCACGGTTGTGGTTCTAGAAAGGCTGTCCAAGGTTGAGGTCACATGGCTGATTGTTTTTTGGGGGGTAGGACATCAAGAACAGTATGCACTACAAACAGAAACACAATTATCTTATGTGAGTTGTATTCACTTGACAGTGAATACAATTTCTTAAAGCTATATCTTGCAGTGGTGCAAATGTTTGAAGTGAATGTTAAATAAATGAATAAAGGCTATTGATCTTCTACAGGCAGCTTGTTTGTTTGACATCCTAGGTCCCTTTATGTGTCGAAAGAATAAAAAATATTTTGTGTTGACTCATCTTGCGAAACATTTTCAAATTTCACCCCCAATTTCACTGCAAAGTTGTGTGTCTTTTATGGGAGGGAATCACTTTTTGTAATGTTTACGATAAAATCCATATTCACCAGTGGGCAATGCACAGTTAAAGCTGCAGGGGAGGTTGCCGGGGAAACCACTTTACCACACCTCCAGGAGGCGGGTGGTAACAAGGTGTGAGACGCCAGGCGGAGCAGATGCGACGGCAGGGCAGTAAAAAGAGATGTTTACTGTAAATCTCCCGCTGCTCGGGGAGCCATTCAAATCGCAAACACGATCGACCGCCCCCCTTTGGATTTGTGGTTTGGCTGCGGAGGAATCTTGAGAGCAAGCGAGACAGCGGGGGAAGGAGTGGCTTTGGAGCTTAGTGCGTGTCGGCCATGGGCCCGCCGTTAATACGACGAGGAGCCGAGATTTGTTATGTGGACGGAGGTGTTTATTTCTCTTGTTTTTTCTGTCGAAGGCTATTCACTTTTTTTTGTGGAGGGGGGTTTTAGGGTAAGCCATCTGGATTGTGAAAAGTTTAGTTAAAAAGGAAATTAGTTCCTTAATGGAATGTTGCGATTGGTTTTGGTTTTCTTTACCAAATCTGATTTTAGATTAAAAAATGATGCATAGGGTTTCACGGTAGTGGTATGGATTGATCCTGGATTTCGTTAATGCACAATGCAGGTTTTAAAAATGTCAATTATTTTTCCAATTATATAAAATACATATAAACAATAAGTATATAGCTGTAACTCAGTACATATTACACAGTTAAATTTAAAAAACGTGAGAAAGACTAAACAGCTTATGATAGATTTAGATACATTTAACTGTTTTGGTCTTTCAGTGTGTTGAAGGAAATGGTTTTGCCATCACAGCACACAGCACACACACTAACATGCCAGTCCTGAACAACCCAGTCCATTTTCAAAACTGGAAAACTCGCCCATCTCTCGCTGCCTAACATTGCCTTTAGTTTAAACAAATATGGCTTACGACATGGAGCATAAATAGGGATGCTGGCTTTTGCCTAATTTCTTTTAATATTTTTTTACTCTACAAGCTGTTCCTCAATTACTTAAGACCACCCTCATTTTTGCTTTTGCTTTTATTTGTCTTCTGTTATGATTACTTAATGAATTGTTTGTATTGCGTTAAATCAGCTCGGCTTCCAATTAGCTATCGTCTTTCGGATGTTCCCCCCACAATACACAACACTACAGGATATCGGATATCATAAATATTGAACATATTTAATATTTGGGAATTTAAATCGGTGAGGCCCCGCTCGTTCAAAAAGATCTTAACATACCTCACACCACAGGATAATCTGGCAAATCAAAATCAGTAGAACCATCAACTAATTGGGGCATTGCAGAGCAGAGTCAGAGGGGGGAAATTATCCTGGTGTGTGTACCCAGCAATACCCTTCCTACCATATTTACACATAGCACCTATGCTACTATCCTATTCAAAGTCTGCAAGGAGCAACTCCACATGCACCAAATCCAGAACCTGGGTATTGATTGAGTGTGGTTGTGGTCCGCTGGACAGGAAAAAACGTACAAAACAACAATAATGAATCGTCATGTCTTCGGTCGGCTCGTCACAAGGGCTAAGAGAACTCCACTTCTTCAGTGTCGATCTACACACACTTCGGGGGTTTCCATCCACCACCTCTGTTCTCTGAACACCGGGGGAGTTCAGAAAACAAACTCCCAGAGACCCAGAGTTTGGCTGCAAAAGGGAGAGTAGGTAAAGTAGGGCTGTGTTGTGCGGTCCAGTCACCATGTTGGATGGCTCTGCTGCTCCGGAGCAGGGGGAATGGATGAACACGGAACCCAGTGAAGGTGCTAGCACACCATCTGTATGCCACACAACAATCCCACAATTTCCCACTTCACTGGTGCATGACATGGCCACCCTACTGTGCCTTTCTACATTCCCTCACCGACGTTTCCCACAAACCATCTTGACAGGGGGGGGTGGGGTGTTCCACATCTCTGTTCTATTTAAAGCGCGGCCTCGCCTTCCCGTACATTGTTCATATATATCTGTTAAATCCTGTACCGGCTTCCTGTCGACTTAAAAGATTGTGTATTATCTGTCTCCCGCTTCCCTGAGGTAAAGAAAGACGCACTTGAAAACATCAGGTAGGACCAAAGTCATTTGTCAGATAACATAAGTGATGGGAAGGTCACTGATGTCCAATGACAGCTTACTGTAATAACCTGGCAGCAGCAGAATTCCTTTTATTTATTTTGAATGTAGAGTACATCAGAGAGAGAGATCTGTGATAAACTTCCATGAAAGAAACTATTTGCAACGGGTGGAAGGGAGATTTTTATCCGGAGAGTAGTAGAGACCTGTCCGAGAGGATATGAGAATTTCCAGCATGCAGATCTGTTGACGAGAAACCACTGAAACAGAAGGTAAACAGCACAGAAAAAGGCTCTAAATGAGGGTCGCAGGGAGAGGACAAATAGAAGCCATGTGTATAGAATGAGATAATAATAAAATGGAGGAGAAGAAAAGGAAATGCAAAATGCTTTGGAGTGAGCCAACAATCTTTTCAAGCGGTTATTTATGTTTAAAGAGTCGTCTGGGTGCTTTCTGACCTATACAAATAGGATGGTTTGCTTTTGAAAAAAAAAAAAAAACTAAATTGCATGCTTACAATTTCTTGCTTTGGCCGTATATAAATATATTACAAAATATATACAAAGCCGCCAAATAAATGAAAACTTAATAAACAAGCTTCTATGTGCGTTCACAAAAAACAGCCAGAGGGAATGTTAACAACACACCTCCCACCAAGTTTATTTCCTGCTTTCCCCTCTCTTTTTTACCCTCAGGGTTCATAAGTTTAGAGAGCTGCTTGTCACACTATTGCAAATGTATCAACAACAACTGAAAGGCAATAATCCGAACCCTTCCCTTAAAGGGTAATTCCGGTGTAAAATGGATTTGGGATATGTTTTGTATGATAACGAGTTGAAACGTTCGTTTTGGAGCACAAAAAACGTATATAGAAGCTTTCTTCAGTTGGCTGTTTATAGCCGATTCTATCAAAACACTATAAACTTAGAACGATGGGGGCACTGGTTAAGGTAAATACTAAATCGCTATTTTAAACCACTTAAAAGGCTAAAAGTAGCCCGACACGTCTGTCGTAGTATAATAAGGGTCTTAACATATAAAACGAGGCATTGAGAACTTTGTAAGTGTACAGATTGTTTATTAAAAAATACATTTTATACACACAATACCATCAGTAGATCACCCGTCGACGCCATTTTTTTTTTAAGACTCGATAGGTTGATTGACGAACACAGAGATTGTGACATCCGTCAGCAACACGCAAGCTCTGTGTTCGCCAATCTACTTATCGAGTCTTAAAAACAAAATGGCGTCGATACACTGACGGTATTTTTATACACAAAATACCGTCAGTGATCTACTGACGGTATTTTGTGTATAAAATGTCATTTTTAATGAACAATCTGTACACTTACAAAGTTCTCAATGCCTCGTTTTATATGTTAAGACCCTTATTATACTACCAAAGAAGTGTCGGGCTACTTTTAGCCTTTTAAGTGGTTTAAAATAGCGATTAAGTTTTTACCATAACAAATGCCCCCATCGTTCCAAGTTTATAGCGTTTTGATAGAATCGGCTAAGAACAGCCAACTGAAGAAAGTGTCTATATGCAGTTTTTGTGCTCCAAAATGAACGTTTCAACTCATTATCATACAAAACATATCCAAAATCCATTTTACACCGGAATTACCCTTTAAGTGAGAAATCCTCCTGAACGTTTTTATCCGAAGGGCAACATTGTGTTTATAGTCTGCTATAGAGCAAAAGGGAGAGTATTTGCAACGGTTGGAAGGGAATATAAGTACAATGTAGCCACCATTGGATATACAATAAAAAAAATCATGATGTGTTATCAGATAAACAAAGAACAAATAATAATTTGCTTGCTATCTCATGGTGTGCCCCCTGGCAGACAGTGATGAATTAATCCCATATAAAAAATGACTAGTGTTTAAAAATAGCATTGATTTAGTTAAGTATACATGAACATCTGATTTAACAAGGCCTTCTTATAATTGGCATGCCAGATTGGATTATCATAGTGTGGTGCTTTTGCTTTTGCAGTCCCCGATGCTTAAGTAACCATCACTTAAACATTTGAAAATCAAATGAGTTGTTGGACTTAAGTATTGCAGCAGTTTGGTCCAAAAAACAAACAAGCTTTTTGCAACAAACGACAAAGAACAATTTGTTCTCACCAACACATTTCTCTCGTTGTTATCAACAGTTCATCAGAGCTATACTGCGGCACATTTTGGCAAGGTCTTTTTTCAACAGCTCTCATCTCAGATAGACTGTGGTTCAATCTGCCAAGCGTATCAACTACTTCTAAGATTCTGAACCTTCTGAACCTACTTTGCGCTTTGTCCCACATATGTTTGCCCCCTTATTATTCTGAGTCCCGCAATCTTTGAGCAATAGAATGAGACGCGATGTGTTTAGCTATAAAGACATCTTTACCTGTGCCTCTGGAAGAGGGCCAGCCATATCTTAAATCCCACTAGCTCTTTTATATGATCATTCAACATTACTCCACTTTTAAAAGTGGATGCTTTAAAAACCTTTCTAGCTTTTTTTCCACAGTGTTGAAAGAAAGACCAAGTCATTTGGCCCCCTTGCATCCCAACAAGATATACGCTCCATCTGAATACGACCAAATCCTGCATAAAGTACAGACGATCCAAAAGAGTACAGACCCCTTCACATTGCACTATGTGTGATCCGCCGAATCAATATTTAGAGCTGGAATAAAGCAATAAAGCCTCAGCCTCAGCCTATTGACTCTGGAGTTGAGTTGCTTTTCTTCATCTCCAAAGGCCTTTGGACTTCACCCTTCCCCCCCTGCTCATATGTTCACAGGGGCCTAAAGCACCCAATTATGGCCAGGCGCCGTTGGAAGACTTGGCGACCGACATACGCTGTGAAGTTCATACGAGACGGCGGCGGCGATGAGCTGGCACTAAAGGAACCAGCTTGGACTCTGACCCCTTTTTGTACGCCGGCAATTATTGGCCGCCCTTGTTCGGACAGAGAATGACCTGAAATCGCCTGAGGTCACTCGGCTGTTGTTGATTGGCTTTGTTTCTTTGGAAAGTTTTTTTATTAAGCTGTTATTATCAGTTATTTGTTCAGCCAACACTTCAGTGATCTTTGTTTTGAGTAATGTTGTTGGTATATTAGATAACTATTTTGTGGAATATTTTGAATCAGCCACGTTTATTACCTAAATTATTAAAGCAATTCATAATAACACTATCCTTTACCTTAATCCTTTAGGGTTAGGGTTAGGGTTAGGGTTAGGGTTAGGGTTTGTCCATTTTAAACGTTCTCTTTTTGTTTCAATGTCAAACATAAGAAGGGTTTTCATGAGATCATGGTTTCCTGGCAGATGACAGACCCAGCGTTGTCCAAAAATGTGTCTCCTTGTTTCTTGAATTCCTTTCATTCTAATCTTAGCTCTTCCCGAAACAACGGGTCAATTGCCTGTTGTGCGTTGCAAACGTAATCATCCAAATGAGGGCTAAAATGGAATAAACAGATCCATTTGCAGATTATGCCAGAACACAGAAAAGGCATTGCCACTGGGTGTAATAGTTTGTTTGGACTAAATATATTAAGAAAAAGTTTTTTAAAGCTACCATGCAAATGTGGAAAATTAACACAGTAGCCTAGTTGCACGTAACCCCCACTGCCTTCAAGGTTATTGGCGAACCATCTCATGCACATTAGATAATTGACTCTCAGATGAGGAATAAGGGTGATTTATGGGGGAAAGAGTCTACATATTCCCTTCATATCTGCGTTGGTGATTTATGACGTGATAGGCGCAGAGCGATGGCGGTTTTATCGGATTTGCACGTCATGCAAAGTAGTCGATCATGTCCGCCGCAATCTGTCACACCTTCTTCGGGGGCCCGCATGACGGGGGAGGTAAGATGGGGGATGGTGGGGGAGGCTTGGGGGGTTCTCACTCTCCAACTTGTCCCAGTGAAGGGAGTTGTCATATGCAGAGTTAGGTATACCACAACCACCCTAACACCCCCCACTCCACTGCGTGCCGTCGTGTATAGGGGTGTGTGTCGGGGGGGGGGATTTATGGTCCGAGTGACGAATGGACCCCGGGTCTGGGAGTGACATCCATCATGGGTGGGAACAGTGTGTACTAAGCCCCCCCGATGCTTCTTGACTCCCTTTTTTAGGGTGTCAAGAGGGTGAGAGATTTATATTCGGAGCGTGCCTGCCTTGCAATGCCACAATGCGTCCATATTTTTTTTTTATTCACATACCTGGTCCCTTCCTCATTGTGAGTTATCCTCAGTCTGCTCTTTTTCCTCCTGTCTTCTTCACCACCGTGATCTCATTTTGTAAACTTGCTAACTCAGTGCTAACGCTAGCGCTGTGGCAATCAGGATATTAGGCGGGGAGGGGGGGGGGGTTCAATATTTAATTTTATCATGAGTAATTAAACTGGTGGGCCCTAAAAAAATCATCCGACCATGCACCGGGATGTTAAGAGAGAGAGAGAGAGAGAGAGAGAGAGAGAGAGAGAGAGAGAGAGAGAGAGAGAGAGAGACAGAGAGAGGAAGTTTGCCAAGATACATTATTAATGGTCCTATGTCTTATTCAGAAGTCTGTCCTCTCACACTCTGGAGGGTTTGGTCCTAATGTTAGGAAAGAAATATAACTGGACTCACATTGGGATCCTGCAGCCGTGTTCAAAAACTGTCCATCGAAAAACACCCAAGGGCTTTCCTCAGATGAACTAAAGGTGTGTGTGAAATCCCACTTGATTTTCACTCTCACTTGTTTCCTTTACTCTCTTTCCCCACACAGCACTTTTAAAGCAATAGTCAATGTTTTTTTTTTAAGTACTGTCTTTGTATTACGAACAATTATATATATATATATATATATATATATATATATATATTTCACCTTTGAGAAGCTGTAATTTGTATAGGCAGTGTGGTCTGACCCTGATGTGCCACTGTGTTAAATCCCATTTGAAAATCCAGTCAGTAATTACGGTCAAACGATCATGTAGATTCACAATCGTTGAAAAGGGAAAATATTCTTTCATTCTTTCTTTCTTACCACCGACAAATGTAGATATTTTGAATTTGTAAGATGTTAAGAATGCATACTTTATATTGTAATGTTCACTTTCTCCATGATATCTAGTACAACAAGAGCCCCCTTGCACGACCAATCACAATAAAACAACTTTTAGACTCTGAAAGATGTGTGAAAGCGACACAAAACGAAGCAGATCTCGATACCGAAGCGGTTTGGTTACAGTCAAGTACATAACACTTCCCCCCTCACTATTTAATTTCCTACAATCAACCACAAAAATGCAAGACAGCGTCTACATTTACAAAGGCTTATATGATGTAGTTGAAGGTAGTTCAGCTGTACCATGGGAATAGTAGTTATTGTAGATTTGGCACAACAAGGTATACCGTTTTGTTCTTATCACTTTTCTCTAATTTCTCTCCTTTTTCTAACTTTTAATTTAATGACACTGAACTATGCCCTCATCAAATATCAGAACCAGCATTTTTAGAAACATACAAGCCATACCAAATGTCTTGGAACCCGCCTTATTGTAACTTTCATAGGCAATACCGGATAATGGAGGGATATGGAGAGAGCATGTGACTATAGTGAAACTCTATGGACAAAGTTGACCAAAAATAAACCAAAAAACAAAGTGAACGATAAGGACGATGGATGGGTAGCCCTGGCTTTTTTTTCCACATGATTTATCATGTTAACCTCTCTGCCGCCCGCTTTCTCGCCGCCTCTCTGCTGGTCCCCTTGTTGACTCCATCTCAGGTGTGCTGCTCTCGCATTGTTTATGCATGTCTACAAAAATCCTAAGTGCACATACCACACACACACACACACACACACACACACACACACACACACACACACACACTCCAGATCCGCACAAATATTCTGCATATCCATAATGCATTATGGCCGCTCTAGCCACACTCTACACACAATGCAGACATTAAGCAACCCAACACATGAACACACAAACACACACACAAACACACACCCACACCTCTTAGACTATTTTTTTTCTTGCTATTTTCCTTATCTCTTCCGCACTCATCACTGATGAAAATCCTAATAAATCATGCAGGGACTGGCCCTTTTTGTTTTCCCTCTCATTCTTCTTCTGCGGCTTTCCTTTTCTAAAGTCACCACGTTCTCTACCCCTCGGGCACAGTGTTGTAGACAGTGTGATTAGACCGCTTACAGTGGGGGTGGACTTGAAAGAGGTTCCTTTCACCTGATGGTCAAATACAGCAGATCACTGAATGGGTAAGCCTCAAAAGTGGTGTCGAATGTGTTTAAGTGTGTGTTTTTGGATGGGGGGGAGGGGAAAAGTGAGGACTATATTTGGGGATATTCTGAACATTGTAGATACATTATTCATTGCACTTCAAATACTTAATCTCCAAAGGGGTTTTCGGAGTTCTCTTTAAAGTTCAGAGCGCACGCAAACACAAACACACACTTCTTCATTTCCTTTTTTTTGATCAGATCAATTTTATTTCCTTTCTGTCTGAACTGAATGACTATCTTGGCTTGTTTTCCCCAAGTATAACAACGTTGATGAATCCCACTCGGTTTCTTGTCAGAAAGATCAGAAAATCACACCAATTCACACAAGGTCACTGTGTTTTTCCATCGGGAATACAAATGTCTTCTTCCGCTCATTCTGATCCCTGACGAAAGGTATTTTGTCAGTGATCAGGAACGGTGCCGGCCTTGACGCATTCCAAGTTGTCGTTTTGGATTTTTGATCGGTGTCAAGGATGGTGAGGTGCGTTGCTGCCATGACTGCCATTTTGTAACACCAGCTTCAACTCTCATTCAACTTTACCACTAAATGAAAGAGATCCACAGGAAAGAACAGCTGAAGCCAACTTCAGGAAGGCTCTGCTTAGTTAGCAGTTTTTATATGCCCTTAAAAGTATTCGTTGAGATTGAGTGAGGAGATGGTTATATCACTTCTGCAACTGATCAGCGGCCATATGTTTGTATATCGACACAAACACACGCATACACATACAGCTAAGATAACACAAACACAGGCCAATAAAAAGACCAATAAGCCCGGAGTTAGTCACAAATTTTTCTTTGTTTTCACAGTCTTTGCTGTGGCCGGGAATGGAAAAAAATCACACACACAGACACACATGCAAAAACACATACACATACATCAACAGTGAGCAGTGTGGCATTGCTTATCCTGAGGAGATCTCAGAACACGAATACAACTCTCTCTCCCTCTCTCTCACCATCACCCCAAAACCAACACACCCATACGACAAACGACTACGGGTGCCCGCCCAGACCCTGTGCAGGCACCCATGGGTTGGGTTGGCAAGTGTGCGAACTCCCAGCGAGGAGATCAAACCATCAGCCGCGCCGCTCTGCGCGCCAGGAAGCTGCCAAGTGGAAGGAAACCAGGCCAACTCCTCACCTGGGGCTTCAAGGGAACAGACAGAGACACAGAGGGGGTGAGGCAGGGAGACACACAGAGAGACAGAGTGTGAGTCAGAGAGAGAGACAGAGAGAGACATGCACACAGAAGAGAGACAGAGAGTCAGACAGAGAGAGAGACAAAAAAACATATATATATATTTATATATTCAAACAGACAGGAGAGAAACACGGTGGGAGAGTGAGAAAGACAAACAGAGAGACAGAAAAACAGAGGGATTAACACAAACAGAGAGGGAGAGAGAGACTAAGGTTTTTTTTTCAAGGTAAAGTATTGTCAGATGTAGCAGTGAATAACTATAAAATGATGAGAGGTTTCAAATGCCTGAATCATACACAGCTTGGCTCACTTTCAAACACATTCAACACTTTCCGGAACACAAGTGAGACTATTGAAATCGTCTCGGCTGGCTAGAGCAAGCTTAATAAACAGTTGTCATAAAGGTTGCTTCATCTTCTGCGTTTTTGTGCTTCATATATTTCCGGTGTCTAGTCCAGCCATAACAACACTTTTTTACAGACCAAGAATTGTAGCATGATGCTACAATGCTCAGTCTGTAAAAATACTAGCATCCATAGTGGACTTATATAGAGTAATTTGCAGGCTGTGATTTGTAGGCTGTTCTTTTTACGCACAAACAACCTAAAATAGTGGCAAATTAAGCCAAATTTATAGTTTATAGTGCCGGGATAAAAAATGCTCCTGTAGATGCTTCAGTTTTTGAAATCATTCATAGATTTGTAATTCTGTAAAAGGAATTCAAAATGTTGCATTACAGATACTGCAAGGTTACCTTGTCAGGAACCGTGTAACTGTTTATTAGCAGAAGACAATTAACCCACACATTTTTCATCCTTGCATCCTTAACAACTCCCCAGTATTTATTGTACATTCATAAATGTGAATCTACGGGAGTCTGAGGTGCATTGTCATCGTGGGCATTTGGAGATTTTTAGCAAGGGCCATCCCAGAATAATAACACCCTGCCCTTACCTCTTTGCCCTCTACCCCATTCCACTCATCCAGTCCCTCATTATTGCAGCCAAAATTGGTCAAGAGCCATCAATTCAATTAAGCTCTGGCCCGGATACACTTATGCTAAGCTCCCCTTAAGAGCAGGCCTCTTAACCTGATAAAGAAGTGGAAGGTAGGAAGTAGACTGTGGTGTAATTCATGATCAATCCCTGTCTTGGTTCCAGCCCTGAACCATCTACTCCCAATAGGGAACTCTAGAAAGATTTCCTATAGTGACTTAATTAGAGAGGCCCTGGTAGGTGTACGACAAGGGTTGCCTTCTTACAACGTTATTCTGGAAGAAAAAGAAGGTTAGATTAGGTCAAGACACTTGATGTTTAATATGACAGAAGAAGGCTGATTCTCATCACAACTTCTTAAAGTGTGTATCACATGTACTTGCCTTTGGAGAAAATCACTACCAAGTATATCACAACCACGTTCAAATATCTGAATCGGCTTTCAAGTCTATTGAGTGCAAACATACTATTTTCACCTTCTCTAATTGGTCTGAATGTCTGATTCTGAAATACCTAGAATCTGCTGTGTTCCTACTAGGTATTAAAAGGACTTGTTCTTTATTTAGAACCCTTGGTTCTAATCTGCCTGTCGTAATACCTACAAATTGAGAACATGAACTCAGATTGCTCCAGTTAAGCTTTTCCACAGTTGTGTCTCCATTGCAGCCTCAAAATAGGTTGCTATGGAGGTATAAAAAAAATTCCCCAAACAGAGAAGTAAATCGGCCGATTTGTTCTTGGACAATCAGACCTATTTTCTTCCAAATCAAGTACTACCTTCTATAGCGTTGAAGTGTTGGTGCATTACAGGTAGAACTGTTTTGGGGCAGTGGTGCTGCTTTAGAAATAATTGTAAGGTAATGTTTAGACAACTTGATAACAGACTCAGCTGCAATTAGATAGCTATCCAGTTAATTCATATATGCAATTATGGGTTTACAACAATTTTGGGGGTAATTTGGGGTTGTATGCTTAAAAATACCACAAATAACCTTCGCCATAGTATAGTCCGCAATGGATTTTTTTTCAGAAAATCGTGATAAAAGCTTCGGCTTTTTTTAAAAAAAAACCCTGTATATTCCAGGTAATATCAGTTCCAGCATTTGTATTTTGTAATAGCAGAAATTCTGGGGGGACTTTTCTTATTCACCACATCTGTGGGTTCTATTGCTGGCAGGAGGATGGCATTGAATACATTTCACAAACATGGCTTTGCTGTCATTTATCTTGGACAAGATATTCCTCCTAGACCTCATTCCGTCACATTTCAAACACACTTCTTGCATATAAAGATAAACTGATGTATTTCAAACCTGAGTGATCAGAGCTTTCTTGCAATAGGTAATTATTATGCATAACTATCTGAATAAGTGCATTTGACGTCGACCGTAGTGTGATTCTGAAATATGCACAAAAGTGACTCTTTTTCAAGTAGCCCAGTATGTGGGCCCACGCACAGCTCACCATTCTGAACAACGACAGTTGGCAGGCATCAGGATTTCATTCAAGCAGGGTATGATAAGAACATTCTGTGTTATTGACAATTTGGTGTGTACACCTAGAACATTATTATGTAATATTATAACTTTTGGGACCTTTTTTGTTGCACGGTGTCTCCTCCTCTGGCGATCTAAGGGAGAATGTCTTTCCGAAGCAAACTAAAGACTTGGTTTTTATGAGGCCAACTCACAAGCCCTGCGGACAGACCTGGTGGAACGGGTCCTCAGCAGAGGATGGCACAAGAGTGTTAAGTTCTACGATCCAGACTCCCAAGTGCTGCTCCCCCAAGCCCTCCTTACATTATATTTTGCCACATTCACCTGAGCAACAAGTAGAGGACAAAAGACGCTTAAGATTCAAGGGTGATGTTGAAGAAGATGGCTGATAGCCGGGAGCATAATAGGTGCACATTCATTTTATTTCCTATTACTTCCCATTACTGTGCTTGTAATGTTCTTGTGAATAAATTGTATCAAATATGTTGCTTTTTCAGAATAAACATTCTGTTTTAATTGCTTTAATAAATAGAAAAACCCAGCTTGGAGTCAAAGGAGTCTAAGGAGTCAAATACAACTGGATACAAATATAAAAAATCATTAGAATTATAATTACATATGCTAAAAGCGGCATTATGTGTCATGAATGTTTACATAAGCTATAGTCAACTTGAGGAAAGGTTCAACTCTGTCACAGTGTTGCAAAGCGTCTGCCGTTGCTCTACTTGAAGTTGGTTCACTATGCTGTTGGGAGGGTTTCTAACAAGTTAGAGCATTTCACATGCCGCCCGCTCTGCCTCCTTGGGACCACTGTACTGTGCCATGGGGAAAGGGGATCTCTCTCTGATGGCTCACACTATGCAGCTGGGAAGAACCATCCATGGTAGCCTCTCCCACTTCAGTGTCAACGGCACCACCACAGAGCAGGCAACCAGTCTGCATTGTCGGGTTGTTATAGAAGACAACGGATATCCAATATGTTACTAGCTCTAATGAAATTACACTCCAATAGTCTAGTTCGAAGGCTATTGGTAATAGACACACTATAACCCCCATGTCATACTTGCTGCTTACTTTGTAACACGAGAAGCAGAGTTCATAAAAGCCAATAGGATAGAACCTTTAGGGCGCAATATAAATATACATCAGGTGTTTCGGTAGTCAGAGAGGCTACCCATTCAGATGGCATCAGAGATAAAGCTCCAAAAGGCCTTCTGTACAACTGCCATTACCCAACACAGCTAGCTGGGTCCACTTACTTTACAAATAGATTACCTTTTGATCCACAGGCATAGGTTTTTTACAGTTTATTTGGGGGTTGTGATAAAAGGTCTCTTCAACTGCCCGGTTTATAAATGCCTGAAAGTCCATGTGTTCTGTTGCACCCGCCCAAGAAGATCCAGATTAATCTTTGGACACAGCACAGGTTTGGTCGGCATTCGGTTGCAATTTTAAAGTTCAGTTCTTCAAACTGTTATGTGACTAAAAGATTGATACAACTGATAAACAAAAAGAGTTACTGGATAGCAAGCGTTCACTTTTATAAAAAATATACTATTCCCCCTCCCAGAGAAAAAAAACCCTGCGTGCAAGCAGAGTAACTGAATAGCAGAGAGATGCAACTGTCGAAGAACACATCTGCTAATTTTATTTGTGTCCATCTCTTCTTTCTGTACAACATATTGACACCGGTATGAATACACTTAAGTATACCAATAGGTTTCACTGCTGCTTAGTTTTAAGCCGCAACCAAACTGTAGCATTCAAGGGTTAGAGTTGATGTTCTCCATTTGAAGGTATCACAACAAGGAATCCATGAATTGAACATTGGGTTCTTAATTACAAACTAATCCTTTAATCATGAAAGTGATAGAAACTGGAACTGGGCTGGCTTCCTGGGGTGGGACATAAGAGTCTCACAGGCCCGCTTGTGGCCCCAAATAGCTACTCCAAATAAAACTTGAATGTGGGTGTGGTCAATTGAACACACACACAATTACCTCAACCTGCTTACAATTATACAACACAACACAACCCCATTGGACATGAAGGAAAACAAAAACAAAACAAAACACACATCCTTATAAATACCAGACTACAACATGGGGTCTTTTGTTTTGACATATTTATGAATTTTTTTCATCATTGTCGTCCAAAAAATTGTGCACCAATGGACACAAATCCTTCAGGGTCAGATTTCGACTGATGGACCGTCTAGCGTACCAAAACAGTCAATCAATCTCAAACTCCATTCTCAAATTGTTGCATTTTATATCTAATACAAAAAATATTTAAATACAAATATAACAAACAACAAGTTATCAATGAACTTATATGTTAATTTAAGCATATGTAGGCTTACATGTTGCCCAAAGACAGTGCCCATGCATTCCTCCTTGCACACACGGGTGTGTTAAAAAATAATAAAAAGATAGATACACATTAAAATAAAATGGTTGAAGATGGATAAGGAACCTCATGTTCCCCGAGTTCAGAGTCAAACTGTATTTTAATATTCCAGACATAAATGTTCAGGCACAAATTGTTTTGCCGGTTCACAGAGTGTACCTGCACGGAATTATATTTAGAAATATTGGAGGCAGGATTGGTTTTTAAGGTGGGGCTGGGCCCTTCGCTTCATTATTCACTGAAATGAGTCCATTCCAGGAAAACATGTAAACCGTTTGCACACCCTGAGGTTTCCACAGCCAGATAGGTTTAGATTAAGCTTCTGTGTGTTTGTCATTCCGTTTTTTTGCCATATTACCATAGTCAAAAATACAACAGAGGCTGTTTTCAATGGGGGATTATTGTTCGCAACCACACCCATAAACAATTTTACATGAATTAAAAACCGAAAATGTGGGGGTCGGACATGGATTCCTGCTCCATTACTGCAGATGGTGTCTAAAGGTGCTGTGTGTAGGATTTAGTTTTACTCATCTATAACGTAGGAAAATGGTGGCCTGTATTGGCCTGTAAGATGCCAGTAGGTACTTCCAAAAAAGTGATGATGTTCCTTGATAGATTTAAACATATCATTTAGATACTAGTCTGTAAAACGTTAGTTTGCAAGTAAAATAGCGAATGTCATTGTTAGTTTTTCCTTATGGTGAAAGAGTCTGGGCTACTGTAGACATGGATGTTCAACATAGAGGGCTCTGTGGAAGAGGAACAGCTCTCTATCAAGATATAAAGGCTGCATTCTAAGGTAAAGATAACACAACTATTACTATTTTCATGGGATTATACACTAATTAAAAACATACTTCCGAATATAAGATTCCAATTCTGCCAGGTCTTTTCCACTGATGCCACTAAATTATACACAAGTTAACTATAAATATTAGTATTTTGGGGGAGGAAGAGGGGTGAGAAGAACACAGTGAATTAAGATAACCACATTCACTCTCCTACGTCAGTCGATCTATTTATCTTTTCCCTTCAATTATCTCTCTCTCTCACCCCCTCGCTCTCGCTCTCTCACTCTTTGCCTCCCGCACCACACCCTGTGTCTA
This sequence comes from Pollachius pollachius, assembly GCF_949987615.1. NCBI lineage: Eukaryota > Metazoa > Chordata > Actinopteri > Gadiformes > Gadidae > Pollachius > Pollachius pollachius. The sequence goes on along the minus strand of NC_136946.1, from coordinate 12,834,463 downwards.
TGATTGTATAACTTAATCAACGAGATCATCAGTCATTTTCAGTCACCGCAAGAGAAGGCTGGATATCATAATAGCCTGGTAGCTAGCAGGAGACAGATCTATTGAGGGAGAGAGAGCTTTAGCGAGAGTGTGATTGACAAAGAGAGAGAGAGAGAGATAAGAAAGAGAAAATAAGGTTGTGGTCGCATGGAGAAAGGTGTAAAAAAAAATGAAATGCATCTAGCAATGGTGTGAGAACCATAGAAGCTACAGTTGAATCTGGCTGGCTGTGAATCTGCCCATTATTAGTGAACTTTCTTTGGCTGCAACTTTTACGCAGTCACAGTGGTGACTGTCTTTCCTCGCTGCTGCCACCTCCACACTTTAACAATTATATTTTTTACAAAGGCGCAGTCCTATTAGAGGCCGAAAAACAATCAGCAGACCGCTTTTTGAGAAACTGCTTCCCACTGTGATTTAAATCTAATTAAAAGTTAGAATTGTGAAAGAAAAGCACACATACATACACACACACCTACACACACACACACACACACACACACATCCCATATGTCCCCTTATCATTAAAATATTTACGATCATTAATGTATGATCTTATCAAATGAACGTGCAGGCATGTACGTGCATATCTTCATGAACAGTATTTCATCCTTATACTCATATAGTAATGAAATAATAAAAATGCTAATAAAATGCACAAGACATTTTACATTTACATTTACATTTAGGGCATTTAGCAGACGCTTTTATCCAAAGCGACTTACAATGTGCATTTGTTACAATAAGTACATTTGTCATAAGAAGTGAAACAATATATCGCTGTCGGTACAGTAAAGATGTTCATAGAACCAAGTGCAAGTATTACAATCGCTAGGCTAACCCATTCCCTGTGTAAAGCAATGATAGCAGCTACTGTAGATGCTACACAATTAAGTACCTTGAATAAGTGCAATGTACAAGTGCCAGGACGTACAACATTCAATTGTGGCTGTGCATTGGTTTCTATGCAGAGTCGAGGTGAACTCTGAACAGGTGAGTTTTGAGTCTTTTGCGGAAGCTGGTGAGCGACTCTGCGATCCTGACATCGGCAGGGAGTTTGTTCCACCACTGAGGTCCCAAAACAGAGAAAAGTTGTGACTTCGTTGATCGAACTTTGCTTGCTCTTAGCGATGGCGGTACCAGATGTCCAGCTGAGGTAGTTGAGCGGAGGGATCGAGCTGGGGTGTGTGGCTTTACTAATGCTACAAGACATCCTACCATATTTCATGGAAACATAATGGTTTGTGTTTTTTCTGCATAGTGTTATGCATAGTTGAAAACATCACATCACAAATTGGTATGGGACAATCTACTTTATTGGGTGTGTGTGTGTCTGTTTGTCTGTAACTATATGTAACCCCTGGGAATATGCGGATCAAATGTGAAACTCAGAAATATACACGGGCACATCAATCCTCACAAATTATGACACAAGCATTTATTTTTAGAACAACTTAGTCGGTTATGCAATTCTCTTTTAAGGGATAGATGTGACTGTATACGCCAGGAGCTGTCAAAGGAGAGATCAGAGCAGACATTGCAGTCGGTCCGTTATGGCCTTAATCCATCCTTCCCTATAGGCTCCCTTCAGGTTGCAAGAACAGCTGGGCTGAACTTCTACTGGCCTGCACACTGACATACATGCACACCCACTGGCACACACACACACACACACACACACACACACACACACACACACACACACACACACACACACACACACACACACACACACACACACACAGGCACACACACACACACACACGCGTATACATGCACACACACACACACACACACACACACACAAGCACACAGATCCTTCCAATAGCCATGATCTATGCATGTCTTTGTGTGTGTGTGTGTGCGTGCGTGCGTGCGTGCGTGCGTGCGTGCGTGCGTGTGTGTGTGTGTCTGCATGAGTGGGCGTATGGATAGTCTGAAGTAAAAAAATAGTTGTGACACAGTTTGTCCACAGTAAAATAAAAATTGAGAAAATAAGAGCAACTTAGAATCATTATCCATAATTTGTAACAGAAGAGCCCTTTTAGAGAGATTATTAACCTTAAATGAAGCTGAATATCATCCAAACTCCACCATTTTTATTGGTGTTCCCCTCACAACGTGACTACAACCTTCGGAGGCAAATGGAGGAACATGTATTTAACTATTTCTCAATGGGCAACTTGAGGACAGCCGACCGCAGGGTTTGGGTCATCATATTGGTCGTTAGGACGGCTGTAATGGGCCATGAGAGAGGCTGCTTTGTTCAGGCGCTGTGCTGAATGACCTGTGGATCGCACCATCATCTGCGGGCGGATCGTACCATTAGGCCCCCGATGGAGGGGAACTCCAGACACACTACAGGCTGTGGGAGACAGAACGGAGATGACAGCAGAATGGCACAGAAAATGGTCACATAAAAGTCACCCTCCTAGCTATGATAAATTGCTGTGTGGTGATCTACTTGTGGGGAATGGATCTGGACCCTAATACAAAACATAACAATTGTGCTCTATTCAGAGCACCTTTGCAACAGTCTCTGTCCTTCAGTTGGAGATGTCGTGTCACATAGTGCGTTGACTTCCTTATTGGATTCAGTTCAGTCCATTTGAGTGTGTATGTGTGCACATGGTAAAGGTCACTACCGTATTAAAGCAATGGGGGAAAGGTAGAGGAGAGAGAGTGAGATATGGTAAACAGATTTGGGAGCATAATGCATTATCTTCTAAAGGCAATACACACCACGGTTCATATTCCCTTGGACGGACACTTCTGCCCTGTTTTCTATATTGCATTTCCACTGACAGGATGCCCGTCTGGATAACTTACCGGGGGGATTATATGTTTTTAAAATCATAAATGTCATTCTCGGCAACATGATCGTCTCAGAGCGATAAAACAAAACAAATTTAATGGTGCAAAGTGCATTCCCAAGCCAACCCCTTCGTTAATAACATTAATGCTTCTGACAATAGAGCGATGTAGATGAAAAATGCTTTAGGTGTTTTGAAACTTCAGACACTTAGATTTGTTCAAAATTAACAGAAATAAAAACATCCACCTTTGGTGACAACAATATAAGTGTTTCCCTTAGATGTCGAGCAGAAACTAAATCCCCCCACCCAACCTTTAAAGTAGATTTGTGTTCGTACGTTACAGAGACTCCAGCGTTGCAGCAAGCCAGCTTTCCAATACTCATTAATCTTGCAGTGACTTTCCTGGTGGGATTTGGAGGATTGTAGCCTGTTATGTCTCTACCCACATCGGTGTGCTCTTCCCTGCTGCCAGTATTAGTCAAGAGCCACGGAGAGACATAGAACAGCCCCGTCTCCATGGAGAGGGATGTGGGCAGAATTCACTGACAACAGCACTAGGATTGTACCAATTCCAGACGCTGTTGTGGTGGCTAAAATGTGGGGATAGAGGTTGAATTGACACAAAAATATTAAACTATGGCAGCAAAACCTTGGCTAGACTGACCCACTCTTAAAGTCAACTAGCCTGGTTTGCCTTTTTAAGCTTTCTAGTTAGCAGGGCATGATTATTTTTTAAATGCTTTTTAAACAGGCTAAACTGTCTCGCTGTCAAAGTTAGCTCAGCTGGCTTGCTGTTTATGTAGGCTAGTGAGCTTGTTGTGTTCTTGAAGAAAGTAGTCTAATTCGGATCGCTTTTAACTCACTTTATTTGTTAAAGTATTTCGGTATGGTAACTATGAAGCAAAAGGAGGGGAATTGTATGGACACGCGTGTGAGCGACAAACAGCAGGCCTCTGTATCTAACTCCTTAGTATAGACTGCCGGATGTTTCTGATCTCGTTGGCTTCAGGCCCTGCTTTAATACCGAGTAGGCGTGGCCTATGTGACGTATTGGTTTCGCCCTCCTCACCTGTCTAAAGGTGCTGTCATCTGTGGCTGGAATAGTTATTGCAGCTTATATGTCGGGTCGTGCCCCCCTTGTGGCTATGTATAGTAATTACAGCTAATGTGTTCGATCCTACTTCCTAGTGGCTACGTATGGTAGCACATGTGCTTAAAATACTTAACAAGCTAGACCGACTCATTGTTCAGAGAGCTCACCTGGAGAACTTTGAAAGATGAGGCTAGATAGCTAGCCTTGATCACTGCAAACATTGTAGCCAGCAATTCTAAATAAAAAAGAATGGGTGCAATGGAGGACAGGGGGGTGGATTAGGATTGCAAATGAGGAAGGAAGGGTGAACCTTATAAAAGGGAAAACACCTTAATACTTTATTGCTCCATTAGGATGCATCCTTGCTGACACTTTTTCCTGTCCAACCCTCCTGCCTTCACCCTTGAGGTGTTGAGGCTTTTATGAGGATTTCCTATAGAATGCTGATGAGCCACTTTCTTTTTTTATTCACATCGCATCTAACCAATCACAGCGGAGGGCCTGGCAAAGCTACTAACACTAGTCAGGCTGTTGGTACTGCAGCTGGTCACCCATGGCAACCAGAGCAGTACGGACCAGTTGGAGTTTTATGGTTTAAAATCTGCTCTGCCAATGGGGCTCAGCGGATAAGCAATATTATTTCTATAAACGTTAAAAAAGTAACTGGGCGCATTATGATCTAATTATTCCTGGAAAATGATGGTGGATGTGAGTTGATTAGACGGAAATTATGGTGAACGTTGCTAAACAAATGCTGTGTTTCACTTTGATGTCCAGATTTAAATTCCTAAAGTTGAATCGAGGATTATATACAGATCCGTACTCTCCGTTCACGCACTGGTTGGCATGACGTAGATGACCTCATCCACCATGTCAGATAGAGGCCCTAGTGGACCTCTACGTTGATTACCTCGCGCAGCCCAAAATTGTGACTGTGTCGACTGAAGGCATAGCAACCCATTGTATGTTCCACATAACAAAATGGATGCAAGTTTTACAAAGAGAAAGGTTGGAGATGAGAAAAAATTCCTTTAAACACTGCATACACTTCTTTAATCAAAAATGAAGATGGAAAGCAGAGAACACACAAAGTGTAGCAATACACAAACTAATAGTCACAATGGAACGCAAAAGAGAATAAGGTTTCAGATAACACTTGTCTTTGCCAAAGTGCCAGGAAAATTAGCACTGTTAATTCTTATTTTGAAGATCAAATCAATATCGATGTAACCAGCAAGACAAGTAGTCAGGGTAAACCACCACCAACAGTCATATACTTAGCAAAACATCACAAACAGCCATATACACAAAAATTGCCAATATGAATAATTTACCTTGTATGTGTGAGTGAGGTTGCAATTTGCATTGCCTACTATGGGGGCGCCAAGTGGCCGTGGCCTATGCCTCTATGGTAAGACCGCCACTGGCCATTACCCACATTTATAGAATTTACGAAATAATACAGACAGGCAAATGTTGCTGAACTCTTGGGAAACGCTAATGTAAACAACGCTACACTGCATTCCCACCACCAACTAGCATGGAGTAAGCAATGCAGACCCTCAATTTGAAGAATGGATGGAACTGTGGCTGTGTCCGCGCCACAGGTGTGCGAAAAGTAAGTCTGAGCCTTAAGAATTACAAGACAAAGTTGAAATAATTACGAGGCTTCTATCAAAAGATTTCCAGCCCCTCTTTGCCTTCTGAAGATTTGAGGACCACTTGAAAATGATCAGCGCACTTTAGACCCAGTAAAATAATATGCCACTGTATCTCAGACCAACGACGCAACGCATAACAACTTTTATCTTCGCACATCTTTTATTTATACGTCTTTCATGTTTCACCGACGCAATTTGTCTTGAGGGTATAGGGATCCATTTTTTCTTTGACATTCCTTTGATCCATGAGATGCACACTAAACGTAACACAGAGATGATAGAGGGTCCTTCGGGGTTTCCCTGCTCAACAATTTGAATGAATCTGGCGAACCCATTCTTATGTGGTATGGAAGGGGGGATATGGGGCGAATTCGGGGTGATCTAAAACCTTGTCTATTTCAATTTTTTTGTGCGATAAAAGACCAGAATCCATCATGCCTACTTATTCTAAAAAAATGTATGTGAGTAATTGCTTTCCAACAGACCAGCTGAATCTTGTGACACACAAATTGATAATCCATTTTGCCTTTTCCGAGCACCAACAAAGCTGCCTGGCGTAAAGAAAATTCAAATCGCAGTGATAGATCATGCTGTATGCAGTACATTCATCGGGAACCAACAATGTATTCCATACCCCCCCCCCCCCCCCCCCCCCCCCCCCACCTGCTTGATGGACACCGACATTACGCAAGCACGATTTGCCTAATCCCCTCTTTGCCATATATCAAGATGTTGGTCATACTACACACAGGGGCTGGCAGATGAACAAGTCAATGTAGAACATACTGTACCGAAGATGTGTACAGAGAGCTTTAGAGAACCTACGGACCTCCGAGAAAGCCATTAACTTCGGTTGTGATCCCTATCGCATGCCGTTTGATCAATGTTAGGATTTCAAAACGCTGCTTTAAATGTCACATCAACTAAATATCACATTATTCATGGGGCATAGCCTGGGCCTTAAAGCTCATTTCAGATTTGGATTATTTATTCTAAACGATTGGGTATTCTATGTTGTCAATGTCTCTCAGCCAAATGTCATGAAAGGTAATTTGTATATTGTGCTGTCAGGGATTCCATGCGTGGCATTTTAAATGCCCAGAAAATCGTCATCCCCATTCCCACATTACCACCCCCGCACCGACGGATTCAAAAAAAAAGAAAACAGCAGGGCTTGTACTGCAACACTAGAGGGCTCACATGCATTGCTGATGCTCTGCTTCGACAGCCCCGGCAGATGGATTATGGCCAGATATTGTATTGATTGCTGCTTTGTTGGGTCGAAACAATCCCTTGTTCAGCTCAGTGACTGGCAAGGTGGGATTTAACATCTGAAGGGGCCGGAGCACACCCTGCAGCCATTCTCCAGTCTCCCAGGACACCGTGTGAGGACAGGACACCTTCACAACAAGTTTTAGAAAGAGATAGGGGTGGCGACGTGAGGAATAAAAATTAGTTATTTAAGGAGAGTAAAGAGAGAAAAAGACAGAGAGAGAGAGCTGCTAGCAAACCGAGAAAAAGAATAGCAGAGAAGAGATGCTGCGAGAACGTATCTATGAGCATGACGATGTGGTTTGGTGTCATTCGATTTATTGAAGAAATGTTTGTGTGTTTGTGTGTGTGTGAGAGTGTGTGTTAGTGAGTGATAAAGAGAGAGATATAACGTGTGTGGTTCTGTGTGTGTGTGTGTGTGTGTGTGTGTGTGTGTGTGTCTGCACTAACCCGTTGCGGGTGCGTGTCTAAACCTCAAGCAACAGCTGAGCAGATGGCCCACCCATTGGGAGTCATTAGCCAGTGAAGCTTATTCCTTTTGTCACACACTTGTGTGTCTGTGTGTCTGTGTGTCTGTGTGTCTGACCTCGGAGCCACACCTCAGGGCCAGTTACGCACCCGCACACACCTGGCCTCCCCTTTATATTATTATTATGTTCCTCAACCTTCCACTGGCTCGGAGGTTCCTTGGGGGGAGGGGGTGGGGGGGTTGAGCTAGACAAAGCCAGGGAGAGAGGCAGACAGACAGATAGAGAGAGGGGAAGAAGAGCGCGAGGCAGATAGGAGATGCAAAAACCAATGTCCCGCGAGGGTTCCCCCCTGCGCACTTCCAGCATCAACTTCCCCTCCCCCCCCCCACCAGCACCTCCACCATCTTTGAAGTGTACGCTTGAAGACAAAAAAGAAGGCACGCTATCTTCTTTTTATCCTTCTTTCTTCCGCTGCAGATAAGAGTCCCATGTCAACAAGATTCCTTATCTCCATCTTTCAAACCTCCATCAAACAAACAAACAAGCCAGCAAGGCAGCAGACATCAGGTCTACCCTATCCCTCCCTCCCTCCCGCCCTCTCTCCCTCCCTCCCGCCCTCTCTCTCTCCCTCCCTCCCTCCCTCTCTCCCTCCCGCCCTCCCTCTCTCCCTCCTTCCCTCCCCTGTATCGCTGCCCCCGTCGCATCACAGGTTGAGCCTGCTGTGTTAAATAAAGCACTCTTCCCCTCTAATCTCCAAATGGCATAAATGATTGGGCCAGGGCGACATCGGTGGCAATACAGAGACCACTCTATCCATCATAACAGCCCCCCCAAAAAATATAAAAAGCATCCCAATATGGAGATGGCTGACCCCATGCCAAAACAAGCTGTTCAATTCAGCCCAGCAGTTTATTTTATATATATATATATAAAATATATGAATATATATATTCATGGCGTACATGCTCTTATTTTGCATGATTGACAAGTGGTTCAGTTCAGCACCAGTGTAGATTTAAATGTGGATTGCATTTGTGGCTTCATTTCAGTAAAGGACATAGGGATTTTGTAGATTCTACACGGGCCTTAAAGACAAACAAGGGAGGGTCTGACACAGCTGGCCAGATGTTGTGCTGCATCCGTTAAAACCCTGCAATTCCATAACTCGATAATTTCCTGATGAGGTTGTCTGCCTCGCCTCGTCCGTCATGCAAAAAGACGACAAAAATAAGGAAGCACAGGATTGATCTTGAGAGTAGACATGAGGTATATATATCTTTCCCATCATGCACCTGACAGGGGGGAGGGAGGGGTTGATATTGATGTGGTGGCCCTGGAATGAGGAAAACCCTGATGATTTCCAAACCCGCCTGGCCTTAATCACTGTCATATATTCGATCTACTGTACATGTCTTCCCGGTATACATCCACCCAGAGGGCTGCGGCCATCCCTCATCTCTTCCCAAGCAGGGAGTGGGAATGAACTCCGCCTATGGATTTTCCCTCCAAATAAAGTGGCTCATTCCACTCAAATGGCCATGACCCCAGCACAATTAACCCAGCAATTCGTCACTTTCAAGGGTGTCCACTTAGGGTTTCTGGAAAATGGGCTTACTCGTCTTTTTTTATCTTCTTTTTTTCCCGGATTCACTGATAAGTAATAGAAGAGAAATAAAAAGGTTGGACTTTATGGCAAAAAATAAATGGAATTATTTGACATGTAGCCTATACTGAGACATCTCTATCCTCTTCGTCATCAACTTCTGCATCTCTCCGTCCGTCTGCTTCAGGCTCCTCATTTCAGTTTACATTGTTTAATCTATCATCTATCTCTTCAATACATCTAGAAATTATCCATGTAAGAACTGCCCCCTTGCGAACAACATTAGTGAAACACCTATCATATCGGGGTTGTGCGGTATCATGTTATGGTATGCCGTTGCCTCATAGCCACTGGGTTACCGAGGCTCTCCTGGCCTGGTAATAACTGTTCAGCTACCGGTCCCCTCCTTCCGCCCGTCTCCCCCGACCCAGCACTAGTTGAATGAAAGTGCCATTGATTTCCTATGGAGGCACAGAGCCAGGTCGCATGCACATGCACATGTGGTGCATCAGGTGTTAATGAACATCGATGCTAATCTAATCACCCCTAGAATGCACGAGGGGCAACAAAAGCATTTGCCCAGAGAGAGAAAGAGAGAAAGAGAGAGAGAGAGAGAGAGAGGCTTCAAGTTAAGTTCCCTGAGGATTGCACCTATCGCTAGCATGCAGGCATTCCAAGGGCGAGAATTAAAAGGGAATAAAAATGAAAGGAGCACTCACTGAGGAAATAGTAGAAGTTAAATGTGGCCCGAAGATACTTTCTAGGGCGCATATTTGCATACAGTTACGTTTATAAAACTTCACATCACTTTCATTTCAAAACTTCAGCCGGGGTAGAATACAAATTGTGTGTTTTATTACAGGAAATGCGTCACAATTATACAGTTATTATTGGGCAATTGAAGTAAAAAATTTCAATCTCAATATATTCTATTGGACCATGTCACAAATCCAAATAAACCAGGATATTATAAACTGCTTCAGAAAACCCATTTATTTTTCTTCTATATTTCGGTAAAGGATGAATTATTTGTATTATTCATCTGTGATTTTGACTCCAAAAGGGACTACAGTCAACAACGGGGGCCCAACCACAAAGCATTCATAACTTGGGACGATTAAGGGGCTCATATATTTCTAACCTGAGCCTGAATGACTTTCATGAAACCGAGTAGCCTTTCATCTGGCTACTAGAGGCACACACAGATGGGTAAACTAACCCTAACTCTATTGTGACAACTGCCTGTTTTATTAATCAGATTAAATGATGTTCAATAAACGTGTATACTTTTGGAAAATATAACCAAACAGACCGTTGTTTGCATCATGCCAGTTGTAGCGTTAATAGCCCACGGCCAGTTGTGTCATTATTTGGGTGACAGGGTGTCACCTGTTGTATCCACAAGCCATGGTTCACAGCTGACAACCCTTCCCAAGTGCCGTACCATCGCTTGATTCTCCTGACACTACTTTACTCCCTTGATCTCTTGAGCTGTTAGAGCTCTCTCTGTGATATTCCATTCGCTTCTTCTTCCAACCATATTGATCACTGACTTAAAAGGTAGAATGCTGAGGTAGAAGTCAACAGGATCTAAAGGCCCAAAAAATAACCAGAACATATTACAAAGGGAAACACAAGTATTATCAAGAATATGTCTCAAAGTTGAATAATATATCTCAAAGTCAGCCAATAACTCTTGTGTTTATAGGGGCTTTGTGTAACTTGTACATTCTCAGTCTGCAACACAGTAGCTTAATTCAGCTGAACTCTTGTTGTAATATGAGTGTAGTGTAATTAGTCACTGCCTTTGCCATGCAAGTGTACGATAATTGGTCACCTGCTTGGCTACATAACCAGGAGGGTAAACAGACCCCATTTAATCGTCTTGAAGGAATAGAAGGAAATTGATAGATTTAAATTCCGTGAGATTGCAATGGATAAAATGCAACATTATTTTCTGACGCTCAATACACACCTTGATAACCCTTAGCAACATAATTAGAAGTTAATTATAGATTCCTGTTGTCGATCTCTTTCAGGGGTAATGTCTACAAAAAAGGTTGACTCTGATTCTGTCTGTCTGAATAAACAAAATTATCATGTTGTCATAGCGTTAAGATAAGCTTTTATCCCCAATGGCTAGGCTATCCTAACCATTGGGGTTTGCAAAGAGAATGTTTCAGCTGGGAGTCAAACACCCTAAATACTGAACTATCTTGCCCCACTTAAGCACCGATGAATACAACCTGGCAAGTAAACCCATAAGTATCTAGTCATTATGGTACTTTGGTGGTCAGTATATAAACACACTAAGGCCAGTTGCTCAATTTTACCCCAACCAACACTTATGTCTGTCAGTTATGTGCTTGCTGATTGGCTCATTGTCTTTCAGAGTCTGAACACTTCAAACTTCTGGAGAAGAACCACACAACAAGCTGCCTCGCTCTGTTCATTCACAATCAAAGGAAGGTTAGGGAGGGAAAGAGCTTATTAGGGAACATCTTTTTAGAAAACAAAGCAGCTGTTCCATGTACAAAATGGATCCTGCTTCACCAACTCCAAAAGCATCTTTAAAAATCCATGCCGATATGCCCACTGGATATACAATGTGGAAACGGACAAACAAAAAGCCTCCAGCTATTAAAGCCATCGTGTCTGGGTCTCCAGGAGCAACCATCAACCAGTAGCGGCAGGGAGATGTTATTCTTTCAGAGGCAGATCGGAACACATCAAGGCGTCTTTACAAAGTGCTGCATTAGTGTGTCCAAAGGACCATTGTTTACCTTCACCATTTGACGATTCATGCCTTCTATCTCGTCTAGTAGGCTTAATCAAAAATGTTTTCACTATGAAACTCTGTATACTATTTTACCATGTAACTTATCTCCAAGTTACTTAGATTGTGTTTTAGATACATGTCATTATGTTGCAGGTATGGGGTGACACCTTGTTCAAGCATGCCTACGTGTAGACTGCGGACATTTGGGTTTAAACCCACAACCTTTTGACTAGGAGTCTAAACTAGGCTTTCAAGTCTTTTAGGGTTAAGGCCCACCATGCACGATCCCGACCAGAAATCGATTGTACACAGACTTGTTGCCCCACAATTTGTTGTACATGGACAACGGTTCCTTAAGGGCACTTGCATAAATAGCACCAATTTTCTTAGTAACTCATGAGTGTTCAATTCCACATCATTTGATGGCTCGCCTATTCTTGCCTAAAGGCACACCGGTATTCTTTGGTCCATTGGTGGGAAAATGCCAAAAATAAATGTCAGGCTGTTCCCATTTCTCGTCCAAAATGTGTTTTTTTTGGTTTGTGTAGTTTCAGTGTAGTCGTTTGTGGGGATGTTGGTGCCATTATCATGTTAATTCCCTGAACCTAGTAACATGAGTTTTCTTTAAACTCAGTATATCGTTCCCATACCTGGTTTTCCCTACACCGATTCAAATGCAGCGTGGGGCATGTAAGTTTGGTCTCCAAACAATATCAATCACAAGCTTATCATCTTAAAGCTCAATTCCACTTTTTCTGAAACACATAATTATAGATTATAAAATGAGTACAAATCCCAAGTAGCAATATCCTACCATGCTGCGACAAACACAATCACACACATGCACACGTGACAATCACAGCTTCTCTTTCTCTCTCACAAACACACAGACCGACACAGAACTTCTCATTCTGATGACTGCTTAGAATAGCAAGCTAATTATGTTAGGGTTAATTTGACAAATATTAATGTGACTGACACACAAAATATTGTTTTAAAATTAAAAGAAAAGTAATTTCATCTATGTAATTTAGATCCAGACTCTTTGAAAGTGGTTTACCCTTCAGATTTCAAGAGCTATTGTTTCTATATAAATATATAAAATAATAAAGACTAGGTTTAATTGCTGTCATCATGAATAAAAATAAGAATTGTCCCAGAATATGGGATCACTCCAAACACCCATCATTTTACGATATAATCGTTTCCTATAATTAAACTCACAACTCACAAATGTTTTAATTCTAGCCAGCACATCACCAATAGGACACACAAAGCACACTGTGTAAACAATGCCAATTGCTGTGACCTGTCTTTGAACAGTTACCATTGAATGATTAAAGAAACCCCCCCCCAAAAAAAAACACCACTGCAGTGTCGGAGCGCATCAGATCCACACACTTTAAATAAGCGACACAGAAGTAATAAAAGGTATAGAAACAGTCTCTCTCTCTCTCTCTCTCTCTCTCTCTCTCTCTCTCTCTCTCTCTCTCTCTCTCTCTCTCCTCTCTCTCCTCTCTCTCCTCTCTCTCCTCTCTCCTCTCTCCCTCTCCCTCTCCCACCCTCCCTCAACTCTCAGCCATCGCTGAGTCCTCACAGAAAGGCATTTGTTCAAAGTACCCCAGACCCCAGTCAGCTAGAACTCCCTGCCTCGCGGGAGTCGCCATCATCTGCGGCCGGAGCCAGAAGGCCTGGCGATAAGGCCTGGAGGACCAGCCGCCCGGTTGGTAGAGATAGCCAGGCATTAGGAGAGGTGTGTATCAGCAGAGAGCAGAGAGCAGAGCGCTCTAGCTCAAGTTAAAAAACCACGAGGACCCGGGACGGAGGAAAACCGGGCTTCCCATGGTTCTCTCACGGAGCCAACCGGGACAAATACATAGAAACACGTTTGTGGTAATGATGGCCTCGTATGAACACAGTATGATTAATCCCCAATCTAAATACTAATGATATTAAAGCCTATGTGCAATGTAATTAACTGAAAATAGCGCTTCAATCGCTCTCATGCACAACCAGACACCCTGACTCAGGATGAATAAGCACACGGTGAACAGGAATAGGCTGATCTTTTCAAACTCAGCTCAGCATTCCATGTCAATTGAAAGAAGGTCAATCAGAATATGCCCTTTTGCTTTTTACTGTACCTCCCTCCCTCATTGACATTATGAGCACCCTTGATCATTCAGAAAGGCTACTGTCGTTTATCCTCATCCGGGCATGGCCCACCCAACGTCCAGGTGGATCTCACTCAACACTTTCAAAGCCTAATCAGCGAGAAACTTTCTACACAACTCAACGGGTGCCCTACTTCTTCCTATCATCTGAGTGAGAGAGAGAGAGGGAGAGAGAGAAGAGAGAGAGAGAGAGAGAGAGAGAGAGAGAGAGAGAGAGAGAGAGAGAGAGAGAGAGAGAGAGAGAGAGAGATGTTGGAGAACTAAACCGAAGTCAACAAGTTCCCCGCTGATCTGACGCTCATCAGAACCATGTTGTTAAATATAAGTCGATGCTCCGGGGGGGGGGGGGGGGGGGGGGGGGGGGAGCATATGGAGATACGGGCTCTGCTCCCCTCTGTAGGCTATGTTGCAGCACCATGGTGAGATTGTTTTTTGTTTTCTTAACACCACAAACCATGGGCTGTGAACCCAACACACACTTGCACACTAATTGGGAACGCATGTACTGTATGTTGGTATGCTAATGCTAACGCCTGGGTGCAGCGGCTTCTGTGCATGCAACAGCCTCAGGCCAGCGGTACGCTTTTTAGAGAGACAGAGACAGAGAGGTATGGTGCAGTGGTGCAGAGTCTGTACATAGGCAAGGCTTTTTGGCCTCCAGCGTTGTCTAACTCTGAACCCGTATCCGTCATTCACACTTCTGACCACACTCACACCCACGCACGCACGCACGCACGCACGCACGCACGCACGCACGCACGCACGCACGCACGCACGCACGCACGCACGCACGCACGCACGCACGCACGCACGCACGCACACACACACACACACACACACACACACACACACACACACACACACACACACACACACACAGACGCACACACACACACACACACACACGAGTACCCATCATGTTACCCATGGAAATGTATTTTGTTTCCATATAGAGGGTGAAGCGAGAGTGAGATTCAATGTGTTGATAGTCGGAGAAGTCGGAAAATTCTCCGCCAACTCTCATGTCAGGCGACCTTATTTAAAACATTAAAAACACATTAAGATTCTCATAATTGACATGAACCTCAAAAATCATTAGGATCCATCACCAAAAAAGGAGGGCAGATTACAACTTTACTCTAAACTCAAGGGGATGTGAGGGTCTCTGTCCAATGACGTGAAATCCCACGCAGAGTTGCGTGGATGTAATCATAGCCGTCCATTTGCTAGCAGGTCAATGAAAGGGGTTCAATCTTATCACAAGGTTAATGATATATCGCTCAAATAACAATGCGTTTTTATGTGAGATAACATGCCAGGTTACGGCCCTATTCCCCCTTTCAGCAATGTTGGCAATAATGCATGCCAGTGAAATTGCACAGTACAATAAGATTTAGTTTTTCCATTTAATCTTCCTTGCCATCCCACACTGCAATAAACATCTATAATCCCACAGAAACGAGATACAACAATTCATCTGCAAAACATTGCCGGAATGGAATGAAACAGCCGAATATCAGGCAAAAAAACATATAATCACACGACACAATGCACACAGGGCATTCAATTAACAAAGGAAACACTGCAGCACAATACGAGAGCCCAGCCTTTCGTAACAATTGAATCACTTCCAGCTCCAAGAGTTGTTCGAGAAGTCACCCTGCTCCTCAGGTTGGGTCTCTTTTCCATCAAACCTGTTAGACTAGTTTTTCATCTCGGTCAGTATGGAGGGAGCGGAATTACACACAGCCAACCTTCCAGAGCGTCTCATTCTTCAGTGTGACAGAAACGCAGACCTTTGCACCTTGTTAATTTATCAGAACCCAAATCCATTCGTGAAACACAGGGCGGTTCCATTTATAAAACCAACCAAATTCGTTGTTGTCCCCCGAAACGCTCCAACGTTCAGATGCATTACAGATAAGGCTGGTTGGAATTGTGTTTCACCATTTTTATTATCATAGTTGGAACGCCTGATAAACAGAATGAGAGAGAGGATTGAGAGAGTGAGCTAAGCTGACAGAAAGCGAGGGCAGAGCAAGTGAGCCTGTGCCAGTTTGTGAGAGCTGATAACTTTTATACAGAATACAGTATGAATACAGATGATATTTCCCACCCGGAAGATAGCTCTAGCATTGGAAATTCCTGCAATGCTGCATGGCATTTATGGTTTGCTATACAGAGCAATATAAAATAAAAAATGAAAAGACTACACCTACAGTATTAGGCATCCTCAGTCACAGCTGGAGTCTGAAAATAATTTAAAAGCCGGAGCCAGGAGATGTCAGACAAGTTTCTTATGTTTTTCCTTTCATCACACTTTTTTTGTTCTTATTTATCTCATTACCATGGGCCTGCATAGCGGGCCATTAAAAAGTGTGTGCCCTCAGCATTAGGAGCAACACTAAAACACTGGCCTAATGCTAGGTGATAAATGTACACTCAACACTGGTTATGATGATGAATGGAACGTCCAAAGTGGAAGCCGTGCCAGGTGTAGGGCGACAAAGAGAATGAAACCAGGAAAAGGTGTGAAAAACTGCCAACATTGCCGCCAATTGCAGATTGGAAATTTAATCCCCAAGGGACAGCAGAACCATGAGAGAACCGGGCTTCAATCAAGTGCTACTGGACTTTACTTCCAAGTTAAAGAGGGTCAGTGGGTCTCAGGGTTTCAGGGTTTTAGTTTCCATGTGTGTGTGTGTGTGTGTGTGTGTGTGTGTGTGGGGGGGGTTGATAGAGAGTCAAGCGAGTAGCGGGGCAGAGAGGCAGAGGTAAGTGAAGGGGTGTGTGTGTAGGGAGGGGGCTACCCTGATAATTAAGACATCAGTAAAGAGAGTTCAGTGTGTCAGCAGCATTGCAGACACACCAGCATCCAGCCATCCAATACATTATAGCAACCTTTCTATCGCCAGAGAAAAACACCTAGCAAGAGAGGGGCACGGGGGGGTTGGGCTTCTGGTATATCGAGGGGGAACTGATCAATGGGATATTTCACAGGGAGGGGGGGTAGGCAGACAGGGAGAATCGGGGAGAGAGCGATGAAAGAGCGCAGCGAGAGAGAGAGAGGGGAAGAAGGAGAGGGGTAGAGAGAGAGAGAGAGAGAGAGAGAGAGAAGGTATGAGAGGCAATTTAATGGCAACCATCTTAGATAATAAGAGAAGAGAAAGCGGGAATATAAATAGTGATCCGGAGACTAATTCTGGATCTAGATCCGGAGCTAATTTTAGGAGGGTGTTTAAGCTACTTCACTGAGCATCAAGGGTAATCAATTAAAAAAGGGCTTTTAGTCGAAAGCCTTGACTCCAATTACTCCCAAAATGCAATTATTCTCTGACTCACTACCCCTCTTTCCTCCCTGGAAATGGATTTTTTATTAACTGTGTTAAAACAGATGCTGTTACTGGCTTTAGGTAGTTTGATACCGCCAACCCTGCAGAGTCATATAAACAGACAGCTTAATGTCTAAAAGGTATGCACGTCATCTCTGCTGGGGAAATATACGGTTTGCGTTACTTTACAGCGTAAAGTTTAACATTCTGAATGCAATTATTATGCCACCATTACTAGCTTCACAGAAACCCAGCTTCCTGCTGATTGGATGGTTTAAGCGTCTTGACCTCTTACAACAGGAAGGATCTGAGTCAATAATGTGTTGTGGATCTGAGTAATTTAACCTCATGTAGCAATAGAGATGTGAACACAATCTGCCTCTCAAAACATTTAAGACGGGATATCTCTAACCCTACACCAGATGTATTGAATGGGGTTAGAAATAACACACACACAGGACAGGTTTCTGCAAGTTATACAACAAAAGAACCAAAGGACTAGGCCAGCAATTGGGAATCGTATGTTTATCAACTTTTTGTAGGAATGAGTTTGAATGCATCAACCAGAGGCAGCTTGCTGGGTTCATCGGGAATTTCAAACTCCATCAGCAAGCCAATATCTCAAATAAATATAAAATGTAGTTTTATGTGTTTCTACCGCAAGAATTGAAAATACTAAACCAAAACCAATCACATACAACTGTGAATTACAGCAATATATAGCAGCCGGTGACCCAAGCGAATCAAATGTCAGTTTCCATCAGCAGGTGCTAAACAATCGAACGCTATTATGAAGTGCGAGGCTGTGTTCCCAGTGTGTCCTCATCTTTAAAGTTCCTTTATTTCAAAAGTTCCTTTCTTGTCCCACCACGACCCTTAAACTGAACCATCTGGCACGGCTTCTCGTTAATGAAATAGTCAGCGAGTCTTAACGAGTGCACAGCCGTTAGCTTGTTAGCCGTTAGCTCCAACTCCAGCTCCATCTTACACTGGAGAACAGTGCCCGTTTTTATGCACGCATTAACATGCCTCTCTTGAATTTGGGTATGGGTGCAGTGGTTCTTGTTATTTATTAAACGATTAACAAACAAGCTAACACAATGAACCGACACAGCAAGCACCCTGACCTCCCTTCACCATAGCCACCACGCCCCCCCTCCCCCGGCATTGACCGACATCTGCGGCCTTGACATCCTCGCCCTCCGTCCCCGAACTGTGTCATGTTCTGTTCTAAAGCTTTTGCCCTTCCTAGTGTTCAGTCAATCAACAGTCAGTCAGCCAGGGTGCCTGGCCGTAGCTCCAGCGGTGATGCAGGAATAAGCTGCCTTTCTGTGTGTTTGACAGGTTAGCGGACACTAATCCACCGCCATGGAGAACTCCCCAGAGGGATAAGGGACAGGGAGTTCACCTGTCATCACGTAGACACATTTAAAACACAGAGCCCTAGCACATGCTTTTTTCTTTTGGGAAAAAATGTATACATATAATATTAGTAAAAATAAATGGAAACTATATACTATACTTGAGTAGTAGGCCTATTTAAAAACAGTATTACTTTAAAAGTTAAACACATTATTACACCGAATGGATAGAGAAAAAAACGAAAAAATTATTTTAATATCATTGTTTAGAAAGCTGTTACTTTTCCAACATGCGGAATAAATGGTAACATATTATTCATGTTCTTTTTACAGGGGAATTTGCTGAGGATATTGCCTCTCCGTCACAGATTACCTCTATGTCTATACTAAAAGTGTGGCCTTTTTCATTGCAGCTATGAGAATGTGCGAGCAGTAGATCTCTGGGGAAAGCAGGCATCACCCGTCTTGCCGCCATAAGTTACAGTTGCTACACATCAGCTGTGGGAGGATAGCATGTGTGTGTGTGTGTGTGTGTGTGTGTGTGTGTGTGTGTGTGTGTGTGTGTGTGTGGGAGAGAGATTGAGAGTGAGATTGTGGCCTAGATATGCAATCCTGACAGCAAGTCACCATCAGACACCTCATCAAAGAAATAAATGATCCTGCCATAAACGCCTTCCCCCCCACCCACCCATGCATAGGGATCTGCCACTCATTTCCAGTCAATGGTAACACATCACGCTAGGTTATGAGGTAGAACTAATGAAAGAAATGAATCAGATTGCTTCGCTTTCTAAGTAGAGGGAAAAACACATTAATAGATGGTTAATGATAGGTAATCACCATAGTAGTCTAATGAGTTATCTTTCGAAGATATGATGTGGTAGAATCGATCTCCTTTGCCAAGGCTGCGTTTGCTATCAAATCCACAATTGTAATGGTTATACTGTGTGTTCTTCTCAAGTCGCTTGTGTTCTTGTGTTGTCCTTCAGCTTGGATACAGACCTGGCATAAACCAATGCAGAATAAGAATGGCATTGGATGCATGTCATTCGCGTCCTTTTCTTAAAATTGCGAACAGTAAAATAGGTTTCTCACAGAAAATGTATCATGTACTGACCTAACACAAACTGTGAAGCAAAATATTGAAATTGAGCAAAAGTTATAAATTGGGTTTTATTTTAAGTAACAAGCCTTCAATAGACTATAGACTATATGTAATTACAAAAGGAACAAACACATTACATATATGATCACATGATGTACCAAAGTGCTGTTGTAGTGTTTTACTTGATTTCTCAACTAGAAAAATAATTGCTGATTGTTAATACTTTAAATTGGACATTCATTTATTGAATAAAAAAACATGTTTTGCCTGAATGGACTTTGATCTTGATATTTGAAGGTTGTATCCTTATATTCCCCTACATAATTCCTTTTCTCTGAATTTATGGTTTGGATAAATGGTTCAGTAACTTTTGAAACTTGGTTCTGACAACCAGTTCGGAGTTGAAGACTCAGTGGACGGAAAAATGGCAGTACATCTAGCCAGACTGTATACCTGTGAACAAAAGCTGTCAATCAAGGTAAAACAAGGTCCGTTTGGGTGTGGGTGTGATTGTGTTGAAAGTGACCAATAACAAGAGGGGCAGGGCCTCCCTTTGTTTTCCAAGTCATGTGGACCCTTGCGAGCAGAACTTAACTGCCGGAACAGAGTTAACCTGTGGCAGAGTGTGTTCCCGCCAGCGCCCGCCAAGCAGTCACGTTCTCGCGGTGGAATGCTGTGTGCGCCTGCAGCTTAGTTCAACACACGGGAGTCCCCTTCTTTGTTTGGTTCCTCGCTTGCCACTTCCTGTACAACTCTTGGTTGTTGAATTAGTGCGCGAGGACTTCTATCGTGCAAGTGGCAGTTATTATCTGCAAGTGTGAAGTGATATAATTTGCTCGTGAGCATGTTTCACCACACCGACCACATGTGAGATAAATCTGAAGCCATAAACAAATCAGTACGTCTTTAACTCGAATAACATTGTCGAAATCGTTGTCATCGTATAGCTGCAATGTCAGATTTACCTTTTTTTTTGAATGGTTGGATTGGGGGGGTTCCTCCTTCCCGTTGTGCCCAACGCTTGCATGACCATCCTAACCCCACCGGACAACCCCCAAGCCGACCCTCCATCCGTCACTCCAGCCACAGGGGAACCCCCCAAGCAGCAACATCCATCCCTCCTTCGCTCCTTCCATCCCATGCCACAGAGGAGCGTTGCGCCTGGGCCCATCAGTGACCCAGGGATGCCCAGGCAGATAGATAACAATCCCTGCTGCCTGATTCTCTGCTGCAAGGTTTGCGGCACGAGTGCCTGATAAAGGCGTTTCAAAATAGCACCGCCGGTGCATCAGGTTCAAGCCATGACGACGCTTAAAGTTAACAGGCCAATGGCATGTCAGCCTCTCGCCAGCCTGATGCGGCGTGAAGCACTCTGTGTGTGTGTGTGTGTGTGTGTGTGTGTGTGTGTGTGTGTGTGTGTGTGTGTGTGTGTGTGTGTGTGTGTGTGTGTGTGTGTGTGTGTGTGTGTGCGTGTGTGTGTGGGTAAGCTGAGAGCGTCCGCGGGAGGGAAATAGAGAGATAGAGATTGAGAGAGGGAGGGGCGGGAAAGCGAGCGAGACAAACACTCCAACATAGATGGACACGGACTGTTGCTTTCACGACGGAAAACAAGGTGTTGCGAGCGCTCCTGCAAAACGTGGCAGAGTGCTAATCGACTATTCCCTGATGAGTGTTTGTTGACCTTGCATGCGCGGGCGTGTGTGTCTGTCTGTGTGCAGGAAAGCATCTCTGGATGGTGGGAGAAACGGGGGGGAAGGGGGGGTACTGGGCGGCCATAAGATGCGGATCCGCTAGAGTTTAATTGCTTGTGGTGGCAGTCAAAGTCAATATGCTGGTCAATGGGCCGTGCATCCTGCGGGTTCATTTCCCCTTAATCACTCTACACTGGCCCTACCAATGCATAAGTCTGTCATTATTAGAATAATACGAACGGCTCTGCTGAAGAGGGCCCAGGACAGAAATGAGAGGGACATATGCAGAGGAAATTAATCAAACGCAAACACAGAGCGAGGGATGGGCGGGATTATGGCTAAGAATCCTGGGTAGCTGGAAAGTAATAGAAAGGCTGCACAGCAGCTGGCTTTACAGTGCAGAATAATGCATACACGGTTAATGCAATGCAATGGAAGCACATACATGCACAAGCACAACTGGGTTGAGGGCGCACGCAACACCTGCCACAGCCAGGTATGTGTATTCATGTAGCACAATTCAAACTCGGAGGACATGCCCAGGGCTTTGCATTGGCAGGCAGGCGTCTTTAAAAGACTATGGATGACATGTGGGAAAATAAAAGTATTTGAAATTGAGAGTCGACATTTGAATTAAGAATTCCTACACTTCCAAACCAATTTCTCCTACAATTCCAATGAACCATTTACAAGGGACATGGAGAGCAGCAGCATCCATCTATAATTGAAAATATGTGAAGATACACCAGGCGACACATCTGCCCGTGCACAGCTGAAAGGTGTAATGTTCCTCAGAGCAGCAGCCCAGCAGAATCCTCAGTCCTAAACCAGCTGCTGGCTGGCTCTTTCAAAATGTCTGCTCTTAATTAAAAACAGGTGGACACAGTTTGATTAGCTTGTGAAAACATACCGGGGAAGTGAAGGGCAAAGGACAGATCCCATCTCACGCCTTCCTACCTGCCTTCTCCCTCACTGCTCAGCTTAACGATGGAAGCTTGTTTTGATGTGAAATGATTACGATCAAGTGGAGGCAACCCGGCAGGTGCTATTGAAAAAAAACAGAATTTGAGCACAGACATTGACAGATAATAGCAATTGCCATTTCTCACTCCTTGTGCGAACTGTCAACCTTGAGTGACATGACAAATTATTCATAAATCTATATATGGTATTTAGTGTTAATTACACTGTGAAAAAAACGATTCACAGTGTAATTAAGGTAATAATCGTTTATGTGCATGCTTCAATCATTTTTTGTTTCTCACATTAACAAATCAAGATGCAACACAATGAAAGCGGAAACCCTCACACATGCGCATGTTGTCCGTTTGGAGCATTGGTTCTCATAAATGAACAATAAATGAAGTGTCTGCAAATCTAATACCAAATGAAGGGTAGGGGCATTACAGCGAGGTGAAAGGCTTGAGATCAGAGGACATTGCATGGATAAGTAGCTTTTTGCCTATTGTTTTTTTTTTATACTCATCACTTTAATAACTCTGATGTGCGCCAGATCCTGTATGACTGACCTTCCAATCTATTCTTAATCGTGTTCCTCATAATGTTCCTGAAACAATTGAATATTCTATATTTAGAAGCTGAGAAGTAGACTGAATAATTGTCCAGGGAAGATATTGGAGGGATTATCTCAGGACCTGATTAGAAGGTGAAGCGGTGGCCAGTGTAGTTAATGTACCATGCACCTGTTTTCTCTTTAAAAACCCAGGAGTAGCAGGAAGAAGGAGGAGGAAGGAGGAGAAATGGAAAGAGAATATGTTCCTGGCAGCAGTCTTTGATCTTTTGTTTAGTACATTTCTGTTCATGTGTTAACAAAGGTGCTATCCGTGCTATCACAAACCCTGCTTCCATCCCATTCATTCGCATTTTTCTTTCGTCATTATGTTGAAAGAACTCAAGTGTTACAAGTACAAAGTATCTCTTATCAAAAACGTACTGGTTGGTGCTGCACTGGTCAGCATGCCATGGCTGGAAGTGATGCTGTAGGGGTGTTTCAGCATGTCCTGCGGTGTAATGCGCTGTCCGGCATCCAGATGCAGTATTCTCTTCAGCAGGTGCGCCAGTATCAAGTGAATGGTTTTCAATAGCCACGCACTCCATAGTCCAGATATCGATGGCTCATGCCAAAGGTAGGCCTAACGGAGGGCCTCCGGAGCCCTTGATGAGGAGGAATAGGCATACATTAGTGTCACCATTCAAACTTAAGAGTGAGAGCCTGTGACTTTATGTGGGTTACTTGCACCTTCAGGTCCCTCCATCGAGACCTACTTCCACCTGAGCCACATGGTATGCTAGCCTACGCAGAGTTAATGATATTGACTTTGAATCATTTAAAGTTGTGGATCAGGATGATGTTATCTAGCTTGACATTGTCATTGTTTGTTTGATGGGATGATTATCCTATTCTCAGCGTTCACGTAATAAAAACAGAATTTGAGTTATTTAAAGCATTCGTTGCTAGTTATTTATTATCGTATGTTGACAGCCAAATCAATTTCCCATAAGACTTACTTTTATGTTCTCAATGGTTGTACAATGGTTGATGTTCTACAAGTAAAAATGTAATATTATTGATAATGGGGCACAACAGACCTGGTTCAGAAAATCAAGATGTCCTCTACGGTCAAGACTTGGTAACCTTCCAGATTCTGGAAATCCAGGAGACTCATTTGTAGGAGGTGGAACTCCATGCAGAAGTGGAGCTTATGTGTGAAACAACTGCTCCGTGGCACATCTGTCTTTGTCACGTTTCTTGAATCTCAGTCACATGGCAATCTGGGAACATATGGTCGTGACTTTGCCACATTTCTCCTGACCCTAGATAGGGAGGGAGGGGGGGGGAGAGGGTGAAATGTATTTGAATAAGACTGCAGCCAGGACGCAAATATTGTGTTTTTCTTTAGCAAATATATTGAGACTGTTAATTTGATCAATATGAACTAACTGAAAATGTTCTTTGTCAATCGCAATAAATCTGTAATCCTATGGGATTTAACAGAATCATACTTCTATATTATTTCACATTTTAACAGATTTAAAACTGTGGCCCATGGGTATACATTGCTAAGCTCTTTAATGCTCTTTGCCTCACATTTCCTAGGACTCAACAGCAATTTAAAGAACAACAACAATTTAATACCACAAGAGACTCACTATCTCAATTAATTAGTGTATAGACTAACCTGATCTACTTAAGCTCCGTGTATGTACATGACACATATCAGTGCTCTTCTCAACGGCTCCCTTCAATAAAGCCATGACAATCTCATGGTAACAGGGAGAGCCAGGAGGTTAACAACCATTTCAAAAGCAATGGAGTCGTTTGGTGTTCTTGAACGTGACAAAAGCATTTATTGCCTTATTGTCAGCTTTGCTTTCTCTTATGCCTAGCCGCAAATGTACGTACGGGCCTGTGGGATGA
>NC_136946.1:12759628-12804628 GCF_949987615.1 Pollachius pollachius | reverse complement strand
CTTGATTCAAACACACTGGAGAGAGGGAGAGGGAGTAAGAGGTAGAGGGAAAGTAAGGTGAAGGAGAGAAAAGGAGCGAGAGAGAGAAAGAGAGAGAGCGCGCAAGAGAGAGAGAGAGCGAGAGAGAGAGAGAGAGCGAGAGAGAGAGAGAGCGCGAGAGAGAGAGAGCGAGAGAGCGAGCGAGAGAGAGAGAGAGAGCGAGAGAGAGAGAGAGAGAGAGAGAGAGAGAGAGAGCGAGCAATATCTATCGGGAGAGAGGAATAGATACAGGGATGAGGGAGGAAGATAGAGAGAACGATAGAGGGAGAGCTATACTCCATCCACATCTCCAAGCAGGGTGAATAATCCTATGAGCCCGGCCACTGTGCATTCATCCAGAGAGGTGGAATAATCGAAGCAGGCCAGCGCCCTGGAGTGGGCTCAGGGTCCTCAAACTCATTGTGTTTGTGTTTATTTGAGTCGTAACCTGTGAACCCCTATTCAGAAAAATTGCCTCGCTGCTGACAATAATGTGTGTATGTGTATGTGTATGTGTTTGTGTTTGCGTGTGCACGTGTATGTGCATGCGTGTGTGTGTGTGTGTGTGTGTATGTGTGTGTGTGGGTGGGTGTGTGTGTGTGTGGGTGTGTGCTTGTGCTTGCGTGTGTATTTGAGTGTGTTAGGGGGTGGCAGATCAGTCGACTTATATGTGATTACTTTTGTTTGTTTGTTTAAATCGTTTTTTATCTTTATTGGGTGGGCCCAAAGTGCACCTCTGTCTTACCCATTTGCACGGATCCAATTGTTATGTAACATTTCTTTCTCTAATATCGTAAAGGTGACCTGCCTTCCGCTCAACATCCTTTTCCCCTGGCCCTGTAATGGCAGCGCAGTTTATTTCCTAATGGGAAGTGATTGTCTGAAACACAGCGGTAAGTCATTCACATTCAACACGTGCAACGTACGTGACAGAGCTGAAGGACGGGTAGTCAATAGAAAAATGGCCCCGATCACTAAAGTGATGAGAGCTTTAATGATATTGATTATTTTTATTGTGGTATATTTAAATATGGAGGCCCAAACTTGACATATACAGGCCTATGTGGGAATAAATGAATAAGTGTTCTGAAGACAAAGTTGGCAGTAATGAATGCAAAAGAAATGCAAAAGAAAAGTAAGAACAAAACATCCGGAAATAAATAATTACACAGTACTGAAAGAAATTTAAATATTATATACATATTATATATTATATTTATATTATATATTAATATTAACATTAAAAGAAAAACAAAACTTTACTGTGGAAATGTGTTCAGTTGTTCATTTTTAAATATAGATATTATTCATTTTGTCAGATTTGGTCCTCAATAAAAATAAAAGTAGCTAAACATAATAGTCCCAAAATAATCATTATATCTTGAATGCCTAACAATATTTTACCAACTATATTGCACTTGTTTCTACCAATGTTACCCTCCATTGTTGGTTTGTAGACCTACGCAATTAGCACGTTCAGAGCAGTTTTTATCATATTCACCATAGTATTTACCATATTATAGAACGACATGGCTGGATGAAGATATTTATGAAATTAAGGTTCATCTTAAAAATAAATAAAATCAACCCTAACGTCCGTTCAAGCTCAACCTGCTAGCTTTGTGTAAACAATTTGTGTTCATGTTATTCCATATAATGTAAATTGCATCAACATAAGCCAGATGGCAACAAGATGTCTCAAGATGAGTGTAACATCTATAATTCAGAGAAATCACAATGCTTATTAATTTAGAATGAGTGTATGCATATATATATATAAATATATATAAATAAATATATATATATATGTAGCCTTTATACATTCTTAATGCAAGTCAACCCCTACCAACCACCACCAAACGCCACCAACAGCTGCTTAATAAGTAAAACCGAATCCACGCTGACTACATAGCTGGACTGCGTGAGCATTAAAAGACGTGCCCAAATTGGATGCGGGGAATCATCCTGGCACACCGCTCGGGAAGAGTAGAGAGGGAAAAGGTTGGGTCGTTCATCACCAGTGTATACCTGCTAGTTACAGCAGCGGCAATAGGAACCAAGACAAATGAACCCTTCCCAGTATAATGGACTTGGCATTCCGAAAGGCACACTCCATCGTGGCTCTGAGTCAACAAGCCACATTCATTCAGTGCCGAGCCACGCGGTAGCAGTAACACCAGCCGTGGCCTCTTCAGCCAGCACCCCGCAAATATCGGGAACATTCGGAGGAGGGGGGCGGCCTTCCAAGAGAGAGGAGAGTGAGATCAGGGGGGAGGAGAAAAGAATGAATAGGTATATTCATTTTAGCCTACCTAGCTGACGAGAGGGACTTTGGCGCAACTTACAAATGTTTGCCATTTTCATTTCATTGTTACGGCAGTTTTCATTATGAGCTGATATGTCGAAAGCGACTAAACTGTTTGATTGTCTGTCACTAACCATGTGTGTGCCTGTTTTTGTGTGACTGGGTGTGTTTTTGTACACGCTGCATTGTCTGATTTGGATTATGCGCGTTCAAGTGATCCGTCCGACCAACCCACTCACAATTGTTTGTTTTTGGTGACGACGTGAACGACACAGTCGTTACTTGTCCCGTTAACTGGTCAACAAAAGGAAGGCCTGAATACCGAAGGTCTAAGGTAAGCAGGTTCTCTCCATTTCCACAAGGATGCATGGGGCACGGTTTTTATTAGACCAATTGCCGGGGCTTTCTGCTCCCCGGCACTGGTCCCAAACATAGTCAGCGACTCGGCCCCAATGGCGGTAATTACTGCACCTCTCAGCCAATATGACAAATGAACAAATGTCACAATGAGTCCCCCCAAGCGCCCCCCCCAACACACACTCCCTCAGCTCTCTTACCCACTGGCTCAGGGCACTGGTTCACATGGGCAGGAAGACCTCCCGCTATCTCTAAAATTATGCACATGGACACAGAGGAAACGGCAGGGAAAATGCAGGTGTCATACCTTATAGGCATAATGCTATTCACCCCAGTATGCTAAAACATTTGATTAGTTTGCGACCTAGTTGGAAATGAGTGTGTTATAAGTAAGTGATGAAAGCCCTTGCCTTTGCAGCATTATTAAAGTTATGAACTGGGTGTCTGTTTGGATCGCTGGGAAAGTACAAAGCGGATATCTATGAGATTTATTATTAATATGAAATAAAATGTGTTGATTCCTCTGCAGCTGGATTTTTCAAATGTCTGACGACTTCTATCTTCGTTGGATAGAAACAGTTTGACCAATTATATCATGACATCTCTCCGCCGTGCTCCTCATAAAACACCTGCAACAGTCTCACGCACAGCTTGGCTAGCTTGTTTCGTCATTCCACCTCCCTTCAGTACTGTAGTAATTCCTGGTTTGCTTTGGGAAATGTATGCTATTTCCAAAAGTAACATTGTGTCTCAACCGCCATTTTACATAGTCTTTGTATAGATCACCTATCAAGGTCAATCTGGCCAATAGAAAGGGTTTGCCAGGAATAGCGGATGACCTACGCCATTTAGCAGGGAGAGAAGAGAGAGAGAGAGAGAGAGAGAGAGAGAGAGAGAGAGAGAGAGAGAGGGAGAGAGAGAGAGAGAGAGAGAGAGAGAGAGAGAGGAGAGAGAGAGGGGGAGAGAGAGACGAATATGGTGGTGGGGGTGGTAAGAGGTTGGGTTAGGGTGTGAGTGGTGGGTCATCAGACAGCCTGTCAGATGGCCTACAGTGTAGTAGAGACCACAGCAGCATCAGCCGCAGCGGTGTTGTGTTCCCAAACACTAATTACATTGATGAATGGCGCTGTCTGCACACGGTGCCACTGGCAATTTATAGCACGGTGACACCTCCGGCCGCCATCACACCTGAAGGACAATCCATGCCAGAGAGCAGAGAAAGGGCGAGGGACTGTGAGCGTGAAGGCACATGGGAGAGAGGGGGAGAGAGGCGGAGACAGAGACGGAGAGGGTACGCTTTCACTGGATATACCAATTTAAATATGGTCTATATTGTAGACATGGTTTTAGAATTTATTTAACTTATGTTGTTCCGTCATTTACTTGTTGTGCTTTGGCCATTCAAACGTAAGTTTCCATTCTAATAAATAAATAAATGAAGTCCTTTGAACCGATAGGGAGAGAGAGAGCAAGTGAGCAAGAGAGAGAGAGTTTTTTCAACCTGTATTATAGCTGGTGGATGCGTGTTGGCGTGACTTGTCTTGTTTTATCAGGATCCCCGTGAGCACAACGGGCTAACCAAATTGGTAGCGTGACTCTGCACTGAATCCAATTTAGTGCCAGCGGGACCACCTGCTTTATGCAGTCAGAGGAAGAGCTGCTTGCATCCAACACATGACCAGAGAACAGGCATGCAGAACACTTTCTCACACACACACACACACACACCCACACACACACCCCCACACACACACACACACACACACACACAGTCACACATAGTTTCAGACACACACAGTTTCGGACTCACACACACACACACACACACAGTTTCATACAGACAGACACACACACATGGCATTGATATTGGTATTGTCAAGAAAAGAGGCTTCATTTTTACACTACATCGACCTACACTGACATTACGCTGCAGCTAGCAAATGAGAACAATTGCATGCAGATCACACACACAAACACAGTCTCATACACACACACACACACGCACATACACACACACACAGTTTCATGCACACGCACACACACGCACGCAAACACACACACACACACAGACACACACACACACACAGGACTGCAAAAAACGAAAGGGCATTGATATTGTCAAGAAAAGAGGCTTCGTATTTACAGTACATCGACTTACACTGATATCACGCTGCTTCACCGACATGAAAACATGGGCGCTTTGGTGTCTGTTCAAGCTGCAGACGGCCGCTTGTCTGCACTTCCTCAAGGACGGAAAAGAGATGAAAAACAGAGGTCGTCACATGGGATACACTTCAAGTTAGGTTTTTGCTAGGATCTTCACGGCTGAGAGAGAGAGAGAGAGAGAGAGAGAGAGAGAGAGAGAGAGAGAGAGAGAGAGAGAGAGAGAGAGTCTCTCTGTGTGTGTATTTTAGGTTGTTTGTGCCAAAGGAATGGCAGAATATGATCAAGCAAGCACCCATAGGAAAACAGAGAATACTATGTGAGTGATTTTATATTTTGAAGGATGTTTATGTGTCTGCATATTTGCCCTAATGCCCATCCAATAATCAGGAACAAATTGATAAACTAATAAAACAGTGATTAATTATAAACTTCAGCCCTGAGACCCGGGGAGACTATACTGCCACAGCCAAATGATAAGTTTGGTGACCGCGGCCCTTAGACCAGGAGAGACTTAATTACCACAGACAGAGTGTGAGGCAGGTCAGATACTCCAGACCTGAAACTAGGAGAGCCTAGCTGCCCCCCCAAAAAACTGACAAAATATATTATTCATAAAAAATGCATGATGAGACAAAATGAATAGTGATGAATTGCAAATTCTGAGAAAGAAACGGGCATAAATCAGTGTGTTTCCCGACTGCTGAGGATTGTACTGAGGACCCTTAATTTCGGAAGTTTATTCAGATCTTATTTTGGCCCGGAGGAATAATTTACATAGTGCATTACTGTCTTACACAATGAACCTGGCACTTCATCCAGAAATAAATTATAATACCTGTATTACAATTCTAGGTCAAATAGAGCCAAATCAAATAGAAATTCCAATGTCATTTCTCCTTTTTAATGTTATAAAACATATCCTGGCAAGATGCCATGACAAAACCAGATAATAAGCTCATCACTAATGATTCGTAATTCTGGAAATCAAGTATGTAGAATTCTCTGAAACCATAAACTGTGTATGCCTATGCTATGTCAATGTTCAAGTAAAATCTTTCGCTAGAGCAACAAATCACAAACTCTCATTATCCTTTTGAAATAAATGTTTTGGCTATACAAGCAAAATGTCTGAAAAACAATTGAGGTTTGCAAATTACAATGAGTGGTTTTCTTAAAAGCCAACATGTATTTCCATCTCATTAAAATAATTGTGGTTGGCTAACAAGCATTCAGTCTGTTCTTCGATGGTAAGTGAATTTTCTTTCCCATTTCTCCTTCTCCATCTTTCTTCCTCCCCCAGTCAGTTGACAACACAAATCAATCAAGGTGATGCCTGTTGCCAAGCAACGGCTCTGTCCGATTAAGGATGATTTCAAACCTATGACCCGCGTGAGCGACAGGTCTTTCCATCTTGTGACCCTCTCAAACGTCCGTCAAAAATATTTGGTTTAAAAAATAAAATTAATTGGGGTGGAATTAAAACGTTTAGTGGACCTAGCTAAACTTTAACTGCGGGTTCACCACCATTTTATGCTCCAATTCTATCTGCCGGCCACATTGCAAGTTTACTCATTCATTTTATTTGCTCCTGTCACATTTGGAATTCTCCTGATTTTAACGTGTTGCTGCCGCCGCCTTCTGCACATGCAACGTGAAAAGCAAAGGCAAAAGCAGGCAGAAGAAGTCTTGCCGCCAGATGGAAAAAAGCAACAAAAACAAGTATGTGACTAACTTAAGTATGCATGCACCGAGCATCGAGCACTCTTACTCCAACATCATTGCATTAAAAAGGGGTCACCCTGTCAGTGTGCTATTCACAGACTTGCAGATGACACAGGACACTTAATAATCTTTCTGTGTGCCTGATGGAACTTGTTATCTTCCTGTTCGAACCATAGACTGTATGAAATAGGATTAAAAACTGGAACCCGTAACTTATTTTCAGTCAACCTGACCTTATTCTAAGCCTTCTATGGTTAAAAGTTGGCATATTAAACTGACGTATCATGGAGATGTCAAAAGCCACCCTCTACCACCATCTCTCTCTCTCTCCATAAAAATACTGCAGAAAAAGTAGTCTGAGAAACCACTGGTGAAACTTCAAAAGAGAAACTGAGGAAAAAGGGACATTGGTGGGTTGGTGTGGTCAGCAAACAGTGACTCACCTCTCTCAGTATTATTAGCATCTTCCTATGGATGACCTCAAATGTAGCCATGTGTGTCACAAACTCGGCCTTAGCCTCCAACTCTTCGCTGAGCTTAAGGGCAATTTAATGATGGAATATTCTGCCTCTTCACGTGTAGATGAAAGGTATGTGAATATGTGTATGCCTGTCTGTGGTGTGAAGAAATGTGTGTGTATGTGTTTGTTTGTCTGTGTGTATAGTACCCAGCCCCATCCCCTATAAACCAGAAGTCATGCTGCTTTTTCATTACTGAAAAGGGCTTTCTATGCAGCCATTGATACCCATCACTCCAAAGTCCCCAACAGTGTTGACCAGGCACTTGTGCTTGTCTCCTCTGAATCATATCATTCAGCTGGCAGACCACTGGAAAAGGCCTAGCAATTGGGCATTTCGACCAGAAAATAATTCTCAAAAATATTCTATTCACTCTGTATCCCCTGAGAGAATCCCCCAAACATTCTCCCAACATTTGCCCAATCCAGAGGCGGACACCCTGGACATGTCAGACCGGCTAAGACTGAACCCAAAACTAGTGAATGTTTGTAGACCAGTGTGTCGGTAAGGGGCCCCGCCATCAGAATAGCAAAGAGATGGAGAAGTAATCACAGTTAGAAGGCAACAGGGAAATCAAGAAGCTGGCTCTATCGACCTGGGCGGGTTTGGCAGTGTGAGAGTGAGAGTAGGACTGCATTCACCCAATTAAAACTCTCTCAACTTCGGGAATTAATCTAGAAATAAAGCTGGAGACCAACTTTGTCATCAAAAAAGATCAAGAAAGGATATAGTAAGTAAAGTAACATGCTCTGTATCTGTGAGAAGGTGTGAGAAAGAGGATAAGAGGGTTTCAAGTTTGACACCTGAATGTGTGTGTGTTTCAGCTATCAACATGACAGTTGTCAGCGATAAAATCAGAAAGAATAATCACAAGAAAATAATAAATAAAGTACAGCTAAAATAATGAATTACCATATATATAAATGTCTATTTGTAGAGTAATTAATATTTATTTTTTTCGTTCATGCAATGTTTTTTAAAGCTGAAGGCAGACTCAGCCTAAAAACGTCTTATTGCAAACCGTATCATATCGACGCACAGGCTTTCAGTGATTTTGTTTTTTTAATAAGACCTTTGGTTGAATCTATATAGGGCGGTTTAGTGTGGCTACATGCGTTATTTCCATTTAAAATATTTGTGTATGGGAAATTGATATTATAAGCATCCACGCTTATAACTATTTATATAGCTGTATGTATACCATCCTACCTCAAATGCACTTCGATATTGCCATGAAATAACAGGACCAAATTTCACGTTTGAATATAGTTTCCTGACAAATAATCGCTTTGGTAACGTAGCCATGGGGTACATACTTTTATTGGCAGAGTTCATCTCAATCTTCCAGTGAAATAGGACATGGCAGCATTTTGGTGGCGTCTCCATGCTGAGTGTTTATTGGCTGGCTGATTGGAAAGGTGCTGGCCGTTTGCTAACCTAAGAAGTGTCAGTGAACCGCCTGCTGGGTCGGAGCATGGGGAGTCCCTGAACTCAACCAGGGCAATCGCTCCTTCTCATTGCAAATAGGAAACTAAAAAAAAACTTTTTTTTCTTCCACAATTTTTTGTGTGTTGACATTGTGGATAGAAATTTACTTTTAGGCGGTGCTTCAAATAATATATTCTATGTTTTCTTTTTTTGACTGATCTGTTATAACTTTTTGCAGAGCACTTAAGAATTCAGGGGAATTGACTTGAAAAACAAAAATGGCCATGGGGATCATAGGGACTAAAGCCATGATATAGTAGTTAAAGTACACTTTAACGTTGATGATATCAGTCCAGCACATTGCATTAAGATATATTTAATTGTTCTGCATGATAGAATAAACATTGAGCAAAACTATCAATGGATAGGTTTTCAGTCCAACATTATTCAAGGAAATACCAGTGAAAAGCAACAATATAAGCTGGCCTTGATTTAAAATACCACACAAAACACATTATAAAAGTGTTATGGAAAGTCCATGCTTAATAATGGTTAAAGGTCCAGTGTGCAAAAATAAGTAGCAACTAGCGGTGAGGTTGCAGTTATCAACCAACTGAATACTCACCCCTCCCTTCTTTGTCAAAGTCACCATGGTCCAAGTACATGTTGTAGGAGATGGTGGAGGTATAGGTCTATTGTAGAGCCTATACTTCTCAACACAGTCCTCCTATTGCATCCATAGTGGTAAACTACATTCATTGACCGGAAGCTATTGCTATCTATTATATTTATCGATCATTCATTCCAATAGCAGTCAGCAATACAAGCCAATTTGAACATATAACATGACCCCCTCCATCCTATCACCTTTTTGTTTCTATTTAAAAAGCTCTTACCACTCACCCTCAGAGCTTGAAAACCTTAAGGCCAATTCATAGTCCAGCCATACCAGTCATAGAAAGGACCACGCATACCTTATGGTTCTCTTATCTGACCTCATACAAAGCATGGCTTGTAAGTTTCTCATTAACACTCTTTTTGTTGTGAATATGTAATGCACCATCCTTCTATTTGATGTTTACTTTGCATGTGTATCAATTCTTTGCATTAAGAGGTGAAAACAAATCTTAAGCGTTCACATCCATACTTTATTACATATAATGCAAAGAATAGTTAAACAACGTGCAAAGAATGTGGGAAATGTGCGGCTGAACTATGAAAGGCAAATGTGTGTAAGTTCTTAATTTTTCTACCTCCCCTAGTCAGTCGACAATTCAATCAAGTTGATCAATTGTGTTCTTTTAATACTAGTTCTTTTAATTCCTCTGAAGTGTTTTTTACCAATTTATGCCGATTTTCTTTTTTTAATTTTTTTTTTAGCCTTTAGTTGAACATCTGGAAGCCAATGATGATTTGAGAGGAGTACTTCCTGTTCCTGTCGCTTGTTCCTCCAATCAATAACCCCCCCCCCCAACCCCCCCTCACCTGCTACACTTAATAAGCTAATTAATCTCACCTCCGTTAATGTGTTCATTTTGCTCACCTGTTTCTTGTTCCTAAGTTTCCTCCTCTGTCTTATGGTTGAATTTGACTGGTAGAGTGAGCAAGAGACGACGATTTGCCTGAATGTTGCAGTTGCAGTGTTAAATATTTAGATTATATGGTGACAAAGTGCTGGCATTTCCTTTATTAATCACAGAGTCTTTGTTGGCAGCCAAGGAAGCATATAATTGGAATTCTGCTCTTAACTATTTTCATGTGGAAATGTGGGCACTATGTGGAAACTGCTTTTTGTTTGTGTTTGGTTTACAATGTATGATATAGGGGCTCTCTTAGGAACACTATACAATGATAACCCCCATGCCTTCTATTAATACTTTTTCGTTTTCTAATCTAAGCCATTTGGAGTGAAAAATAAGAAAACTCCTATACTTTCTTCGTTTCACTACGGCCAGTTTGCAATCCACTCTCCGCTACTGGATTCAAACCTACAGAACAAATGCATCAAGTTAAGAAGAATAAAGAGATTTAATCAAATAATTGGATTCTATGCATGCATGTGGTTACACATACAATTATACATCCAAATGATGAGAAGCATAAATATCTCAGGAGCAACATTAAACAGAGTCGTTCACTAACCCATGCTGCTCTAAGTCAATAGGATGGAACCCATGCAGACAAATTCACAGGCGGAACAAATGCATATTTTTGCCCAATCCCAATCCACCCTGGTTCATAGTCTCCCTGCTGGAGGATGTTTGATATCCCCCCTTGTGTTAGCCAAGGTCTGGGCCAGCCCACAAAGCACTCTAGCGGGTAAACCCTCCTCGCTTTGATGTCTGCTCCCAAACCTCTGTGATGACCGTGGACGGGGGACAGCGGGACATTGAGCGGCTCCCAAAAAGAGATGCTTTGACTGAGACTCATGTTCAAACAAACGTGGCTGTGATGATTAAACAGAGCCGAAGGGATGAGGCAGTCATTACTGAAATGAAAATGAAATCATCAGATAGGCGCGTTGACCTCCTCTCATCATCGGTGAGTGTAAAATTATATCTGGCGTCGGAATCAGGGTCAGGAGAACGGTACAAAAAATGTGATTTTAGCGATCCTCAACATTTGTTCTTTGGATATTCTATTAGATCTTTTCGAGAACGATGCAATATTATGTACGCACTTCTGTGTTTCATGTCACTTATTAGACTTTAAAAGCTAAACTAATTGATATGTACAAATTGTACTCCGCACACACACGCACACCCTTGACACACGCACTGGCACACCTACGCTCTCAGTGAACTAAATTGTTTGTTTACTTTCAGGATGCAGGCAGAAAACGATCTCAGTAAAAATCACAATTTAACATGTATCAATCCATTTAAAAAACACAGAAGAGAACTTAAAACGAGTCGATGGACACCTGGGTAATTGGAGGAAGCCAGCATGTTGTTAAATGCAACAATAACTCAATATGTGGTATGTGTCATGCTCGTAGCGGTGAAAGTGACAGAGGTAATTGCTTTCTGATCTGACGCCTCTCACTTTGATTCTCTTCTTTACCAATAGAAGAAAAGGGCCTTAGGAAGACCGCATGAGTGCAAAACTTTAGATCTGAAGTTATTATTCTCCATTAGGTGGTAATAAACACTGATAAAAACTGTGAGCGTGACTCAGACCTTACTTTAGTTATAAGAGGAGCTGTAGCGCGATGAAAAGAATATATTAGAATACATATTTTGAGTACTTGGGTTATTATTATTGTATTTTCCCTAAAACTAAGGGATTTGATTTATAGAGCGAGGGATCCAAGTTTAGGTTCCGCTCATGAATAGCCTTTTGCAAAGAAACACTCTTCATTTTAAAGTTCAAGTTACTGTATTACCAGAGTTAAATAATTCAATTTGCATATTTAGCCGATGATGAAGTACACCGGGGGCAGTACTCGATAGTCCTCTGTTCGACCTGGGATGTAGTGTGTAGCACAAAACAAGCTAAAAGGCCCTTTCCCAACGCCACCCCCCACCCCATCTCATAACCCAGTCTTTGGGACTGATAGGGTAACTGTTAACTGCTTCACTTGACAGGGCTTGATTAATCGCCGTGGAAACCAGCCTGGGAACAGTAGTGACTAATGATCCGTGTGCAGTTGCTCGTTTAATCAATCAAGGAAAGGTTTTAACCTTGCCAATATCCAGACGAGATTATTGCACATGTCCAGTGCGCGTGTGCATCGAAATACACACGTGCACACATACACACACACATACATACGCACACACACACACACACATAGACTTGAACTAACACGGATTGTCACCTTATGACCCTGACAAGGAGCAGCACATTAGCTAAGGTATCACTGCTCCTGTCCTTTTGGTTGTTTATTATATGGTATGTCAGATTTTGATTCAGTTCTCTTTGGTTGGTGGTTAGTTGGTAAGTATTTACTCTGAATCGAAGGCTATTGAATGGCACTGGCAAACACTCCACAAGTTAACAAAGTACACTGTATTTGTTAACTTGTAGAGTATATCATATTGTACAGCTGTTATGACAGTGAAACACCAACTACATGAATGTTATCTTTTAACATTTTATATGAAAAATAATGGTAATGTGTAGAATATCACAAACAAGCTATATTTTTTTTTTCTGGACTAAATATGTTTACATATACATACAAAGTTCAAAAAATGTGATCAATACTACCATGATACTTTAACAACTGTATTGAACCATTTAATGAATACAATAAAAATGTTCATTCAGAAATGAAATATAACACTTAATAAATCCACATGAACGCATATCATTTTAAATATATTTTATTTCAAAATCTTCAAAATAAGTTTCAAGTTCAAGAAAGTAGAATAAGCTTAAACACAATGCAAAGCATCATATACAGACGGATAAAGGATAAAATACATTTTTATATATTGCAGACAAGCCATGGTGGGTCTTACATATTTACAATATGTATGTAAACTTTTATTTACAATCTTTTTTACACTTAGAAAAAAGTTTTATTTTCGTCATTTTGTATATATCTATATGATATATCTATATATGCATATAGATATATTATATATCTATATAGATAGATATTTTTGTATACTCCCCACTAGCATTTGTACTACAATAATGAAAAAGAAAAACATTTACATATAATTTGATCCATTTTCTCTTTTTTTATATTACAAATGTATTCCCATAAAAATATATCTCTGTACAAAACCATTTTTTTTTGTTCGTTCACATGTACCGTTTCTCAGCGACTTGCCAGTTTTGCTCTCTGCAGTTTCGCTGTCTGCTCAGGTACACGTTTTTACTCTCTTACTGTCCAAGCAACGGTCTTAGGCAACAGAACA
The DNA here is from genome assembly GCF_949987615.1 of Pollachius pollachius. Taxonomy (NCBI): domain Eukaryota; kingdom Metazoa; phylum Chordata; class Actinopteri; order Gadiformes; family Gadidae; genus Pollachius; species Pollachius pollachius. The sequence continues at coordinate 12,791,243 of NC_136946.1, read as the reverse complement.
AAAATAACAGAGAAAAATAACAATAAAATAGAGCAACATTTTGCGACATGGTAATTCAAACAACCTCTCTGTCTCATGTTGCTTGGTTTCCGGTGTCTGCTGTCGTGGGGCCACGGGCCTTTTTGCTCATTTAAATGGGAGAGATTCACTGGACCGGCACAATGCATGCTCCCCACTAAAGGACATATGTCATTTAGCGATTGTACCAAAACTTCACGTGTGACTGAACATGGTTCGAAAATGAATCTGAGCAGTGAAAACAACTGACATGGATCGAATTGGAGAAAGCATGGGCCTAACGTAGAGCGACAACAAACACGTTGGCACATGTATAAACATGCACAAAGAGAGCGACGCTGGAAGGTTGGCTGGGCAATTCGAAGTGACATCTGAACGAAATGGCACTCAGTCTAACTGCAGATCACAAGGAACTGACGCCTCATATACTCTTAACCACACGTGGTCTATTCTGAACATACATTCAGTATGCTCTTGGACTCTATAGCAGTGATTTATCTACTCTGACTTGATATTTTTTGGATGACTCCAGCGACAAAATTGAAGGACCTATGAAGTGAAAGTCACCCGTCTGTGAATTATCGTTCCTAAATCCTTGAGAATGTCTCGGTCCTTCATTTAAAGTTTTCGCCAACGTTCTGAAACCCTGAGGAAGCTAAAATGGAAAACACTGACATTAACTATCGGGGTTTGACTAAATTCGTTATTGTATTCCAATTGTCCAATTTCGCCTTGAAGCGAAATTGGATATCATATAGATGCATTCATCTATATGATGAAGCTGAGTTTGGATAACTTTCTTTGGTACCTCTTGAGGACGGGGATGCATAATACAGACCGCATACAAATAAAGCCCAGCTAAGCAGCAGCTGTTGACAAGCATACAAATGCCAACACATAAATCATTTGCAGGGGCAGTGGACCGTTCTAATGAGCCCATCACTTATTTAGGGAGTGGAACGGGAGCCAAGGAAAGAGTATAACGGTATAGGGACGTAGACATTGAGCCCCACACGCTCCGCTACTCTGCAGGACCAAGACCCCACAATGCAGAGGGACCCAGAGGTTCCCAGGGCAGGTGTGGTGTTGTGGCGGGATGTCCTGCGTATGTGTAGGTGGCCCATAGTGGCGCCGTGACCAACAAAAGGAGGATGATTCCACCGCATTAAAATACTCCCCCTAGTGGTCAGGAGCACTGGTATTTTGAGAATTATCTTTTTTTAAATACTCTTTTATCTTTTACTTTTATCTTTTACCATATACCAGGACCATAAGGGGAATGTTTTATAGGTTCCATCTAAACTTCTAGATGCTTCTCTCTCAACAATTTGAATCAGTGTGTTATTGACTATGGGCTTTACCTTACCAAGGCACTGTTTTCAACGCAAAGCACTCGCTAGTGGAGATGATGACAAATAACAAAAAAGCGATTGATACGATTTTTGTGTGAAATGTAACTTGATAAAGGGGTGATGCTCAGAGTAAGGGGGACATTTTTTGGGGGGTTAAAGGATGTTCCCTTTTCAGGGAGAAAAAACGAACAAACATAGGCCGACGTTCTCCCTGGACATATTTGAGGCGGAATAGCCGACAATAAAGTAAAAAGAAGAAATGTATGACACAATGGCTGCTTGAAATTATGAGAAAACACAAGCAGTGGTGCAAGCAAGATAATGCAAAATGTATGTCTTTCCGTGAAATCTCCCGGGGTAATTAAACTTGTGGCCTTTTCTCTTAAATCAATTTGCTCCTGGCAAACACACGGGCTGATACTGTAGCCTCGCTGTCAAGATAAGCCAGGGCATCATAAGTAATACAACTGTTCAAGCAATTACAAAGCCAGGGAGAAGAAAATAACGTAGATCGGTAGAAAAAAAGGAGTGATTTGTTACAAATGCTTTAGTGGTCAATTATGGGCCCGATGTGAAAACCGTCATTACAAAGCTACGCAAGGGAGCTTGGTATTTCTTCCACTATATGAACGTACATTATGTACCGTAGCATGGCCCATCTCAAATATATCAAAATACGGGGCACTTTCTTTGTGAGAGAAGCAGGGATGGGATTTTATTCAGCATTACTAATTCGATCACACTAATAGCAGGCCTTTGAAGTCAAGCATGGCCTAACTGATATCTATCCCTCAAATGACGAAGGCCAGAATTAAAACAGCTCTCGTGATGTGAGGTAACCATCGAACCTGAGCGAATAATTGGAGCTAATTGGATGAGGAGGTATCATTTTTTTGCCCGACAAAGTTCACGCCATCGCCATCAGCATTCACGGCAGTAACCATGGTAACCAAGCGTACATATAAGTACATATAACACCTATGGTGATCCCGCTGGTCGCGCAGATGTCTGAGTTCGCTCTCTATAGCTGCCATCCTTCACCGTAATCCGATCCCTATCGTGAACAGAGATGTGCAAAGACCTGTAAAACACGTGTTTTTCCCCCCACACTCGTCTGCCTAATAATTTCGCCATCGCCATCAGCATTCACGGCAGTAACCATGGTAACCAAGCGTACATATAAGTACATATAACACCTATGGTGATCCCGCTGGTCGCGCAGATGTTGTCTGAGTTCGCTCTCTACAGCTGCCATCCTTCACCGTAATCCGATCCCTATCGTGAACAGAGATGTGCAAAGACCTGTAAAACACGTGTTTTTCCCCCACACTCGTCTGCCTAATAATTTCCCTATTGGCGTGCATGGTAAGTAGTTTCAACACCATTACCACCACAGCACAGAGGGATCCGTGTGTTTTGAATTATTTATTTATTTTCCCCCAAATTGAGACTAAACAAAGTGGGTCTCCATTCCACTCACATGGATATATGGATCTATCCGAGGTCATCCCGCAATGCAAACCCCCACGCCCCGAAAAAGACAAAATCGATGAGTTGTGTAGGGTGGCGACGTGACGTGAATTAGATCCAGCGGGGCCTGTCTCAGTGGCAGTCACAAACTTTTTTTCCCTCACGCTGCGTGGCTCCTCTTGCTTGACCAAGTTTGGACTTTTTTTCAAGGCTGTGAGCAAACTTTTTCAATCTTTAAGCTTTGCTTAGGGCTTCTTTCCTCCAAGACTGACCAGCCAACCGGCCGACTGACCACGGTTAGGGAGCAGATAATACTGCAAACCTTGAGCCTAGCGCTATATATATATATATACATAAATATAAACCTGTGTGAGTCACGGGAGCGTGAACAACCAAAGGACTAGCGGAGGGGGGGGGGGGGGGGGGGGGGGGGTGAGAAAGTTCTAGAGCTTGGAAGCTTGACATCTCATGAGTTGATGTGGTCTCCCGGGGAAACAGGGGAGCTCCGTTCTACTCAATACCTCAGCATTGTTAATGCACCACTCTTTTTCCCCTACCCCCTCTTTCAATCAGAAAAATAAAAAAACTCAACGTGTTTCCATGGCTTTTTTTTGTATCCAGGAATACAATATAGCTATTTTTTTTTAACCTTCAGTCCAGGCCCTGGAATTTTCCAAGAGTCATAAGAACTCTCCTGCTCTCCCTTTTTATTTTTGCCATGTTTATTAAGAAAGAAAATATGACTCTGGCACTTTGAAATTGTTGCTAGGACCCCTCAGAGCCGCATGGTTTCTTCTTCGATCCTATGTTGTGGAGCAGAGGAGCACCTCTTTGTCGAACACTTACTGTCGGGCAATGGTAGGCCTACTATTTTTCCACCAATGGGAAATAGGGGGAATCTGGATTATTACATTAGGGTTAATTTCAACTGTGGAGTTATGTTAGGTCAACACTTGGCCTTGAAAGATAGGATTAATATTAATTCAGGTCCAGAGGTCCCTTGTGGACTGAGCAGTCTTTTTTCATTGAAAGAAAAGATATTCCCCTTTTCACTGGTAGATAAAATGTCAGCATACTTTAAAGTGTTTATCTCTGCCTACGTCAGGGTACATCTTAAGGGAGCAGTGATAAGAGAAAATAATAGACATGAAAAAATGAGACAGAGATGAGAAATGCTTTGGGGCACATCGCTGATATCAACAGAACAAATATGGTTAAAATGCATATTGTGCACATGCTCATGTACACATTCATTCACTCATACACCATCAAATGTCTCTCTGGCAAACTTTCCCAATCTCTCACAGAAACACACCTAAAAAAAAAAAACTCTTTCAAATTCAGTTTGCAGTCTTACTAAGTGCTTTTTTTTTTTTAATTTGCCCTAGCTACCTTTCAACCCCTTTTCTCCGGACACAGCTGCCTTATCAAGAAAATGACATCCCGGCTCCAATAAAAGTAATAGTTAAGCCCAAAATAAAGTATTCATGGTTGTAGTAGAATCCTTTTTTTAAACTGCATTTTATCCTCAGCCGCAGACCCGTGGCCCAGGAAAAAAGAAACTTTTGATGGCCAAAAATATTCAGAGACAATTAAAATAAAGAAAAAGGTGCCCAACTCCAAAACAAGCAGTGTGTAAAAATCAGGTCAGCAGGAAAAACAAAGAGAGAGAAAAAATAAGTCCCCATCACTGCTGTCCTCTCTCTCTTTCTCTCTCTCTCTGTGATATACATTAGCGGCATATAAGCTGTGAGGCTCTGATCACCACACTGCTCCCTGGACACCACACGGCTATTTCTTACAGCTACAGGCCATTCCCATGGCTGCTTTGCTTCAAGTGGACCATGAGAAGGAAAAAGAAAAACCAAACAAAAGAAATGGAAATCCCTTTGGGTTTTGGTAGAGGACAGTGAGAGCAGTCGTCACAGCGTTACTTGCAGCAGCGCTCCTAGCTTGATACAGTTTCAAGGTGGAAGCTATTCCTCAACGTACTGTCGAACAGAACCGACAAAGAGGCTCATGTTAAAGATGCGCACGAAAAAGAAAAAGCTGTCATCGACGTCACGGGCGGGGGGGGGGGGGGGGGGGCTTTCTCGTATCGTCTCGGGGGGTCTCAACATGGTTTTCTGTTCCTCTGTTTGGACTCGACCGGCCGAGGGGGGCTGAAGCCACCAGGGGGATGGCGTCGGTGTTTGATGTTCCTCCACTACTAACTCTCTGGTCCGCCCTGCCGGTGAGTGCTGCTTTCTCCTTCCCTCTGCGCCAGGGTAAAGCGTGGAGCAGGGGACGAGGGACACGTGTGTGGGCAGGGATAGTGGGAAAGGAAGGATGGAAGGAATGAAAGAAGGAAGGAAGGAGGGAAGGAAGGAAGGAAGGAAGGCAAAGATGAAGGACAAGAGGAATGATAGATTCAGATGTGATGGATGGAATGCATCAAATATACGTTATACATCCATTGTAAATGTATGTATATGTGTTATCTCTGTACTACCTCCAATGTTGATGCTTTAAGGGTCAACATGGTGACAATTCAGTCTGATAGTTTTTCTTAAGTAACAATATTTGGCTCTCAAAGAGGTCATACATTAAATGTAATATTTTTTTAAATGATGTCCATAACGTTCCTTTTAGGAATGAAATTGCAACATTTTTGATGCCATCGCCTCAATTTGTAGTTAGTTGGTTATTTGAAACAGGATACGACACTTAAACCAAGCAAACCTCTATAACACATTGTACAATACTGTACACAAGGGCTGTGCCAATAATCGTCAACAAGATATTAAGGCATTTAGAGTAACACTATTGTTTTTATAAGTATACTATTCATACAATGTAAACCCTAATATACCGCCTAGAACTACTAGGCTGTGCTTTGTCAGTCTATGCAGTGTGGCAGTTTATGGATCTAGTTCTAAGAAAAATACATTGTCTTAATGGAATCATTTTGGAAACAAAGCTGATGCTAATAGCAATTCCAAAGAAGGCACAAAGTGGCATTTGCAGGATTAAGGTAAAAGCCATAGCTGCATTGCCCATAAGACAATCGGGGAAAGACAGAGCCTTAGCTGTCATAACAATAAATAAAGGGGGAAAATAAATGTAACGCGTCCAACATTTTGTGTTATGCAGTGGTTCTATTTTAGATGATTGCTAGTCCAATAAAAGGGTTTAATTCATTATGAGACAAGGAATTTTATATATATATATATATATATATATATATATATATATATATATATATATAAAAAAGAGAAATACATAGTCATCGCCATTTTTATTGTGTGACAGCATACGGTAAGTCAAAACCTCCACATGGTCCCAGCCCATATTGCCCGGTCCACCACACTGCGGGGGGAGATGGCGTTCGGGACTCACCTCAGGCCGGGGCCTGTTGCTATACCGCCGTGCACACTGTGCTGACGGTGAACTCTGACTCGTTGGCCATGATGTCGGTGGGCTGGATGTTGCGGTCGTACATGGGGTTCTCGAAGGTGGCCCGGCCGTTGGTGTTCTCGTGGCCCACGTAGCCATTGAAGGGGACTTTTGGTCTTCTTCTGAGGATTGAAAGGAAAAAGAAACGCAGAATGAGAAAAAAAGGATGGGAACGGATCCAAGAGAGCTGTGAGGTCGAGTGAGCTTTTTTTTCCGATACGAGGCGTTTCTTGTGGTGCAATGCTGCGGACAAGATACGATGCGATGTACAAATGCAATTCAGATAAAAAATATGTAAAATAGGAAATAATCACACGATAATGAATAACAATAGCCGGCAGACGTTTTGTTTTTTATTCTGGCTATTTCTGTCTGTGTGTTTATTCCTTATGGCACTACTGCGTATGGAGCAATATGCACACAAGGATGTTTATTGCCCATAGTAAAGATTCCTTATCTGTGTATATGAGGGCATAAACATAAAGTGAATAGTACCAATAGAGCCTGGGAGATTTAAGACCACCCCAAATTTAGATGGTCCCCTTATGGCTAGGCGGCCTCCACTGTCTCTGCTGCTCCTGTAGTGTGCGTGCCGGCCTATATGTCCTTGTGTGTGTGTTTTTGTGTATGCATGCGTGCATGCCTATGTGTGTGTTTGTGTGGGGCTACGTACCGGTGTTTATAGAGGTAAAGGGCAAAGCCTGCAATGATCATGGCTATGAAAGGCACAAGGATTGCTGCGGCCACTGAACTGCTGTTGGAGGCAAAGTTGTAGCCTGGGTTGTTTGTGCTTGGGTCCAGATTCTCTGTGGCAATGACAACCAGAAACAACAAGGACAGTCTTTTAGTGAGATCCATGAATGACTGATGAATCAACAGTGAATGGGGGAAAAGCAACACAAAACAAAACGTAGTGATAACAGTTTACAGTAAGATTCATTTACCATTAATTAACAGTTAATGCAATGTAATAAGCCTAATGATGTAGCATTAGCATAGGGTTTCTGGTAAGGGACCTGATATTATAAATTATAAATAACCTTATAAATAAGGTTAGGTACCTAACCCTACCTTAATCCTTTAAGTAATGTATGAATTAAAACTTTAACTTTTTAAAACTTTTAAATTAATTATTGTATCCTTATGTAACACAGTAGAATTTCAACCAGACGTAACGCACACAGGACACACAAAGTAAGGATTTGTAATGCGAAACGCAAGTCATGTTTAAGCATTTAAATTATTCTGCTTGTCACTGCAAGCACCCCCCCGCCCCCCTAATACACCAGGGGAACAACAGAATCCAAAGCCCCCTCTTGACAATGACTTTTAATCACAGCCATCAGCACCAGACATCGACGCTGCTGCAGTCATTTTAGATTCACTTTTCCAATTTAGGGGCAGCCTGCCGGCATGTTGTCGCCCGGCGACCACTGCGACGACGGGAGAGTGACAGCCCACCTGTCTGCCGGCGGACGCCAAGAAAGCCCCAATAAAGTCTGAGGGACAAACTAGAAGGAATTCAATTAGTGTGCTGCGTGGCTGGCAGCCCCCCCACTGGATACATACGGGAGCAGCAGACAGATGTGGCTGTGTGCGAGACGCACACACACACGCACACACACGTAGATGACACACAAACACCCACACACTAAGAGTACTCACAGGCATGTGCAAATGCAAATAAACACGCACACACACGTGCAGACTTAAATGGCATGCGCACGCACACAGACACAGATAACACACACACACACACACACACACAGACACAACACACTAAGCCAGACACACTAAACCAGACACACACTTTGATGACACACAGGCACATGCATACACACACACACACACACACACACACACACACTTAAACGTCATGGAGGCATGCACACACACACACACACTTAGATGTCCCGCAGGCATATGCATAAGCGCACACTCACACACACATACACACACACACACACCCACACAGACAGACACACACACCCACACAGTCAGGCAGTTTGTCCTGGCACTAAAAGCTGTCCTCTGTGTTAATAGAGAGCTGTTTGCTCAGTCTGTTTGCAGTGGTGACAGGAAGGAGGCAGAGGGGGTCAGAGTTAGTAGTGGCTGGGTGGGAGGGGACAGGGTGGGGTGGCTGAGCACAGCTGCTCTCCGTTACTCATGTGGTTCCCCTCCTCAGCGCCTTAAAATGGGAGCAATACCCATTTCGTTGAGTAAACACAGCGCATTGTAACCGGCGTCACTGAATCCTCGGGAAGAAACGAAATATTCAATATAAAAATATATCCATTGCTGAATGTAGAATACGCAGGCGACGGGAGAAGAGGTTGGTATCGGAGGCATTCTGGTATCATCATCACATGATAGCCGATGGTTTCTGATGCTGAATACGGAGGAGCTCTAGACTAAACACATGATGGCAAACACACGATGTGTGCCACGTCATTCTGTTTTCTCACACCATTAACAACAAAGTAATGTTCCTATGAAACACGGATCATGAAGGATTTATGATACATCCTAACCTGAACCCGATAATCATTGAAGTTCTCGTCCCCGTTTTGCCATATACTGTGTATATATCATTCTGTTGGCCCCTCTGCTGCCTAGCCCATCCGATGTGCAGATGACCACCGCACGGATGCATCACACACCAGACGGTGTCCAAGCGGTCGACTAGCGGCCATTTAACGCGTCGAAAGAGGCGGCTAAGCTGTGGATCCGAACTGATGTCAGCTGTATTGTTTTATGTTTTGTTGTCGTTGCTGTTGGGCGTGAGGAGGCGGAGGGGGTGTGGGTCTGTGGCTAATGCATCACTTTGGATGCGGCAGAAGCCCTGTGTTTTCTGAAAACATTTTAGAGCTGTGCGGGCTGAATCCTCAAATACTTGCCAAAGAAAAAAAAAGAAAAGACGAAGAAGGAAAAATAAAAGGGCTGGAAGTGACAGGAGAAACCACAAACAGAAGGCGACAGTGTGACAACGGCGGGCTGTCATCTAGGCCAGCGTTCCCTGGCTTTAGATCATGTGACACCCATGCAGCCAAGCTGCTCCCTTTTACTGAAAAGGAAACCAGTCACCGGTTTTGGTTAAACCTTCATATTCCATATGTGTGTAGGCCTGCGTTAAGGCGTCGAGCGGCTGCTCTGTTTGAAGGGATATAAATAAAACGTGCCTGTATGTGCACGGAGACACACTTGACACCCTCAAACCAAGCCAGGTAGACATCACAGTGAAGCGACACAGTGTGTTTGTGTGTCTTCTCAGGCAGACAACCGGGACTGAGTATCTAAAGGACTCTTTGTGTTCAGCGTCAGCAATTAACCAGATAAACTTGGGTTTGTGAGCACAATTGCCATAACAGTGATTGATTGGACATTGAAATAATTGAAATTATGGCTTTTGATTTCTTTTGTTGTTGTATTTCTCTGCAATTACCAGATGGTTTAAAACAGTAAACCGACAATGACACCATTAAGATGTCAGTCCGCATAAATCCTGACCTGGTTTCTCTGTTCCCCTGGCAGTTCACAATAGGATATCGCTAAACAAGTTTCACCCAAATCACATTTCCCCTAGCCTAGACATTTCCCCTAGTATGAATGTTCATATAATAATTCTCAAATTTCTAACGCGGGTCTTTCATTCTGTGGTTATGAAAAAAGAGGATAAAGAAAGCCTGAGCTTGTTTATGCGTTGGATTATGCTGCTCCGAGCCTCGTGAAAAAAAGCATGAACACTAACTCTAGCTTGGGACTTACCCATCCTCTGCAGGCCAAATTGACCAAAGCCCTTTCCGCGGACGAAACCCTGGTACACAAAGGAGTTGGACGAGGGAATATAGGACACCTAGTCACACGGGAACATCAAGAGAAGAGAACAGAGAGAGAGAGAGAGTATCGTCAATGTGTCAGGGTGTGCGTGCACACGCGTGGCAAGGATTGTTATATTTTGTCACGGGCGTCGAGTCGACGGTGAATCTCGTGGAGGACTCTCGGCGTGACACTTGATGTTTATTTATTTATTACGTTATTGATATGCTTTTTGTTTCGGTGCTCGGGCTTCCAAGAACAAACAGGGGTATGCCTTTGTCGTGCGGTAATATACACACACACGCCCGCGCCACCACACCGCACTCTGGAGTGACCTAGTTTATATCTTTTTCAATTATATCTCGAGTGCGCTGTATTAGTGGGCTCCTTCTTGGCAGAAAGGATAATGTGGGAGGGTTGGGGGGGGGGGCGGGGTGGCATGTGTGTGGGTTGGTGGAGGGGGGAGGTGTTCCTGTCAAGCTGTGATTACAAGGTTGTGATTAACTGACGTTTTAATCAAAGTGAAAACTCTCAATGGGCTCGACGTCAGCCCCCTCCCTCAACCCCAATGCAGAGAGAGAGAGAGAGAGACTAAGACGGTTTAGGTTGTGAGTGGAGGAGAGAGAGAGAGAGAGAGAGAGGGAGAGAGAGAGAGAGAGAGGGAGAGAGAGAGAGAGAGGGAGAGACTCTTACAGTGGTGGTAGAGGTTAGGTTAGATTGTGAATGGTGGAAAAGAGAGAGAGAGAGAGAGAGAGAGAGAGAGAGAGAGAGAGAGAGAGAGAGAGAGAGAGGGAGAAAGAGAGAGAGAGAGAGAGAGGGAGAGACTCTTACAGTGGTGGTAGAGGTTGGGTTAGATTGTGAATGGTGGAAGAGAGAGAGAGAGAGAGAGAGAGAGAGAGAGAGAGAGAGAGAGAGAGAGAGAGAGAGGGATATGACCCTTGCATGTCGGGGGGCATAATTCAACCGGGACCACTCTAAATGCATTCCGCTGTGTGATGTGCAAGCGCTTCCCATGACACGTGTGTATGCCCACACGGAGACGTGACCTGCCTGACACACATTGTATGTGTCAGTGACTGCAGCACCAGGGCGTGCCAGGGCACACCGTTAACACTCTGTGTACAACATCTACCACTAGGTTGTGTATCTCCACAAGTGGAGAGGATTGTGTCAGCCACTCACGTGTCCGTCCAAGGCCCAGTTGTCTATTTTGAATTTGTTGACAAATATCTCCACCGGACCTCGGATCTGATGGACCTGCAGAAGAAGCTGAGCCTCTTCCCGCTTGTAGGTGCCTAGACACACACACACACACACACACACACACACACAGACACACACACACACACACACACGTGCACACACACATACGAGCGCGGGCGCACACACACACACACACACACACACACACACACACACATATACGGGCACAAATACACACAGACACCCATAGACACAAACGTGTTAGAAAGGTGTATACAGCTAATTCAGGTTTTCAAACACATGTTATAGCGTAGTCATTTAGACTGTTTTACCCGAAGCAACGTTTTTAAGTTTCTACATTAACTCAATTACGAGCAGGCGAGTAAGTAAGGCTTGCTCAAGGAATCTCCTATGGAGAGCAATCAGTACACGGTTAACATCACACGTCAATACACATTTCGGCGCCAACCCACCGGCTAGCTTGAGCTCCACGCCGCTGTGGTCGATGAGAGTGCCGTTGACGCGGTTGCTGAAGGCTTCGAAGGCGCTGATGCTCAGCATGGCCGGCTGCTTCTTGCCCAGGTACTCGTAGGAGCCCTTCCACAGGGAGTTCTTGGCAAACACGCCCACTGGGACTAGAGGGAGGAAAGTAGGAAAGAAAGACAAGTGATTATAGATGTCATAGTAACAATATCATCTCTTTACTTTTGGTAATTCTAACTCCAAACTCAATTTTTGTGTGGGTATTTTTAAATCTCTTTTCTCATTCTTCAAGCTGTCCTGTTTCTTTTGCTGTGTGAAACCAAGATCCATAAAGTACATCTGATACCATAAAAATTATGATGATATCATATCATATATATATACCTGGATATTTGGAGGGAGGCTCCTGAACCGTGCCTACTGGACTCTTACCGCTGGGGCGGTTATCGGCTGTCGGGCACAAAATAACAGAAGAAACAAAGAAATAAATATGTTTCTGTCAGCAGCAAAAACAGCAAACACATTGGCCAGTTTGGTCACTATTAGTACTTCCTCCCCGAAGCAACTGCTGGTGTGTCCTCCATCTTGCACTACACAGCGTATCCAACTCCCTGGATGGCCGGTTGGGAGAGAATGGTGGGGGGGCGTGGGGGGTTTCCTGCGACAAAGTCTGACTCATGTCGAGGAGGTATATTGTTGGATGGCAGCCCCCACAGAGCTGAAGGCTATATCAGGCCACCGTGTTTTCAGCTCCCGGGGAGACACTTTAATAACAGCTTACTGCTCAAGCCGGCTAGCAGAGATAGGCCACGGTAGTAAACAGACTCCACACCAACAAACAAACGAGCCCCGGTGTAGAAATCAGACCTTAAACAAGGTTACACAGAAATATCTAAAACAATATTTGGTGGAAACAATCTTTTTTTTTCTGATTCTGCGACCCATTAATATTGGACATTCTTTACAGGTGTTTTTATTGTATGGCTGTGTGTGTGTGTGTGTGTGTGTGTGTGTGTACATACATACATACATATATATAGGTTGCTGCAGCCTCAAACCTATTTTATAGTGGCTGTCTGTGAACGGTGCGAGCCGGAAAGAACAAACAATAATGGAATCATTGAAAGGTCCAAGGGAGACACAGGTCATAGGTCACAGTACTGATAATAAGAGGTGTAGTTCAGCCATTTCAGCAAGTTCAGGGTGTTCAATCCATTTTCAATGCTTTGGTTCAACCACAATAAAATGAAATGTTTTGCATAGAAAAATCTAAACATTTGGGGGACTTGCAAGCAAATTTTGATATGTGTTAATCAGATTCATTTTTATAATCGATTGACATCCCTTGTATGTATAAATACCTATATAGATACATTATTTAGCTCAGATTCAATCTTTTGCCTCAATGGAGCCCAATGAGATTTACTAGAGAAAGTGACCTGACAATGGTGAACAGATTTCTTCCCTGAAAAGCGTTTCAATCTCTTCCCTATAACCAGCCCTCTGCCCTGACACCTTAATGATCTGCATTGGTGCATAAACAACAAGAACAACAAAAAACCTGCTAACTATGTGCCAAAGTGGACCACATTAATGAGTTAAACAGCTGTGCCAGCATCTCTAGGCTTATCTGCTGTGGAGGTCAGATAAAAGTTGGTCATCAATGGAGGAAGAGGGCCAGGAGAGCTGATGAAGGAATAGCTTTAGCTGGAGTCTATGAGCGGCTGTCGCAGGTACTTCTGTGCGAAGCGATGCGTGGATGTGCGGGAGGCAGTGGCAGCAACAAAAAACAACGACACATGAATTCTTAATCAGACGGTTCACATCATTGCGGATGCCTGGCAAGGGATCAGATCTGCGCACAGCATATGAAAGCCTAACTAGTCAAACATCACATGCTGACAGTGTGTTTTGTAAATCAGATAAGATGGCATCAGTTGTTGGACCCCGTTAAATGTTCAGTTGAGCATCTTTAAATGATATTGGCAACATGAAGCACTCAGTTTGAACATGATGAGGTTGTGCCTGCCAATTCTGTCCTACAATCTCAATTGGGGTAGTTCTGAGCGTTTAAAAAAAACACATTTTGTCTGCATCTGAAAAGCTTATTCAGTTTTGGCTCATTAAAAATGTAAGTCAATAAGGATTAACCTATTTATCATATGAATAAAGAATGTAGGTTTGTTTGTATTGCAAATATATCTTTGTGCCACATACCAATTGTCCAACTTGCTGGCGTCACTCACTGTGACTTTATAAAACATTGTGCTGTGTGTTGAATCTAGGTTAGGGCACCCAAAGACTTGGAAGTGCACTGTTGCTAAACAAATTCCTCCTGACCTTTAGTGGCAAAGTTCTATCTACACTGAAAGCTACTTGCTTCTTGCACTGAGGAAAAGCACCGTATCACACCATTCGGCAATCATTGTCATAAAAGACTTTCAGTGACTAACTGTGTTTTCATTACTCCAACGACCATTGGACGTCTTTGGATTGAGATGAACAGGGCTATGAAAAAGCCGGTCAATTTAGAGCAACTGCGCGCTGTGGTCATTTGCCACTGCAACACATCTAGCATCTTATGGAATCCTCTGTCAAGAAGAACGAATGCTTTCCTTATGGCCAAAGTGTTTCCAGATAAGTTGCCCAATAAACTGGCAACTCAGTGTACTTTATTAGGTGTCTGGCTTCTGAACCGAACCATGAACCGTCTCACAGGAGCTGTTAAAAATCCAATGGATCAGAGCTAAGGCCAGCTCAGGCCCGTCTTTGGCCTTAATGGAGATGCCCCGAAATAAAAAAAAGCATTGTCTATTCAAGGAAAACTCCAGTTGGAAATCCATCACACAGATCCCGCTGCTAGAACCATTTACAGAGGCAATTAGCATCCATCTGTGATAATTGTGTGGCTATTTTTCTTATATGTATTTAGACACATGCCTGGGGGTGTCTTAATGGCAGTCAATTTGTCAGGTAGACCTTGTTAACACTGCGTCACCATTTATTAAAGGTGCTTCCCACTAACCTAATCAATAGGATGGCTAATCGGGTTATGCACCCTCTGTAACAATTCTCTGTGTGCGCATTGGATTTTGAGCCGTTGTGTGTAGGTGTGTGTCTGCGTTTGTTTAATTATGTGATGGATGGATCTTCCTATTTGCGTGTTTGGAAATAAAGACTAAACAGGAAATGGCTAACGGTGCCATTCATCAGACTTAGCAACCTTCCCAACTGCTAGCATTAGCTCCCACAGAATCCCCTGCTGACCACACAATAAAGGACTATTTCGAATAATAAACCGTAATGGACCATTAACATCAATCACAGTTTACTTGAATCTCAAGAATGCATTGTGAAAACCTACTGACCCCCATTACTGACCTGCTGCCGTTTTATAGTTGATGTAATTGATGCAATTACATCAACTATAAAACGGCAAACGGCGTAATTTTATTGTAAACCTTGTTGCCTTCTTCCTTTGTAATGTGTTCAAGTGCACACATTCTTTGCATAAATGAGATGTTGGTATTTCAGTATGATTCTGTGTTAAGCCAAGCATGGTCAACTCTTTAAGCTATCAGCAATATATGGTCATAAAGCCAGCTTCTGCATCTTTCAATGGCTACTCTCAATGTCCAGGTACATTAACTGCCAACCAAGGGATTATCTTAGCCATGCATCAACGGACAATGAATTGACTCCATCGTTCTCACCCATCTTCATGTAAATCATGATGGCCGACTCACCCGCGCAGAGGGGGGGTTTCCCGGTCCAGCTCCCGTCCGACCTGCAGGTTCTGTGTTCGGATCCCCCCGCCAGGTAGAAGCCGGGCTGGCAGGTGTAGATCAGCGTGTAGCCCAGCGAGGGCAGTTCTATGGCACTCACGTCTGCCTGGCCCGGAAGCTCTGGTTGGCTGCAATGGTGGGCTGGAGGATAAACAAAGAGAGACGAAACAGAGAGGATGAGAATAAATATAAAGAGAGGGGAAGACAAGTGAAGAAAGGGGGGGGGGATAGGAGAAGACAACAAGGAAAGAAAAAGGGAGGATAGGATGACGGATTGGAATTGAGGGGAAAACAAAAAAAAGTAGGTGCTAACAAGGAATTAGGCTTAGGAATTAGGGTAAGTGGGAGACAAGTGCGGAGAAGCACAGGGTGTTGCACTCCATGGGCAAAAGCCAGCCGTCTCAGCCCTGGAAGGAGATGATCCATCTTCTTTGTTCCTTCTCAACGCCTCCAACCTTGGATTTGGGGGGTTTATCCTCGTCCATTAGAAGACTTAGAGTTCAGGGGTGTTGTATAATGTAGGACCTGCGTAGCCCTTTGAGCCTGTGGCTAACTTAAAGGCTACACGACTCCCCTTCACTCGTCTAGCCATCTCTCAACAAGTCTGAGAAGGATTTGAGAGCGGTGCGGGGTAGCCCGCCGCGTACTGACCGATGCACTCGGGTTGGAAGCCGCTCCAGGTGAGGTTGGGCAGGCAGGCACGGGAGATGGAGCCCTGGAGGAGGTAACCCTTCCTGCAGCTGAAGTACACCGTGCTGCTGATCTGGAGGGAACCAGACGTCACAGGCAACACGGCATGAGGATAGCATAGAGCGCTTACATTCACAAACCTAGGCGGGCGTATTAAAGGAACAACGGAAGGATCAAAATGTAATCGTGAGCCGTCACTAATGGGACATGGTCTTGTGTAGCTCAAAATAAATCCACGGTTCAACTCCCACTGTTGCCACCCATGCTAAGAACACGCAATTGCCCTGAACATCAACAAAGATGATTACTCTTAACCAATTGGCATGGTCCAAAGACAACATGGTGCAACGGTGGAAGAGTCAACACAATCAACTTGTGTATTTGATTTGCCCCGACCTAAATATTAAGTGGGTTCATTATTGATTGATTTTTGTCATCTTTATTTTTATTTTAAAATTTATATAAGAAAAAATTGCATTGTTTTTTGATTAAAGCTAGCTGTTCATTATTGTTGTCTATTCATTAAGACATTGTGACTTTATCCATCTCCATGGGAGGGTGGGGTTGCAGACAGGAATAATTACTCAACAGTCACAGGCACACAGGCTCTCTGCAAAAAGATTGAGTGCAGGGATCGCAGCCACGCAGTCTCATTGTTTCCAATTAATGAGGTGACTTCAACGTACACTGCTCACCCTATTACATACAACTTATTGTTATTCAATGGATGAGGTCTCGTAAGCTGAAAACAATATGAATCATTTCCCGTTCAGAGGTGATACGTTGTGATTACCAACAGCGTGCGTGGAACGTAGACGGGACAAATCTGGAAATTGTCTTCAGAAACCCACCCTGAGGTTAGCGGTATACAAATTTACATTTAGGGCATTCAAGAGACGCTTTTATTAAAAGCAACCTTTAAAAAATATATCGCTGTCGGTACAGTAAGGATGCTACTAGAACCAAGTGCCAAGCACTAACAATTGCTAGGTTAACCCATTCCCCGTACACAACAAAGATAGCTAGAATAAGAACCAAATGCTTTCCTCAGTCAAAATCGTGTGCTTCTTAACCACAAACACACATTTTACTCTTGTAGTGTAACTTCTTATTTATTGCAACTTAGCCTAATACAAACAATACAATAAGTAAAAAATAGCTGACTGTTGACATCAATGATAGTCTCAAACCAAAATTAAATAAACAGCTATTAACTTGAGTCTTCATTTCGTACACGTGTTATGATTACAGTCCTACATCCTAGGACCTCTGCTAGCTTATCACCGAGAGCAACATTTTTCAGCATCCTCACCTGGTAACCTTGGCTGTTGTTCTGGCTTCCAAACATCGGGATGCCCGGGTCCCCACACGTCGTGTGACTGGGATCTGAAATGGAGGGGCAGGTGAATTATGACGTCACACATCCACGTTCCACGCTTTGAACGTGGATGTGCGTTGGATGGTGTGACTTGTGGTTATTCGCCGAGCTGATGTTTGTCCCCAGCGATAATTTGAGATAGAGGCGATGGGAGGGGTGTGTTTCTTCACTTAACCCTCCCTGGGTGACATTTCGTCAGACAGGGCTGTAACGATGAATCCATGCATATGCATATACACATGGGCATGTGCACATACAGCCACGGAGTAGTAGTGATGCACACACACACACACACACACACACACACACCTGCAATAACTTATCTATTCTTCTTTCATGCAGACATTAATCCTGTCAAGAGATTAATTAGCAAGACAGTCTGATCACACACACACACACACACACACACACACACAAACACACAAAATAGCACTAATACAAATCACAAATCCCCTAGGTCGCTTTAAATTCATGGCTTTAATCCAAAAAACATCATTAATATGATTTGAAGAAGTTGTATACAACTGTTAACAACTGCTCCTTGTCAAGGGAGATGCTTGTCCCAAATCCTTGCATTTGTTTTTCAATGTTGGTCTGAATCACTAATTCCTTAGCCGCACTAGACACCAGCGTGGTATTAATTAAAGCCCCTCATTGTTTTACACCCTGTGGCAAGAAGGCCTATCACTAATCCAATAAGATAGATAGTAAGCATGCACGGCTTACTGACCCATACTTATTTCCCCTGTGATACAAACGGTTTTATTTATTTACTATGTTCTGTATTTGTTTAATATTTTTATTAAACAACATATAAATTAACATATTTTTAAAAGATTTCATGTCATGCGTGGCTAGGGCAGGGAAGTTGGACAGGAAAGTTTGTTAAAACAGAGAACGAATCACCTCGGATAACAGCGTCGGCCACACCACTAATTATGAATGGAATGACGATGTAGCTTACGAAGCGCAGGATCCCAACCCAACGCCTGTCGCCAAATGACCAATTCATTCAAACTATGGATTGCCTGATGTGGCCGTGGTTAGCGCACTAGCGACATGAACCACTGCCGCCCCCCCCCGGTCCTCGAGCATCACATCCTCACCTATGCAGGAGGGCTGCGTGCCGCTCCAGGTGCCGTCGTACTGGCAGTACCTCCGGGTGGAGCCCACCAGCACCAGCGGGGTGTAGCAGGAGAAGGACACGGAGGACAGGTAGGTGAAGCCGCGGTCCTCCCTCCGACCCTGGGCCGGGATGCCCGGGTCCCCGCAGAACACAGCTGGGAGAGGGGGACGGGGACCAGAGAGAGGGGGACGGGGACCAGAGAGAGGGGGACGGGGACCAGAGAGAGGGGGACGGGGACCAGAGAGAGGGACAGCGTTAGAGAGAAGGTGGGTGAGAGAGGGAGAGAGACGGACGCAACAGAGAGGGGGATACAGCGACATAGAGATTAACGGAGAGAACAAAGAGACAGAGAGATGGAGAGATAGAACAAGGACGGGAGATTAAAAGATATAATAGAAAGAGGAAGACATATTCATTGATATTCAAATCCAATAATAATCCACTACAAAAAACCAACAAACATGGCTTATTTAGACTTCAGGATTTCAATGGTGCTTGCACTAGAGTGAGCGTCACACACACACACACACACACACACACACACACACACACAACCAGGTGTGTGCGGACATTCCACATCACTTACGGAAGCACTGGGGCCTCTCTCCGCTCCAGTTGCCCACGCCCTGGCAGGTGAGCACGGTGGGCAGGGACAGCTGGTACCCTTGGTTACAGGCGTAGCTGATGCTCGCGCCCCAGATGAAGTCCGTGCCCACCACCTGGCCGTTGGGGATGACGGGGGGTGGTGCACACACGATGGCTGCCGGGGAAACAATTACGGCGAAGAAAGAAAAAAAAAAAACGCGGTAAGCGTTGAGGCCACACGCTCCAGTCTGCATCCCCATTCGCCATGGCTGAGCTCCCTTTGACGCATTCCTAAGCGTTTGCTGCCAGATAAAGTGGCCACCCCTTTCTCATTAGCCGTCTTAATTGTGTCTGCTTAGAGGGAGAGAAATGCTCACTCTACTCAAGCCAACTGAAGACAACAGTTGTTTAACTACCACAAAAAGACGACAAAGATAACTACCTAATAATTCTCCAGATACCGCTGTTAAAATGATGACCACTTTGAGCCATTGTTCGCTTATATTACTACTACAATAACAACGATAACAATAAGTATATAGTAAGACCACTGCTTTTAGCTAGCATCCCAGTTAGTGCCACACACTTGCAATCTAGTGTCAGACACTCTACGAAGAAATCCCAGGTAAACAAATCGTTGTTTGTAAAGCTAAACCAAATGGTTGTTTTATATATAGGTAAGGTTGTGAGTTGTAAAGAGAGCCCGGTAGAGAGCAAGAGATTGAAACTAGGCTAAAAATACATGCCCTCCCCTTCCTGCTCCGTCCCTCCCTAGTGCCATGGTGAAGTGTTGCATTCACGCACCTGTGATTGACAGGTATGATGGATTGCCCGGACCAATCAGGGAAAAGATGCCCTAATTGGTCCTCAATGAGCCGGGAGCTGTCTCATACAGAGGCAGGAGCAGTCCACTTGAAACACATATTCTCATAGCACATTTCACTCACTAATAGCTGTCGTATGGTATGACATTTCTAACAAATTACACCAAAATAATAGCTCTTAAATCTGACCTACACCTTATTCCACTTATACCACAGTTAAAAACCACGACTAGATATTTCTTCCTTTTATCTACAACGTGGGTTTACTATCGACCTCATCAGCTGAAATGAAAACATTGCTCCGCTGCACTCTGAGCTTGTTTTCACGTTGTCCAGGAAACCGTTGTATTTAATGTCGAACTTGAAGCGCGTTGATTCGTAACCGTATAATGGCAGGGGTGTCCCCTTATTAAAAACTAATGCACACCCTTGCAACGTTATTCACTGATCATGCATCAATGCAGCATTTAACGACACTGTGGTATAAGCAGGTTTACTGTTGTATCCCTACGGCGCCAGCGCCTTACTCCGCACCACCGGGGGAGCTCTCTCGCCCTCGCACCTTTGCACTGGGGCTTGGTGGCATTCCACGTGCGGTCCTTGGTGCAGACCAGTGAGGAGGCGCGGTCCACGTCCATGGTGAAGCCCGGTGAGCACTGGAAGCTGACCCGGTGGCTGAAGGTGAAGTCGTTGCCCGTCCGCACGCCATTGGCCGGCACGCCCGGGTCACCACAGTTGATCACTGGGGAGGGAGATGGAGAAGGAGAGAGAGAGAGACAGAGAGACAGAGAGAGAGACAGAGAGAGAGAGAGAGAGAGAGAGAGAGAGAGAGAGAGAGAGAGAGAGAGAGAGAGAGAGAGAGAGAGAGAGAGATAGGCAGAGACAGAGGTTGAGAGGGAGAGAGAGAGAGAGAGTGAGAGAGAGAATGAGAGAGAGAGAGAGGAATAGAATAGAGAGAGAGTGCCACAAGAGTGAGAACAAGCACAACAGAGAGCTAGTAATCACAGAAGAAGGGGGCTTGAGATGGAGATGAAGGTTAAAGGGATGTGGTTGTGTGTGTGTGTGTGTGTGTGTGTGTGTGTGTGTGTGTGTGTGTGTGTGTGTGTGTCTGTGTCTTTCTGAGTGTGTGTGAGTTTGTGTGAGTGCTGGGACGGAAACAAGATCAAAAGGGAACACGAGATGAAAGGACCGACGGCTGAAAAACTGAATTAATTGAAGGTAATTTTGCCGTTGATACGATTTTCTACCTCATCATGTCCAAACCACATTACTGTTGCTGATTACATTTGCCCAGCTTTTGATTGTATTTAGTAAAGCGGGGAAATCAATGACATACACTCGAGGATGAAATAAACTCTCCAGTTTACAAACTGTTTACAAACACACACACACACTAACACAGATACACACACACACACACACACACACACACACACACACACACACATGAAGGCCACCATGAAGCCGTGTGGCTAATGGACTGTCACATGTGTGCTGGCTTGGACGTTGCTCCTGAAGACTGAGGTTGTGTGCCGGCGCTAGGCAATTCAAACAGCCACCTTGTGAATGTGCCCACACACACCTCAAACACACAACCGCAGCCAAACACACACACATGAAACAAACGGGGAAACACAATTATGCTAAAGAGCAACGGTAGCAAATGAGCAACAATTTTTTTTGCTTTTTTTTCACAACATTTTAAGGAACACTCTAATATACCAGGATGATATGCAAAATAATTCTGACGAAGGTCTTAAAGGAGTGGGTAGGGGCCAAGGTGATGGCTCTAGGTATGCTATTGAAATGGGGGATTGAACCCAGGACCTTTAAAATTTCTCATAGAAACTGTGGAGACTCTAAACGTCTATTGTAGAGAGTAGTGGATCCCCCTTGTCCTCAGTCTAACTCTAGACATCCTCGAAAAGATGCTTAAGCCATACCGGCTAAATAAAGTCTTGCATCTTGGATAAAGTCACTTTGGTTAAGAACATCAGCTAAATACTTCAAAGTGAAACGCAAGTAGTAAACATCTGTAGTATTGTAGTATAGTTAAAAATAGACAACATTGGTTCTGCAAATATATACCGCTTATGCTGTCGATGCTATGGAGCGTCATTCAATTCAGCCTGTGAATATTAACTATATCTGTATGAGCCCTTATCTTTATTCACTACAGCTTCTGAAGCAGCATTGTGTTCTCAAAGGTCTGCTCCTTTCAGCCAGGCTCGTCGTGAATGTTGCAATACCTCTATTTCCTTCTGCTTAGATCGTTGGCTGGGAGCATTCTGTGCACACAATAGCCGCGCACTGTGCTTTTGAATAGACCAGCCGGAGACCAATCTCACACATCCCTTTCTTTCCCATTATTATTTTATGACATCCCAACTCAAAATCTTTTCTAGGTTATTGAAACAAACCTAAGAAAGCACATCTCTCTCTTCTGCAACAAAGCATGGAAAAGCAGCACTGAAGAGTAGCAAATGGGGCAATTGATAAGTTTTAAGCATGCGCAAATCGCCATCATAATAATTCAGACTTTTGAATCCCATTGGGAACTGTCGTTGTCACAGCCAGGAACGAGCACAGCGAGAGAATACGGCGGAATACGACGAAGACCGGAATGTCACTGTGCCTTCCATTATGAGACATTTGACATCCTGTTCCTAATTGGACACAGGTGATGACACTGCAGTATTTACTACGGATAGTCCAGTGTTTAGGGTCGGCGAAAAAGGTTTTGGGCTCATGCCTGACTGAGATGCCCAACCTGATTCAAGATTCAAGAGATCCAACACCAGTGAAATGCAAAAGCGACACAGAAGACGTGCAATATAAGACAAAAAGATAAAAAAGATGGTTACAACGTGATTTAAAAAGTAATAAATAGCAAATAATAAATAATAAATATAATGCACTAGTACGCTATAGCAGCATGTAAACAGTGTAAGAAAGAATGAAGGGACGACTGTATACAATCTCCATTCTCTATCAGGCACAGTAGTGTAGGAGTTAGTAGGGTCACCTGCTCATGAATGATATGTATATCTTAAAAAAAAGAAACTTAGACTAATAACCAAAATTCCTGCTAAAGGACTAAACAGGAAATAACTGAGGTGCAGTGTGGACCCTTTGATTTGGGCGTGTGCCTTCTTACCCGAGCATTCGGGCATGTTTCCGGTCCACGTGCCGTTGACGGTGCAGTGGCGCGTGAGCATGCCGGTGGAGTAGTAGCCCTCACGGCAGGCGTAGGTGATGGAGCGAGAGAACGTCAGGCCGTCGTGGACGGCGATCTGGGAGTTCCGTGGCGTTCCCGGGTTTCCACAGAAGACCACTGAGAGAGCATCGGCAGCAGGAGCGGAGAAGAAGGAAGGTGTGAGTGAGTGAGTGTTGACGCTCACAACTTGTGACAGGCCGGGAGCAGAACGTGTTTGTATGCAAGCTTCTAACTGCCCTGCAGCGGGTTACCCTAAACCATGAGCAAATGATCCAAAACTGCTTCTTGTCTTCTGCCCACAAAATGGGCTGAAGGTCTGAAGAAAAAACTATGGCCTCCTTCTTCTTAGGATCTGTACACTAAATCAACTATTTGCACAGGGACATTATTTATTTTTAAATCATCCTTAATTTACTAAATCTATGGCTACCTGTAGTTCATCTATTCATTCTGTGTTTTAATATTTGTTCCTTGTCATTTTCATGTTTTACTGGATAACTTCAATTATCTTTGGGATCGATCCATCTTTCTATTGCGCTCTTCATCGATATGCAACCACATAAACCATCCCCCAGCCTCCCTCAACTCCTCGCCTCAATGCCTACATTGCTCAGCTTCGATGGACGTATGCTTCGTCTGGGTGGAAACCTTGGTGTATGCCACCCTCCCTAACCACCCACCACTGATTGCTCTGTTCATTACACAATCCAGCTTGCCCCCTGGCCTTCAGAGCCCGCAACCACCATCACCACCACCCCATCACCACCACCCTTCCTCCTCCACCACCCCCAGCTATAATGACCAGATGTAGCCTTGCCTTGAAGTGCGTGCCAGACTAGAGCAGGTGGGCAGCATATGAGATGCCACATGAGGGGGGAGACGGATGGAGAACGGAGAGAAGGTAATGTTAGGAGAGAGTGAGAGAGCAGGGCGGTGCGGTACGGGTGAGAGTTAGGAAAAGTAACAGTTTGCGTCCAAAATAAATCACGGTAGATGTCATGAGAAAAAGACGCGTGGTGGGTAAAGAAGTCCTATGTGTGTCCATGGAATAACAGGTGAATATGTGATTAAAGGTCTTCCTTTGCAAAAAGTTAAATTAGAATGCAATTGGGATGTTTATCTATTTCCAAAACAATTTCAGAGTAAAAAGCCTTCACGTATTTGGATGAGACTTCTGAGGAACTGTGTTGTAGAAATGAAGGCAGTGGATCAGGGTTTTCAAGGTGACACCGGTGACAACGGTGTGTGCATGTTGAAATATGTTTGGAGGTAGAAATACATGCTGCCCTTTTCTGTGTTATATCATTCTTTTCATAATTAATTTAGAAGTTGCTGTGTGTCACTTTTCTAAATATTTCATAGTCTCAATGCGTAACATTTCAACTAGCCCACCGGTTAGAATTGACCTGAACACATCTGTAGTCATTGCTGAACAACAATGAACTCAATAATGTTAACAATAAAATCGGACACTAAAACTGACCAATTCTGCAAAGAAAAAGTGTGCTTTGTTTACAAGAACCTTACTATCGACACTTCAAAATCCCCTCCCAGTCAAGCCAACCACACGGCCCACACAGCTGAGCTACGGTGGGTCAGTAAAGTGCGATTGGAGGGACTACTGTTATTGAGTTTTTAGAATTCTAACTGAGAGGGGCTCCATCTTTCACCTTGTGACTTTAATGGGAGCTCTGTCAAAGACTGCTGCTGGCCATTATTGATGGTCAATAAGAAAGTTATGTGGTGGGTGTATGTGCACTTTTAGATCCAGATAACTTTATTGTACTCGACCTGAATAACCTACCTCTTAGCTTCTAACTCTAGCCTGCTCTCCACCTTTCCTCTACCATTGTTTGTCCTGTTTCTCCCACACGGTTTGCCCTGTTTTGCACTGTTTGCTGGGTGGCATGGGTGTGCTAGAGTGGAATATTATGGGGAAGAGAGAAGGACTCTTGAGAGAGACTCAGAGCAAAAGCCCAATAGCCCAGGTGAAGCTGAGTGGAAGTCTGGGAAAAGCCACACAATGAAACAAACTAGGAATGAGTATGTGCAGGCAAGTGTGTTTCAGTCTAGTGTTAGTGTGTGTGTACGTATGTGTGTTGACGTGTGTGTATGTGGGTTGACGTGTGTGCCCTTGTGTGTGTGCGTGTGTACAGGAACCCTCTTGATCGCCTCATTGGGAAACATTATTTCCCATAGGGTCAACACGCAAAAAAATAATAAAATAAAGATCCACCACTGTTTGGCGGGAAGAGAACTCCTCTACACATACACACAAATAATTCACTTAAACACACAAACAACACAAACACACAAAGCCCCCCCCCCCCCCCCCCCCCCCCCCACTCCGAACATGTGTGTCTCACCGTGGCACTCGGGCTGGGTGCCCACCCAGCTCCCATTGGCCAGGCAGGTGCGCTCCTGGGAGCCCCTCAGCACGTAGCCCGGCTCACAGCTGAAGCGCACCAGGCTGCCCGGCCTGAACTCCTCCCCCAGACGGATGCCGTGGAAGGGGACGCCCGGGTCGCCGCACAGCCCCGCCGACTCCCCTGGAAGGTCGGACACACAACCGGGGGAACCAAAGAAACGCATGAGTGATGATGGAGAACGACAATACGCCACGTGTGAGGTGTGAGGTGGGACAACCACGACGCTCTCAGGGGCCAAAGGTTATCTTACTTTTTGTTTTCAGTAAACATGCATGGCAATCAATAATGATTAGACGTTATTGGATGTTTAATCTGAAGTAGGATTTCCGTTGACTTGCTCAGGTGGTAAACCTCGCACTATTAGGTTTTTAATGAGCAATGAAATAAAAAGCAAGTTATAAAACATACACATATAGTGACTGGATGTTTATGTTAATGTTTAGTATGAAATTTCACATGCATGACCTGTTCATATGGCCAAGCCAATTATATTTTGTTTACCAATACAAATAAGCTAAAGCTCATTTGATGGTGCATGCCCATTATAACTCCCTGTCCACATAGATGGCGTTCTCCTATTAAGTCACGCTTATATAAAATGGTACCGGCAGCAGGAAAATAGCCAACACTAATAGCATTATGATAGATCAATGCACACAAATAAAGTATACCAAAAAGAGGCTTCATTTGAATTTGTGTGCACTATGATGGAGACATCGGTTGACTCCGTTCCAAATAATCACAAGGCATTTAGTGATCCTGCATATTGCTTTCCAATACTGTTTTTATAGTGCTCCGAGTGAACACAACTTTAATAGCGCTTAGCTCAGGAAGTGAAGGAGATGGGCACGAGAAGCTGGCTTTTATAGTCGACAGAGAGAAAGCCAGCAATCTCCGGGATATATGAACATCATGAATTGTGACATTAAACTGTCAGGATGAATGTTTATTGTTGTCTTGTCTCGTCTTGCATCGGTTCATAAGTGTGTGTGTGTGTGTGTGTGTGTGTGTGTGTGTGTGTTTGAGAGAGTTTGTATTAATATGTGTATGTGGCTGTGTGCATGTGTGTGTATGTGTGGGGGTATGTGGGCTTGTATGTGTGAGCGTGTGTGTGAGCGTGTGTGTGAGCGTGTGTGTGTGTGTGTGTGTGTGTGTGTGTGTGTGTGTGTGTGTGTGTGTGTGTGTGTGTTGTAAGAGAACGGCCCAGAGGCATCGACCGTGTGTGTAACAAGTGTGATCATAGTCCAAAGTCCCTCTTTCCTCCACAGCGCTTCCTCCGCTCTCCTGGGCCCTTTCGCTTTTACATTCGACTGTTTAAACATGTTTACATGCACTCATTGTTTGCCCTGCCACTGACCACATAGGCATAACACGGAGGAGAAAAACGATCAAACACACACACACATCTTGTATGAAATAAACTTGCAGAGCCGTGTGTGTATGTCTGTGTGGAGGAATAGCTAAAGTCTATAAGCTATAAGTAATAGTTGACCTACCGACTACAACAGAGACTCCCCCCTTCCATCCCTGCGTCTATATGGGCCAATGGAATCGTGTTCATAGGGGATTTGCCCTTGAAGGCCTTGGACTGCACTCTGTGGGTCTACCGCTGAGCTTGTGACCTACCAACAACCACCTCCCCCACCAGCACCCTAAAGCTTTTTATTTGCAGGCCCCGGAATTACAAGGGGCGTCTTGGGTGCCACGGGAGGGCGGTTTTACATCTGAATTAATCAAGAACTAAAGGTACAAGAGGTTGAATAGAGGTTGGGGGAAATGAAGCAAAGTTCAGCAGGTAGCTCGCATTTCCAATGAACTGAGCACACACTCCAGCCCTCCCGGACTCACCCCGCCTCAACCCCACTCCCTCCTCTTCTTTTACCCTTTAATTGTGTCTGAGGTGATCTTCAACTCAAAGTAAGCCCTGGCCTTCGGAACAAAGTGACACATTCACCGAACATTTAACCTGGGAAAAACATTTATCGTCTTTAACTGAATTTGCCATCTGGGAAAGATAAAGTCCCCGTGTTTTTTTATGGTTTCCAAGACATATTACCCAGGCGATACATTTCCCGCCTTTTTTTTGTTACCGGAGCAGTGTGGCAGCGATCCGCTCCAATGGCCGTCCAGCTGGCACATGCGCGTGGTGTTGCCGACGACGACGCGCTGGCCGATGCAGCTGAAGCGGATGACGGAGCCCACGGTGCGGCGGTCTCCGGAGATCTGGGCGTAGGGGGGCACACTGGGCCGGTCGCACAGCACCACTATCCAGGGGAACAAGACACACCAGAGGGGTACACAGGATACAAGCCAACGATAAGTGTTATGGGGCCGCTGCCATATATGGGCAATGGCTCTGTGATCGTGTCAACGAGCTACCGCAGGCTGGTTGACACGGAAATGGCCCTTGTCTTTTCGTTAGGCACACATACGTAAGTTGACTTGTAAACGGTTACAGGGCTCCATAAAGATTAGCATTAGCAACCCAAAAAACGACAGGCAGTTAAACGAGAAATGGCTTCGCTTTAGAAAATCCTACGATAAACGCAGCCACTGATCCAAACAACTCCATGAAAACCCAAATTTATTTTCCCCATTAACGACAGCGACGTAGGCGGGCGGAGCCCATAAAGACATTATAACATAACGACATGGCATAAAAACTCCCCCAAAAAAGTTCCAAAGCTGCCAAGAATCTATTACTTTTTCAAACAATACTCCTCCCCCATCTCTCTAGATGCCCTTGTCGGCCGCAACCTTGTCGATAGTTTTTTCGAAGGGCACTAGCCTCCGAAATGAAGGAGATAAAAGCAGTCTGGACACTCACGCAGGCACTTGGGCAGCGAGCGGTCCCAGGTGCCGTCCCCCTGGCAGGAGATGGAGCTGGTGCCCAGCAGGTAGTAGCCCGGGTTGCAGCGGTACGACACAGCCGTCTGGAAGCTGTAGCGATGCGGCCCGCTGGTCACCACCTGCCTCAAGCTGTTGTCCACCTGGCCGGGCTCCGTGCAGTTCACGACTGGAGGACGAGGAGCAGGCGTTGGTGAGGGATGGTGAAGGACGGTAGAGGAGGCGACGGTGAGGGATGGAGGTGGAGGAGGAGGAGGAGCAGGCGTTGGTGAGGGACGGTGTAGGACGGTAGTAGAGGCGACGGTGAGGGATGGAGGTGGAGGAGGAGGAGGAGCAGGCGTTGGTGAGGGACGGTGAAGGACGGTAGTGGAGGCGACGGTGAGGGATGGAGGTGGAGGAGGAGGAGGAGCAGGTGTTGGTGAGGGATGGAGGTGGAGGAGGAGGAGGAGGAGGAGGTGAGGGATGGAGGTGGAGGAGGCGATGGTGAGGGATGGAGGTGGAGGAGGCGATGGTGAGGGATGGAGGTGGAGGAGGAGGAGGTGATGGTGAGGAATGGAGGTGGAGGAGGAGGAGGAGGAGGAGGAGGTGATGGTGAGGGATGGAGGTGGAGGAGGAGGAGGAGGAGGTGATGGTGAGGGATGGAGGTGGAGGAGGAGGAGGAGGAGGTGATGGTGAGGGATGGAGGTGGAGGAGGTGATGGTGAGGGATGGAGGTGGAGGAGGAGGAGGAGGAGGAGGTGATGGTGAGGGATGGAGGTGGAGGAGGAGGAGGTGACGGTGAGGGATGGTGAAGGATGGTAGAGGAGGCGATGGTGAGGGATGGAGGTGGAGGAGGAGGAGGAGGTGATGGTGAGGGATGGAGGACGAGGATGAGATGGTTATGGATGGAGGAGAATATGGTGAGGAATGGAGGAGGAGAGGGTGAAGGAAGGGGACGAGGAGATTGTCAGCGAAGGAGGACATGGAGGAGATGGTGAGGGATGGAGGAGGGAGAGGATAAGGAGATAATGCAAGAGGGGGAGAAAGGAGAAAACAGCGGAAGTGGGTGGAGGAAGGAGAGATTGAGATCACGATTAAATAACATAGCGCATGTGTAGAGACACAAACAACAGAGCAAATACACTCCATATAGTATCATTTGTGTTGGTTTCATTCTGAAGGTATACCATACAATGCCCTACATTTTTTCCACAACAGCCAAACCCCTACCTAAACCCATTAACCCACCGTCCATCCCCTCAGTGAGTTGCCAAAATCCTCTCCCCAGCAAACCGCCTCTCCCTCAACCTCTCCTTCGGCTGTCAGGCCCATTCCTTCATCCATCCACCCCCTTCTATCCGTCCAAATTAAGTATAGGAGACTGTGGAACCAAACATTTGCTACCTTGCCATCCAGTCTTTTGCTAGTAGAGAGAGGGAGAGAGAGAAAGAGATAGAGAGATGGGATCAATAAAGAGAGAAAGATAAAGATAGAGAAGGAGGAAGGTATGGGGGGAAGCAAGAGATGGAGATAAAGATTGGGGAGAGAGAGAGAGATAGAGAGAGAGAGAATGAAGGCTGAGGGAAAGAGAGTGATAGGGGAAAGAGAGCAAGAAGGAGGAATAAATAGGGAGAGAGAGATGAGGGAAAGAGGGAGAGATGGATAGATGGCTTGAGAACTCAGTGAAGAGGAGGAGCATAAAATAAAAGCTCAAGACGACCAACTTGATACTCTTTGAGGAAATTTTGACTGTCATCATTGTTTTTTCCATTGGGGAGAACCTTGTCAATGAAGTCAGATGAACACTTGTTATGATTTACTGAAACATTAACAGGCTATTCACAGCCCCCAACGTGTATGTGTGTGTGTGTGTGTGTGTGTATGTGTGTGTGTGTGTGTGTGAGTGCATGCATGCGTTTGACGTGTGTGTGTGTGTATGGGTGCGTGTCTGCGTGCTTGTGAATGTGTGTGTGTGTGTAAGCATTTGCATGTGTGCGTGCGTCTGACGTGTGCAGCTATCTAGCTCTTGGCCGCTAACCCATCCTCTTTCAGGCGCCCACGTAGACATTTGCCCTGCCAACCAGCGTCGCCCCGTATACCGCCCCCCTCCTACACCACCCCCACATCCGTCCGTGCATTCCCTTCAGCCAAAAATTAAGCCATTGTATACTTATGTGACTAAAAGCACTCTCTCGGCTGTCGAAGGGCTAAATCGCCTCTCAATTACCTATTTTAATGGATTCCCTCCAGTTGGAGTGCCAGCTGACCCGCGGTGCTGTCATTGTAAACTTTTGCCGCGCTACCAGGCACAGCCAAGGAAGGGCACTCTATTTTTCATTTTTTAAGTACACGAGTCAGCACAAGAGCTTAGCATGTCTTAGTCAAAGCAGAGGCAGAAACCTCACAAGCCGCTCCTACTGTCAACCAACCTCGCTCACCTCAGACAGAACGTTTTAAGAGAGATAATGTGGGTAAAATAAAATAGGAGGGGAATTTATATTTTCCCTTCCCCGGCCTCTTCTCCCCCCTCTTGCTTTCCCCCAAACAGCTGCTAAGGGAGATGTCACATGTATTTATTCCTTCATTGTTGCATTGTTTTCCACATGTATGCCTTCATTTGCCGGGACGCCAGCAGAAGCCACAGAAAAAAGCCATTGTTTACAAAGGGGCCGTCTTAAAACCTGAATGTCGTTGACGTTTTGTGTTCTGCAAGCATCTCGCACGACATGAAGGGAGAGCGAGGGGAACGCGTCAGAGTCGATGAATCGCGCTGATGTCTTCCTCTTGGCACTTCATGTTTTGGGAGGTTTTTTTCTGTAGGTGAGCGGAGGTTCAGCGTCAGGACACCGGGAGTGTGCGCGATGCACGCGTTCCCGGCTGTCGAGTAGGGCTTGAATTACGGTAATTAAGGTGATAAATGTGATTGACGAAAAAAAGGGACCACTAAGCAGCTTACGCTTCCCTGCACGGCACACAAGA
>NC_136946.1:12753391-12759428 GCF_949987615.1 Pollachius pollachius | reverse complement strand
TTTCCTTTGAAATATAAAGAGATTTTATTAAGGCAGATGTACTGTAATTAATTTGGCAACTTCAGTTAGTGCTTGATGGTTAAAATAGAAAAGTTCTGCCCGGCTATACTCCAGTGACTCAGATAAGACACTACTCATTGTAATGGAACTGGCGCCGTTGTGCGCTGGGTAATGTTGGCTTTACGGCTGCTTCACGCGTTGCGTGTTGTGGCTGGAAATCATTGGATCCAGACACATTCTGCTGAGACCCAGTGGGTGCGCTTGAAGCACACAAGGATAATAGTTTAAGCAATCAATAGTAACCTAATATTCACAACACTCAAGGTGGCAAGAAAATCAATAATTATAAAACATGTGTGTCTTATAAATGCTGAGATATTAACATTTGTCAAGGACCATTGCAATTTTGCGCATTTATTTTCCTCTCCCTTCATGTACACCACACCTCACTGTATCGTTCCCCCCCCCCCCCCCCCCCCCCCCCCCCCCCCCCCCCCCCCCCCCCCCCACTCCTCCTCCCTGCCATCACTGCAGCAACCGTGCTAGCTTACACTGTTGGCCTCGCCTGCCTCTCCAGAACTCCTTCTATTTCTACCTTTATTGCTCCTGCTGCTGATGTACACCTTTTTAAGTAAAGACAGCAGGGTGGAAACGCATATGACACCGCTAATAGTCGTAAGATATCTATATATGCATTTAAATGATGTAATGAAAACATATTGCTGGGAATGTGTTAATGCAGTGGGGGGGTATTACCCGTTGCACAGGTGAATAATTGAATCGTTAACTTAGCCTTTACATTTACATACATTTACCTACTTATTTTAGGCCATTTACATGGAATTATGGATTATTATGTATGCATTCGATGTCTGCAGTTATTGATGTGAGCGTTTTCTTCTGCTGAATACAGCAGCTGAGCAGCTTGCTGTAGCCTCGAGAAGAGAAGGCTGTAAAATGGATTTCTACAGATCACTGTCTCTTTGTGTGAGATCATTCATGCATATTGTGCATAAAAAGGTGGTGGTGGTTTCATGGTGTGTGTGTGTGTGTGTGTGTGTGTGTGTGTGTGTATGTATGTGTATGTGTGTGAGCGAGGGAGACAGTTTTGCCAAATATAATGGCTGCTTTCTATGCTAATGGCCACATAATTATGCAAATGCTCAACATATTTTCCATTGGCCGACTTATTTATTGCCTCTCAAAGAAAAGACGAATAATTAAAGAGGGAAAGAAGGAACGATGAAGAGAAGTAAAGAAAGAAACAAAGTGTAAAATATGTTTACAAATATTTTAGCGAAAAGTTGAAATAAGGAAAGAAAGAACGAAAGAATGAGGGTGAAAACAAAGGATGAAAGAAACAACAACTTAACGAAAGAAAGAAGGAAGGAAATAAATCAACGTGGATAAGTCCCGTGGTCCCTCTGTGCTTCTGCTACGTTAGCCGAGGGGAGAACAAAACATTCACTCATAGGCCTGGCGCAGAGATGCAGACCAACGCCTTTCAAAAAGCCAAAGAGTGCCAAAGTCTCTGTCACGGAGCGAACCCATCGCCTAAGTGATCAACTCTTGTTTCGTGCAGAGACTTATGGATCCACAGCCTTCAATGAGTCACTGCACGTTGGTTCCTTTGATGCATGGGAGCTCCGTGTGTAATGCGTTAATGGTGTGCGTTTTCATGCATAAAGGTTGCACAATGCAGCCAAAGTGACGTTAATAGTTCCTAAATGAACTTGCAAACGATAAAAGAAAACGCTTGCAGGGACGATGATTTAGCCTTTCTGCTTTCTGGAGTCATTATTCATCCCTATAACCTCTATTCCTTGAGGCATACTTGTGATTTTGTCAATTTAGGTAAATTGCTCTGTTCATTTTGATTGCATTCTGTGGCCCCTTTGCTGAACCAAACATAATCACTTTGTTTAGTAGATAGGCACTTTTCGGTGACAGCTGCCAGCAAATGTTTTGTTAGGTGGCCAAACAGTGGCAGCGGCATTGAGTGTGTATGTTGACTCGTGCTTTGCCGAAAAACAAATGAATAAACACATGTTCAAAATTGAAATCCACCAAACAAACAGTTTAGAACAGATAAGGGTTTTGCCAAAAGTGTTTTTTTTGGTGATTTCAATTTTGAATGTTTCAACCAAGTTTACACACACTCTGCACTTACCGTTAAAATTATTATACTCTGTTCACTGCCGTAACTGGCCCGCAAATTCCCTCTTAATGTGGTAGTGTCCCTTACCTTGGTACTCCAACCTGAAGCCCGGTTTGTTCTGTGAGTGGTCGCTATGGAAGTACACAGTGGTTTCGTGAGAGGTAGTGAGCAAGGAGGAAGGAACGTCGGTGCCGCTGAATCGACCAATCACGGTGCTGGTATCCAGTGGCCCGTTGCGGATCTCTAAGAAGTCGTGGTTGGCCTCGGTGGAGAAGTTCAGGAACTGAATGTGGGCTCCTGTAAAACACACAGCGACCATTAGAACAATGAATAATCTGACGACAACTGGGAGCATTAGCGCGATTAGAACTCCGCCTACCATAACCAACCGGCAGGTATACTCTCCAGGTGCAGTCACTGTTGCTAGGGTAGTTGCCAGGGAAACCAGGACTTAGGATCATGCCCTCCATCTCCTCGTGGATACCACCGCATTGAGCTAGTGAAAAGATGGACAGATGTTGAATACAAAACAAAATGAGCAAAATTTGCACCGCAGAGCAAGATTTCCCTTTGATTTCTCCAGAAATACCTCAAACACTAGAAAGAGAATGGCATCTGTTCGCGAGTTGTGTTTTTGTGTGCGTGGAGACTGAGCAACCTCTTAAAAAGAGAAGACTTTATGTTCCCTGTTTAAAGCGAACAACCAGGGAAAGAAAATAGGTACGCCATAAAAAAATGGGTCATTCACTTTATAGGTCTATCAAGAGAGGAGAAGAGAGATCAAGTATATCAAAGGAGCCCTGAAGTACTTCTGATCTCTCTTCACATGCCACATTTTCCAAGACCAAGAGACGCATCGCTCAGTATGCTAACGTGCCGTTTCATCTATCGTCTTCCCTTCCGCTCACACTCACTCTCACCCTCCAAAGACTTTCATATTCCCGTGGCCATTGAGAATAAAGCACCATACGGAAAATCAAAAAAACCTTTTCTAAAAACAAAACTACTTTAAGATATGTGTTTATATTTCGATTCTGACCGGGATCATATCTTCTTCTTTATTTGATGAGTATAGTGTGTTATCGCAGTTTAGCTTGTGACAAAAATATCTTTCATTTAATTGAGGAAAATATGGGAATCTGGTGAAACCAATCGCAGGGAAGTAACAACTATACACAGTACAAGCTGAGTCAAGTTGAAACACGTAGCTGAACAGCAACAAACAGGGCCGCCACATTCAACAGTGTGAGTGGTGGTGGAAGCCGCACTACGAGCTACGCTGCGAGCTAAGTGGAGGGCCGAGTCATCGGGTGAATAAGTGTTTGGGGTTAAAAGTTTGCCTGTGCCAGCAGAAAAAAAAGAAGCTGTGGCTAATCACAGAACTGCTGATGCCTGCAAACGCCATGAATCCCCCCCCTGGCCTTTGACCAATCACTGCCGGGCGATGGACCTAATTAGGCAATAGTAGGTCGTTCCAATAAGTGGGATCTGTTTGTCAGGAGTACCCCCTCCTTCCTCATGGGCTGAAAGCAGGCGGTTAAAACAAGTGATGCAGAGAGCGTCAGCATCTGTTGCTGCTTTGGGGTATTGGCGACCTTCAAAGCAGAGATGTATAGAGAGATCAAATACACACACCCACACACACACACACAGGTTTATATTCTATGTCAGTGAGTATTTTTCCCCATCTAGAATGACAATATGCTGGGGGGGGGGTTAACGGAGACTCCTATGGGAAGGTAGAGAGAAAGGTGTGGTTTTGTGCCATGCAGCTCACTGTGTGTTCAGAGACCTTGAGGTCTGAGAAGCTTGTCTAATGGGTGAACTAGTCAGCCGTGTCCTAACACACACACACACACACACACACACACACACACACACACACACACACACACACACCAGTCTTTGCTGGCCCGAGCAGTCCGTTCTCTGTGAAACATGTATATATGGCCAGATAGGATATGTGTGGTAGGGATGGACAGTGGGAGGCAGAGGAGTGCGGAGGAAGTGAAGGAGCAGGAAGGTGCTATTACCGATACAGAGGGGGGGCGGATGGTTCCATCGTCTGACTGGCCCTGGCATACAGGAGATGTGAGAGTTCCCCTGGAGAGCACACACACACACACACACCACACACACACACACACACACACACACATCAAACAGACACACATGACAAAAAAACAGACACACACATGACAAAAAAAGCAGAGAAGAACAAAGAGGAAGTTAATTAATTTGCATCCTGCACTGTCTGTGCAGGATGCAAGAGTGTCTGCACTCTTCTGTTGCTTCAGTTCTCATTCTCTCTCTCTCTCTCTCTCTCTCTCCCTCTCCCTCTCCCTCTCCCTCTCTCTCTCTCTCTCTCTCTCTCTCTCCTCTCTCTCTCTCTCTCTCTCTCTCCCGTCATAAGTCTGCAGACACAGAGAACAACGGCACGGAGAAAGTGTCACAAGCATATCAAGCAATCGCACAGAGCAATTGCTCTTTGCGACTTGCTGAGCAAGAAGGAAACAAAATGAGTGTTTGGGAGAGACAGAGAGACAGAGAGACAGTGATATGCAGAGGGACATATTACACATAATTCATGGATTGATCACTACGCTTGCTTGAATAGGAAGCAGACAACACGAGTGATAGCTTGACGAAACTCCCGTCCTGCGAGGTGGCTTGCACACGTCTGCGGGGAACATGTAAATATGAATAAATGTGTATACATTGAGCCGCAGCAGACTGCAGCATACATTACTTGACCTTTCTGTGAATACTTGAATGGTAGCGGCGCAAAACTGTCAGTCACAGTAATGAGACGCTGGAACGATATAATTCCAGGACCGGGAGGGGGGGGGGAGGGGGAGATAGGGTGGGTGGGGGAGATAGGGTGGGTGGGGGAGGGGTTGAGGGGTGTTCCAGTCTGATACATCCTGGATAGCTGTCAGAAACAGTCAAGCCATGTCAGCTTCAAGGGTATCCAGCCTGCTGCTGGCGTTCTGTTTCGAGATCCAGCATGGGCCAGACCAGACTATTTCCTTTTTTGTTTGTATTTTGTAGAAATCCATGCTTATCATAAATCTACGTTATTTTCCCGGGTGCATTACAGTGTATATTGTTCTGCTACTAAATAGTCAATTGAGTGCATTTACGCAGAGATTTTCTGACCTGGGGCAACAAAAACTCTATTATTAATGTTTCAAATTCACCCATTCACACACCACGAGGTGGTGTCAACCGAGGGAACAGCCATCTGGCCGGGAGCCATGAGGGTTTAGTGTCATGCTCACGGACACCTCAACCCTGGATTGAACTCCCAACCTTCTGGTTCCAGACAATACCACTCTACCCCCTCAGCCACTTCCGCCCTTATAGCATTATAGCAGTAAATATTGCATTTTATTTAATACATAGTATGTTGCAGTGTTTTTTCCTGACCAGTGACCACCTCTTCCTTCTTAACAACTACCACTGCAAATCAGCCCAAAGCCAAATATGCTATTTTGCTGTTGCTGATGCTACATTCAAGGAAGCTGTACAGTATGTGTCTATACAGAGATAATGGAAAGGCTGGTGCTGGACCAAGGGACCCCAGAGGAACAGTGAGGCTGCATGCTTTATATAAAGCATTTCTCTGACACTTTGCATCATCAATCATACGCTTAGCGCTGACACCTCTGTAAGAATCGAGAGGCAACACATATTTTCTTTTTGCCCACTTTGGGCAGACATTTCTCCAATATGACCCCAAATGAAAAGTATAATCCATTTTTGGTTAACCCACTGAGGGGAACTGCATTAAAGTTTGCAGTGCATCCCGTCGAAGAAACAAACAACACTGAACACTATTACAAAAAGTCTGACAATGATATATAGTCAATAAACTTG